>NC_045971.1:13894542-14213338 GCF_010909765.2 Amblyraja radiata | reverse complement strand
TCATGGCCGATCACCAGTTCATGTGTGGGATGGCGTGCCGGACTTTGCGTGCGACATTGCGTGATCCAAAAATCCTCAGCTAGCCTGCTGGTTGGGTGTGCAGTCCAGCACCCGAGCCAACTCATCATTCACCCAGCAAAGGCCGAGTCAGTCAATGAATTGCCATCAGGAATTTGTCCCTCATTTTGACCTTTTGTCCCTTATTTGGGAGTGAGAAAGTTGGTAACCCTAGTTACAGCATTCCCAGGCCAAAGCAATGTAATTCCAAGCCCAGACTTAAACCCCTGTCTCACGGCGCGAGTCCACCCACGAGTGATCCCGAGTTTAAAACAAATCAAAATCGTGGTAATCACGTAGAATTAACGTAGCGGGAACGTCGGTACTCGTAACACTAACGGCAGGTACTCGGGAAACTTGTTAACTCGTGAAAGTCTTTCAACATGATGAAAGATTTCCACGAGTCAAAATTTACTCTTGAAGTAAAAATGTTAAACTTTTAAGCTCGTTGTAAGAACGTAGTAGCCCGTGAGTTTACTGTGGTGACTCGTGAGTCTACTGTGGGCACTTTAACTCAGCGGGACAGGCAGCATCTCTGGAGAGAAGGAATGGGTGACGGGTTGATGTTTCCAAAATTCTGCTGCGTTTTTGTGTTACTCCAGCACTGTGTGTTCACTTTATGTCAACCAGCATCTGCCCTTTCTTGTGTATGACATTATTTGTATCCGTGGCAGTTTATTGTCGCTCCCTTCATTTTCCTAGGGGGTCGAGACGGGATTGGTTGGGAGGGAAAGGTGGGGGTGGGGGTGGGGGGGGGGGGAGGGGGGAAGAACAAATATATGAGACACCAAAAACGGACAGCAGAGATGTCTTTGCTATACAGCTACAATAATCGGACTATTGGTATGCTGCTGTTTCCTTGACTACGGTCATGTGAAACGACTCTTGTACATTTAATATACCGACGATGTCTGGCAGTGAATCTCACTCTCTCAAATCCGTAGAGAGACACGAAAAACTGGAGTAACTCAGCGGGTCAGACAGCATCTCTGTTCCTGGGCTCAGAGTCACAACATTCCCAGCACAGTTACATCATTCCCAGGCCCAGGGTTATATTATGCCTGGCTGAGAGTTATACAATTACTGGTGCAGCATCAAGTCAAGTCTAGTCAAGTATATTGTTAAATGCACAAGTGCAGTGAAGTACGGATACCATGAAAATCTCGCTTGCAACAGCATCCCTGGCACATGTACTCCGACAACACAAAAATATAATGATGTGCTAAAGCAAAAACACAATTAGAAACAAGGTGCTGGCAGTACAAGAGCTGGCCCGTGGTGTACCGTTAGTGATTAGCATTGTACAGGTTGATTCAAGAACCAGATGGTCGTGGAAGAGTAGTTGTTCATGAATGTGATGGTGTGCGACTTCAGGCTTTGTACCTCCTGCAGCCAGAAGAGGACATGGGGATCCTTAATGATAGATGTTGCTTTCTTGAGGCTGTGCCTCATATGGATGCTTTTGATGGCGGGGAGGCTGAGTCCGCCACTCTCTGCAGCCTCTCATATCCCTGTACATTGTAGTTGCCACTCTCGGATATAATGCTTCCAGTCAGGATACGCAGGTTTGTTGGAGTACTCAGGGACATGCCTAATCTCCTAAAGCTTCTTTGTTCTTAGATATTTCCTAGGTCCAGGTTTACATCAGTCCCTATCCCGTGTGATACAAGTATTGGGCCCAGAGTTATATCATTCTCAGACCCCAGTACACATCGTTCTCAGGCCCAGGGTTACAATAATTCCAGGCCCAGGATCACTTTATTCTGGAGCCCAAGAACACATCTCCCACGCCCAGGGTTACAATATTCCCAAGCCTAGCATCTTATTATCCCAGACCTGGAGTGAATCCATTGCCAGGGGGGATAGTATAATGATGGGAACATGTCAGCTCCCAGCCCATCTCTCCCCACAGCTCAATACACTGACAACTGCTTTAAACATGGGATGTGCCCAGTTGGAGCATTGCATGGACTTGCTACCATCACTGGGGCCATTGCCAAATAGTGCTCCATTGCCAAATAGTGTGAAAAATGGAAAAGAAAACCCATGTTTATTTGCTAATACCAATAACTAAAGTAAGATATTAAAACAATAGTGCCTGAATAGAATAATGTTGTGTATATTCTAGGATGTCTCACTAGATAATTTAGTTGTATTGTCATCGTTTATAACATGGACAGTGCACACAGGAATCGTCCGCAAACAACCCAACAGTCACGGTCAGATAATTTCTGTCCATACCACTGAAGATGAAACAAAGAAGGCCTTGATATCTGGAGGAAATTCTCTCATGTACTTTATCATAGTTGTAATGATTTGTTTACATCCATCAAAAGAATTGACCAGGCTTCAGTTAAATGTCAATTCTGATTGATTGTACAGTAAACATCATTGCCCTGCACTCTGTCTGTCTCCTCACTCTGACCCAGCTCTCTCTCTCTCTGCCCCCCTCTCTCATCCTTCCATTGAGCCTCAGACTGCACTGGAGGGAGGGTCAGTCTAGATTTTGCACATAAGTCCCTGGATTGGGCTCCGAACCCACGGGTTTGTTTACCCGCTGTGGTAAATACTGCCTCTGAGGCATTGGTGATTTTATTTAACATTGCAAAATATCACATATCTTAGAGGAGTATAGATCTCATAAAGGGGTACTTTGATCGTAGAGGTGTATAGAATCATGAGGAGATTAAACAGAATGAAGCAGGGCTGGGGAATCAAGAAGCGGGCATAGTTTTAAGGTGAGAGGGGAAAGATTTAAAAGGAACCTGAGGGGCAGCTTTTTGGGTATATGGAACAAGGTGCCAGCTGAAGTAGTTGAGCCAGGTATAATAACAACATTTGGGAGATATTTACATGGATGCATGGATAGAAAAGTTTTAAAGGGATTTGGGCAAGCCACAGGTAAAGGGGGTTTGCTTGGATAGGGAATCTCAGTTGATATGGATGAGTTGGGCTAATAACCTCGTTTCCGTGCTGTATGACTCTATATTACCAACTAACATTGAATGAACTCAAACGTTTCAGTGATATGCGGGGAAGTAGAATTCTTTACCCTTAAGTTTTGTTCCCATACAGCCAGGACACAAATGTTATTCTGCCTGTAGCTCAGGCCCACACTATTCCTTACCTGCTGTTGAATTATCTGCACTCTTTGAGGTTCTTGTTCCCATGCCTGAGGGGAATAGACAGCGTTCTCAGCAAAATACATTCTCTTCACACACTGACTCTGCACTGGGAAATGCTACTGTGTAGATCCAAGTAAACAGCATGAGGAATGATACAATAGGTCTCCATGGAACCCAGCTCTAAACACTGACGTGCTTGAGATGAACATGGCACTTAATACAAATACCTATTAACCACAGCCTTTGTTTAATTCAGTGAAAAGAGGCCCAGACCCAAGTTGTACGCAGTTAAATAGCCAAGTATAAAGGCAGGATAACCCGGCAGAACATGGGATTGAAGCAGCGGAGGTAAAAGACTTTGATCCCATTATAGTGGATATGTCAACATCCAGAGATTTTTCATGCTGCCTTCCCAGTGAAGTTCAGAGAAAGTACTGCCATATCTGAGCTGATATCCTCCATCAGAATCCTCTCATGATTTGTTCCATTGACCTGAAACATTCATCCGGTTTCTCTTTCCACAGATGCTGCCTGTCCTGCTGAGTACCTCCAGCTTTTTCCAGTTTTATTTCGTGCTTCAAAACCCAGCCATTGACCGTGGTTGTAAAAAAGGTGCAAAAGGGAGGTTGGTTTTCTCCATTGCCTTCAGGCTTTCTGAAGTTGTGCAGTCAGTGGTGAGGTAGGAACTGGCGGGGAGCCTGCAGCATGTCCTTTGGCATTCAAGGAGCGTTCAAATCTGCACCAGCTCAAAGTCCTGTCCTGGTCTTCACAATGCTGTGGCTCTGGCCGGCTATCGGATGCCTGCAGCTACAGTGCCCTCCATAATGTTTGGACAAAGACCCATAACCTATTTATTTGCCTCTGTACTCCACAATTTGAGATTTGTAATAGAAAAAATCACATGTGGTTAAAGTGCACATTGTCAGATTTTAATAAAGACAATTTTATACATTTTGGTTTCATCATGTAGAAATTACAGCAGTGTTTATACATAGTCCCCCCATTTCAGGGCATCATAATGTTTGGGGCACAGCAATATCATGTAAATGAAAATAGTCATGTTTAGTATTTTGTTGCACATCCTTTGCATGCAATGATTGCTTGAAGTCTGCGATTCATGGACATCACCAGTTGCTGGATGTCTTCTCTGGTGATGCTCTGCCAGGCCTGTATTGCAGCCACCTTTAGCTTATGCTTGTTTTGGGGGCTAGTCCCCTTCAGTTTTCGGTAATGGCCATTTGTAGGTACTCGGGGCTCTCGTGGACATTTTTCAACATATTTCAATATGTTGAAAAATCTTCACAAGTCTTCCCGAGCTTACCGAGTACCTGCCGTTAGCGTTACGAGCCGCTAGGAGACGTCCCCGAGCTCCAACGTACCCGCTACGTACATTCTACGTGCTTCCACGAGTTTCATTTTTTTAAAACTCGGGAGAGCTCTTGAATGAACTCGTACATTGGGACAGGGCTTGTTCCCGATGTTGGGGAAGTCCAGGACAAGGGGTCACAGTTTAAGGATAAAGGGGAAATCCTTTAGGACCGAGATGAGAAAAACATTTTTCACACAGAGAGTGGTGAATCTCTGGAACTCCCTGCCACAGAAGGTAGTTGAGGCCAGTTCATTGGCTATATTTAAGAGGGAGTTAGATGTGGCCCTTGTGGCTAAAGGCATCAGGGGGTATGGAGAGAGGGCAGGTACAGGATACTGAGTTGGATGATCAGGCTCGAAGGGCCGAATGGCCTACTCCTGCACCTATTTTCTATGTTTCTATGTTTCTATGTTTGGGATCATTGTCTTGCTGTAGAATGAACTGCCGGCCAATGAATGTTGAGGCATTTGTTTGAACTTGAGCAGATAGGATGTGTCCATATACTTCAGAATTTAAATATGCTTCTACTATCAGCAGCTGTATAATCAATGAAGATAAGTGAGCCAGTACTTTCAGCAGCCATACTTGCCCAGGCCATAACAGCCCTACCACCATGTTTCACAGATGAGGTGGTATGCTTTGGATCTTAGGCAGTTCCTTCTCTCTTCCATACATTGCTCTTGCTATCACACTGATATAAGTTAATCTTTGTCTCATCTGACCTCAACGCCCCCCCCCCCCCCACCCCCCATCAGTCTGAAGAAGGGTTTCGACCCGAAACGTTGCCTACTTCCTCCGCTCCATAGCGCTGCACCCGCTGAGTTTCTCCAGCATTTTTGTGTACCTTCGATTTTCCAGCATCTGCAGTTCCTTCTTAAACACCTTTTTCCGGAACTGTGGTTGCTCTTTTAACTACTTCTTGGCAAACTGTAACCTGGCCATCCTATTTTTATGGCTAACCAGTGGTTTGTTTCTGATCATGAAGTCTTCTGTGGACGATGGTCATTGACAAATCCACACCTGCCTCCTGTAGAGTGTTTCTGATCTGTCGGTCAGGTGTTTGGGGATTTTTCTTATTATAGTGAGAATTCTTCTGACATCAGCTGTGGAGGTCTTCCTTGGCCTGCCAATCCCATGGTGATTAGTAGGCTCACCTTTCTTCGTAATGATGTGCCAAACAATTGATTTTGGTAAGCCTAAGGTTTGGCTGATGTCTCTAACAGTTTTATTCTTGTTTCTCAGTCTCATTATGGCTTTTTTGACTTTCATTGGCACAACTTTGGTCCTCATGTTGATAAACAGCAATAAAAGTTTCCAAAGGTGTTGGAAAGACTGCAGGAAAGACTAGGCGCTGAGAGCTCTCTTATACCTGCATTAAGGAGGCAATTAAACACACCCGAGCAATTACAAATGCCTGTGAAGCCATGTGTCCCAAACATTATGGTGCCCTGATGTGGGGGGGAATTATGTATAAACACAGCTATAATTTCTACTTGGTGAAACCAAAATGTATAAAAATGGCCTTTAATATAATCTGACAATGTGCACTTTAACCACATGTGATTTTTTTCTATTACAAATCTCGAATTGTGTTGAGAGGCAAATAAATAAATGCTGGGTCTTTGCCCCAAACATTATGGCAAGCACTGTACATGCTTCTGCTTTGCAAATGACACGTGATAGTTGGGTGTGTCAGTGTTTATGGATGATGTAAACCTTTTCCCAGCACCTGATTTCGCACATGTGGCAATCCTCCTGTCCCTTAAATGCTGAATAACCAATCACTTTAGTTAGACTGTCTAATCTCTCTGGGGTTGAGGTACATCTAATTCCTCAATTTGTATATCACAGTTTGATATGTTTTCTCTATCCCCCCCACTTCAAGCACAAATATCCTGCCCCACATTTATCAATGTGGACCTATGTTTTTGTGTGACACTATGAAATTTAATAAGAAAACGCAGCTGGTGGAAGCAGCAATTGAATGATAGTGACAGGGGGTGTGGAAGATAATACTGTGCTTGTGGTCTGAACCACCAGGCATTCACAGTCTTTAGATCATGTGTAATGCTTATTTTGATTTTTTTTTTTGCCATGCACTTGATTTATGCCTTCCTTGCCAGTTGACAGCACAAACTACTCACAAAATTGGCTTTTTTCCAGATAGCCTAGGATTCGACATAACGTTAAAAGGAGCAGGCAGGTCCAGTGCCACAGAACGGACCTTCTCCATGAGCATCTGATGTGCCTGAACTGTGGGAGTTGTTCCATTGATTGATTAGTATGGGTGTCAGGAGTGTATGGGGGGGGAAGGCAAGAGAATGGGGTTACGAGGGAAAGATAGATCAGCCATGATTGAATGGCGGAGTAGACTTGATGGGCCGAATGGACTGATTCTACTGCTAGAGCTCATGACTGATTAAGCAGCAGCTGGCCCTTGTTGCAAATTTTATTAAATGGTCATGCCCCCCCCCCCCCACAGGTACTTCCCACAGGTGTGGTCCTCCGGGACACTGAAAATCTCCATGACTTCCCATATCCTGCAGGAACATACCTGTACCCTAGTTGCTATTACCACGAAGGACTTAGTGAAATGAAAAGATCGTGCTTTATTTCAATCTCAGCATCCTCGTTGAAGCCTCACAAGCCTCAACATTTACCCTCAAAGGTAATGAAACATAATATGATCTTAAGTTGGAGAGTTTAGGACTAAAGGTCATAGCCTCAGAATTAAAGGACGTTCTTTTAGGAAGGAGATGAGGAGAAATTTCTTTAGTCAGAGGGTGGTGAATCTGTGCAATTCTTTACCACAGAAGGCTGTAGGCCGTCAGTGGATATTTTTAAGGCAGACATAGATAGATTCTTGATTAGTACAGGTGTCAGTGGTTATGGGGAGAAGGCAGGAGAATGGGGTTCGGAGAGATAAATCAGCCATGATTGAATGGCGGAGTAGACTTGTTGGGCCGAATGACCTATTTCTACTCATATTCCTTACGACACTATGGAAAGATTCAGAATCTTACAAGGTAAGTCTGGATGAAATGCACTATCATCCAGTGTCGCCAATGCTATGCACGCTTTTAAACAATTTGCAGATAGCATGCAATTTAATTTACTGAAACCAGACCAGGAATTTAACAAATAAAAGTAAGGGTGTAATTTTTGTGACTTTATGACCATGAGCTGTTTTTTTGCAAACACCATAGCAAATGAAAAATGGAAAGTTCTGCAAATAGATCTTTCCATTTGGATCTGGAAATCTAAGACCTTTGGGAAAAGAAACAGCGTTTACTGTTCGGGGCAAAGTTTCATCAATAATAGCAGGCAAATGTGTCTGAAGGGTGTCGACTCAAAACATCACCTATCCATGTTCTCCAGAGATGCGGCCTGACCTGCTGAGATACTCCAGCACCAGCACATTTGCACTATTACACCTTTCCCACAGTGGCATGAAAGTAATTTTTCAACTTAATAAAATGGCCAGAATTAGAGGATCTCATTGGGAGTTTTGTGCTTTGTACCTTACTTTATCAAAATAACAAAACAAAGATCACTTTGGTTCAAAGTTTTGTTTCAAGAGCCATGGGACATTCCGTATGATCCCTGAGATGGCGGGACTGTCATGTGAGGAAAGATAGAAAAGTCTAGGCTTGTATTCACTGGAGTCTAGAAGGATGACGGGGGAATCTTATAGAAACATATAAAATGATAAATGGACTGGACAAGCTAGATGCAGGGAAAATGTCCCCTATGTTGGGCGAGTCCAGAACCAGGGGCCACAGTCTTAGAATAAAGGGGAGGTCATTTAAGACTGAGGTGAGAAAAAACTTTTTCTCCCAGAGAGTTGTGAATTTATGGAATTCCCTGCCACAGAGGGCAGTGGAGGCCAAATCACTGGATGGATTTAAGAGACAGTTAGATAGAGCTCTAGGGGCTAATGGAGTCAAGGGATATGGGGAGAAGGTAGGCACGGGTTATTGATAGGGGACGATCAGCCATGATCACAATGAATGGTGGTGCTGGCTCGAAGGACCGAATGGCCTCCTCCTGCACCTATTTTCTATGTTTCTATGTATGACTCTGCCTCCCCTGAATCACACAATCCAGGGAGACAGTCTTGAGGCACAGATACGGTGAATGCCCACGGATTTTGTTCCAGGGTTGGGGAAATCAAGAACGAGAGGGTGACATAATGAACTGCAGATGCTGGAATCTTCAGCAAAACACAAAGTGTTGGAATAACTCAATGGGTCAGGCAGTATCAGTGGAGGAAAAGTGTAGGTGACTTTTCAGGTGTGGACCCTTGCTCAGCCTCTAGACCACAGAGGTTTAACGGGAGAAGGGAGAGAGAGGTTTAATACTAACCCAAGGGGTAACTTTCTCACACAAGGCGTGGCATGTATAAGGAAAGAGGTGTTAAGATGAAAAATTGAGGCAGGAACAATAACATTTAATAGATATTTGCACAGATACATGGATAGGAAAGGTTTAGAGGAATATGGGGCTCAAACTCGCAAATGAGAATGACCTAGAAAGGCATTTGATTGGCATGGACTAGTTGGGCTGAAGGACTTGTTTCTATGCTGTATGACTATGAAAAATGGTAATGGACAGATCTTACTTTGATATAACGGGGTATGGCAATTTAGGCAGTAATCAGCCACCATCTAAGTGAACACCATAGAGCACGGAATTAGGTTCTTCAGACAAACTAGCCCAAGCTGACCAAGATGCCCCATCTACCATAGTTCCACCTGCCTGTGTTTGGTCCATACACCTCTAAACATTTCCTATCCATGTACCTGTCCAAATGTCTTTTAAATGTTTAGGGTGAGAGAGGCAAAGTTTAAAGGAGATGTGTAGGGCAATTTTTTTTTTTTAAACAGAGGGTGGCGAGTGCCTGGAAGGCGTTGCTGGGATTGATGCAGATACGATAGGGCCATTTAAGAGGCTTTCAGACAGGCATACGGATATGCAGGAAATGGAGGGATATGGATTATGTGTAGGTAGATAGGAGATAGCCTTGACATCATGTTCAACATAGACATTGTGGGCCAAAGGGCCTGTTCTTGTGCTGTACTGTTCTATGGGTTGGGAAACTGCTGAAGGGTCCCGACCCGGATCATCATCTGTCCATTTCCCTCCACAGATGCGCCTGACCTGCTGACTTCCTCCTGTACTTTATTTTTTTTAACTGTTGCAGAAACGTCAGTGCAAAGGACGTGATAGCATCAGGTCCCATGTTTTGTACCTCACTCACAGCAATGATTCAGCCGCATAGAGCACCCTAAGGCTAAGCATTGTCCAGATAAAAGGCATTAACCAGATCAGAGAAGAGGAACACACAGTACACTGATATAATCTTGCTGCAACATTTATTTAATATAATAACCATATTACACAGAATAAAGTGCACAAATAAGCTTTAAACCAACAGACACACAAACACACGTCTGGCTGGAACAATTCAACAAAAATGAGCAGACAAATATTTGGAGCCCAGTTTCTTTAGTCTGTTGACACCTGCATGACTCTTTCTTTCTATTACATATTTAATATAATAGTAGACATAATGTCTATTAAATCCCTTGTGTACTTTACCAGGGTGAGGGATTTCTATGGGTTATGTGTATTCTCTGCTTCCAAAGTCAGGAATCTCACAGGTATTAGCATTTTCTAAAAATGTATGAATAGGACAATTAGGACTATGTAAAAATGTTTAAAAACCCTACTAAGTGCAATAACACTTGGTATGTCTGTGAAGGGATTGGTGGATTTGGCCTTAAAATCCGAAGATGCTCCTGAGCTTGAAGGAGACTGTTTCCTCCACAGCTGTGGCTTGGCTAGCTGACAGTGTCCTGTATTCACTGTTTCCAATGTTATTTTTGTTTATATTGATCTATCGGTAACTGCCTCAATGAGTTACCAGTTTTGTGAGAGATAGTAGAGTTCCCTCCATGCTGTACCAGAAAATGCTGTTCAGCAAATCCAGATTAAGTTCGATACCGTCCTATCAATTACTCCCAGAGCGTTGATGCAGTTACCGAAAGATCAATATAAACAAAAATAACATTGGAATACAGGACACAGTTTACACTGTCAGTGCAAACCTCCCTCCACACTGCTCATCAAATCCCAGAGTGCTTGCTTAGATTAAAGTGGAGATGTGGGACAATTGAAAAGGGATTGATGTAATTAGCTCTTATGACTAATGCAATCACGGGATATGGGAAGAAAGCAAGAACAGGTTACTTCTTCTTGCGTATGGCATGCACAGCCTAAAGTTGTAGGGTTACTGGTTTTGGATGATAAGCCATGATAATTTTGAATGGAGGTGCTGGCCGAATGGCCTACTCAGGACTATTATATAAATATTGGAGACGGGCAGTATTGAAATAGTCAAGATTTCTCTCATCAGCTGCCTGAGAGGTTGTCTTGGCCTGGGATGCCTGAGATGGGATGGATTTGGCTGATGACCAAGGTGGGGAATGGGATAGTTAATGACAGGAGTGGTTGTGAAAACTGCCAGGAAAGTTTCCGATTAGATCAGGCTAATGGCAGTGTCTTCAATATTTCCAAAGCTCAGCAAAGGACTATGTTGAATAACATATCTTACACAAAAGCAGTATAGGCACAATGGATGCAAGATTCACTGGTGTGGTACCTGGAATAAGTTTAAAAAAATCATTTCCCCCAGCTGATGTGCAATGGGGCTGTTAGATTCTGGACTCTCAGTTACCTGGGGACGGAGTTGGTTAATCTTGCTCCTCTTAAGAAAAATAATAGTACAAACACAAATATACAGGAAATAAAATAAATACTGAACGATGTGTTCACAGGAGTGCAGACACAAGCAGACCTTCTTGTTTCCGATGCCATTTGTCCATTCCAGCAGAAGACACCCATCCATGTCCACCCATCAATGCCCCACAATTGGGCAGGCTTTTCTTAGACAACATGATTTCCTCTCTCCCCCCCCCTGATTTGAGAAGTTTAGTAGGTGAATTAGTTATTGCAATTTACCCCTTGTGGGAGAATCTGAGAGGAGTGGATAGGAATGTGGAGAGAGTTTAATGGCTGGATATGAAAGGGTGGTTGATTGCCAGCACAGACTCAGTGGGCTGAATGGCCTGTTCCATGCTGTATGACAAAGCCTCTATGGGAGTATGTTGCCAGGCAACTGGTTACTAGATTGGTAACTAAGTGGGAAGTCCACTCACTTCTCAGTCTGAAGAACACAAAAGAGCACAAAGTGTTGAAGGCCGGTGTTGAAGGTCTCCGAGTAAGATCGGGAGGGAGAAAAGCTCCTCCACCTGCTTAATATCCTGCCCCAAGCCTGGCATCTAGAGCACACCCTGACCCTCTCCTTCACAACACTGATGTTGCAGTGTTGCTCTAACCCAGGCCTGCTTGGGGTATGAGGCATTGATGGCGGCATGGACCATGCCTGTTGGGAGCTGGATGTAGATAGGGAGCAAAGTGGATGACTGGCCAAGAAGGGAGAGATCTGGATATGGTCAGGACTCAGACCCAAAGGATTTCTGCCCCATCCATTGACCCTAGTGGCAATCTACTGGGGGTGTCCTGGACAACTTGGCATTTGGTAAGAAATTTGACATTGTGAACCACCAGACAACAGACATGAACCGACCTGCTGCCTTTTCCAGTTGCGCTCACACATTGACACAGCAAACACCACACTGCCACAATTTTACTTGGTGCTTCGGATCTGAACGTTGACCTTCACTGATCCCGCTGTGAGTCAGGACTCCCTCCTTCAGTCAGGGTCTTGAAGTGCATGGACAGGGCCTCTTCCTCAGGGCTCGCCTCCC
Organism: Amblyraja radiata; assembly: GCF_010909765.2. NCBI lineage: Eukaryota > Metazoa > Chordata > Chondrichthyes > Rajiformes > Rajidae > Amblyraja > Amblyraja radiata. Next base: position 14,200,955 of record NC_045971.1, on the reverse strand, counting down.
GCTTCCACTCGTCCCGGCTCAAGATGTAGCCCACCACAAATCCAAAGGAAACCAGCAACAGCCCGAGGACATTAGCCAGGATCCCCTGGGGGTCGTACTTGGAGTACGTGGCTCTGCGAGAGAAAAGAGTTAAACTCATCTTAAATCATGGGAAACTAACATGTAGAAAATAAAAATCAGAGGTGCAAGTGAGGACATCAGTTTGCCCACAACTCCCACTCCCACCCTCACCTACAGCTGCAACCCCAGGCTGGCATGAAGAAGGAATGCATTACTTACTCTGAAAACCTATATTAAACAAATAGCTTCAACCCTGCATCAGAGAATGGATGTACAGTGCAGCTGGTAGAGCTGCTGCCTCAAAGCACCAGAGACCCAGGTTTGATCCTGACCTCTGTTACTGTCTATGTGGAGTTTGCATATATTCCCTCCAGTTTCCTCCCACATTTCCAACACGTGTAGGGTTGGAATTTAACTGACCTCTGCAAATCACCCTAATATGTAGGGTGTGGCTGTGACAGGGGATTACAAGAACTAGTGTGAACGGGTGATCGATGGTCAGAGTGGACTTGATGGGCTAAAGTGTCTGGTTCCATGCTGTATTACTCAATCAATCAACAAGTGTGGCATTGTCGAGTTTCTGGAGCTCAATTCACAGCTGGCTGTGGCCACAGTGCAGGAAACATCCAGTCCAGTCACAGTCACATGAGGACCAGTTTCTATTTTAAGTTAAATCAAATTAGATACACAAAAGATTTGTGCAAATGAGGAACTTTCCATTTGACAGTTCCTAATCTGCCTTTCTGAAGTGGCGCTACTTGTGGGAACCAAGGGCCATAGTAAGCCCACACCTTGGGAACAAAACCAGGGAACAGAGAGCGCCCATTCAGAGAGGAGTTCCAAGGATCTTGTTAGTGTCCTGACCTCCTGTTGTCTGTTGGATGGCACTTCCTAGGGTGGAGTTTTGGGAAACTGTGCATCCATTATTATTGAGGAGTTTGGGTTAAATTTCTCCCCTCTGAAGACAGTGGCCTTGAGGGGAATTACAACACTGAGCTAAGCCCTACCTGTGGCTCCTACCTCAATTGGCCAATAACCCCATCACCTCCCCAGAATTCCTTTGACTCTTACCCGATGGAAAACAACAGCTTCTCTGTGATCCCAGCCAGACAGGTCCCAATGGCCAGAATAAAGAGCCCCAGTCCAAAGTACACATGATAGGGGTGGTAGATGGCTCGTAATGAATAGGACAAGGTAGGTAGCAGGAAGAATGTCAGTCCCATAACCCACTGCAAAAAAAAAATCAAAAACATATATTTAATATTTTAAATTAATACTGACTTATCGCAACGTGCATGGTATAAATAATTCCTCAAATCTGTGGTCAGAGGCTGTCACAGAGGAAGCAAAAGTGGTTTGTTTCTATTGCTGTCACCTGGTTATCATCATACAATGGACAGTATTCACCTTCGGTTTAGTGTTCTCCTAATCCGTTCAGTCCCCTCCACAAGAAGTTGTTTAGAAGCTCGCTGTATTCCCACAACTATGTGCCTGCCCATCCACAATATGTTATATACCGGTACAGTATGTGCATGAATATTAATAGTTGCTCTATTTTCCTTTTGTTGTTAACAATACCAGACATTATTGACCTTGGGAGGAGGGGATGAGACAACCTTGAGCTGCTGCAGTCATTCTGGTGAAAGTTTTTTTCAGTGCCTTGGGATGGGGGTGGGGGGGGGGGGGGGGGGGGGGGGGGGGGGTGGGGGGAGATGAATAGGGGGCTGGAGGGTGGGGGGTTGGAGGGGAAGCTGTAGTATTGATGCTCTTTCACTTACATATCCAGCCTTCCGGCTTACTATGCCATGTATGAAAATTGCTTTCATGTTCAGATGGTAAGAGTTTTGAGGTGCAATCCGAAGGTTAACCTTGCCCACTGGATAGCCAATATCTTTAATCAGTCTCGCCCCACTATCGTCAACCATTTCATGTAACTTGCAACCTCACACGATGGCTCTGGAACTCCACAGGATTGTATCAGAGCTCTACCTGATGCAGTGCTTCAAGATTTCCTTTACACTATGTACATTGCACAGTTAGAACAGAAACAAACTCTGTCATCAACTTTTTACACGTATAAATGTAGAGTTATGCCCCCTGTCCCACTTAGTAAACCTGAACGGAAACCTCTAGAGACTTTGTGCCCCACCCAAGGTTTCCGTGCGGTTCCTGGAGGTTTTTGTCAGTCTCCCTACCTGCTTCCACTACCTGCAACCTCCGGCAACCACTTGCAACCACACGGAAACCTTGGGTGGGGCGCAAAGTCTCCAGAGGTTTCCGTCCAGGTTTCCTAAGTGGGACAGGGGCATTAAGCTTTCAGAACTCAGTTTGTAAGGTCTCACGTGAGATAGGCATTTCAAGTAGGTCACCCACCTTAAGAAACAGTTTATAACCACACTGCCAACTTAACATGGTTTCTGAGGCATTAAAGATAATCTTGTCCAACGTCGTTAAACGCTATTTCCTAACAAGTTTACCGGTGAGAGTTCAGAGGTTTCTCACTCAGCCTCAATCCCAAGCACTTTTAGAGGAGGGGGTAGTTAAGTTCAAGGGAATCCCTCTTAGGTTGGAGCTTCTGAGGGTGAGCACCTCAGGGGACAGGGTAGTCCATTGAAGGACAACCTACCTGTAAACAGAAGAGAATAATGGTTAAGAGGCCACACCAGCTGTGAAGGCTGTACATCTGGGGGATATTCTGCGCGGTGTGAAAATCAAACACAGCAATCGTACCTAGAAGTGAAAAAAAAAGAGGTCTTGCAGTGTAATAGCAGTGAACAACTGAGCCCATGTCTTGGTCACCATCAGAACCACCGACTCCAGTCACCCCCACCAGAGTCAAACCACAGACTCAAGTCAACCCCCATCTAGCTCAACCACTGATCCCAGGCACCCATTGGGAACAAACCACTAACCTCAGAAACGTAGGTCAGGGTCAAATTACAGATTCCCAGTCGCCTCCATCATGGGCAACCACAGATTATCTATAATGTTGCAGACCAGGTTTCCAATCAGGGTGCTCTATAATCCAGTCTTCTCTGAGTGTTTTGACCCAGGTACCATCCCTCATTACAAGTAAATCAGTCACAATAAAAAGTTTATCTCGGTCCCAGATCCTGATCCTGATCCTGATCACCCTACAATATGGAGACACAAGATGCTGGTTTGCAAAAAAAGGCAAAACGGCAGAGTAACACAGTGGGTCAGGCACCATCGCTGGAGAACATCTATGTTCCCCTGAGATGCTGCCTGACCCGTTATGTTACTCCAGCACTTTGGGTGTCCTTTTTTTCCATCCTATATCATGAGTGTTATAATTCAGGCCCTTTAAGGATGCAGATTGGTGGACCAAAAAGATCCACAAAATAATTTGCTACCATTCAAAAAAGAGTCACGTGTTTAGAAAACATTCCCTCTTTCCAGCACTTTTTTCCCCCACCTTCCTCCCTGTGCCTTCCCTCTCCCCCCCCCCAACCCCCCACCACCACCTTGAGACTGCCTCTCTCTCACTGCACTGGAGAATGCTCCCATTTTTAAGGTGCTCCCCCTGCTGTCATTTTATGCAACTACATACCTCTGCCATGTTTGACTTACCTACAATAACAGCCACCAGTGCTAGCAGTTGGATGCTTGCATGCAGGATCTTGGCAGTGGTTTTACTCTCGTTTCTGAGCGTTCTGAAGACCAGAATTGCTGCAGGAGAGACATTAAGTTAGCAGCAATGTTTAGAGATTGTGATGTGGTCGCAGTATTGCTGACATGTTCATGATTTGTAATTGTGGAGAAGCATCAAAGGGAAGCCTGGGCCTGGCCAATAATGGTAATGTTGTTCCCTCAGTCTCCCCAGTGGCTCTGCTTTTCCATGATGTGTCTAAAATATGTTGCAATAAATGTCTAAAATACTATGTCACCCCCTCCTTACAAACTAGGGGTAATTTACAGAGACCAATTAACTTACAGACCCGCATGTTTTTTGGATGTGGAAGGAAACTAGAGCACGTGGAGAAAACCTATGCGGTCACAGGGAGAACGTGCAAACTCCGCACAGCCAGCACCTAAATTCAGAGTCAAACCTGGGTCTCGAGAGCCGAGAGACAGCAGCTCTACTAGTTGCACCACCGAGCCACCCTTAGGATGGGCTGAGTCTCGCCTCTTAGTAAAGAACACAAGAAACATGGAGTTGGTCACCCAGCTCTGTGTGCCTGTTCTGCCATTCATTGTCATTGACTCATCTACTTCGCTGTCATTTTCCTACACTAAAATGAATCAAATGAAATCGGGTTAACGTCCTGAAAACTAGATCTATATTTAAAATCAGCTCAGTGATTGAGCCTCCAGAGTCCTCCAGGGTGGAGAATTCCCAAGCTCCCTCAGCCTCCGGGTGCAACATTTTAAAATCTTATTTAAAACTGTGTCGTCAGGTCCTTTTCTTCTCATTCAGGAAATCATTCTCCCTGGATGAAGACAAATGCCTGCAGATGCTGCAATCTAGAACCAAACCAGGATGCTGGAACAACTCATTGGGTTAAGCGGCATCTGCAGAGGCAAAAAGATGCACGTTGACTTTCCAGGTTGAGATTTAGCATCAGGACTGATAGGGAAGAGGAAAGATTGCCATTACATAGCAGTTCAAGGGGGTGGGAGAGCCTGGTAGTTGGAACCAAATAGGGTGGGGATGATGGGCAAATAGAACCAATTGGAGCAGAGGACAGGTGAACAAAACTAAATGGACAAGTGAGTGTTTGGAAAGAACACATTTTTCCAGTGGTATGAACATTGACCCTTACAACTTCAGGCAACTCAAACCCTGTATTTTCCCACACCACATCCTCACTTTGCTTTTTTCTTACTTGCCCCCCCCCCCCACCTCCCAGCAACTTCATCTAGGGTACAGTCCCGATTCTTCAACCTACCACTTTGGAACTGTTACGGTAGGTACAATGCCGAGGACCATATTTTGCACTCTCTATATTTCTCTTCTCTGCACCCTTGCACTCAGTTTAGCTTGATTGCATTTATGTGCAGTGTTATCCTATTTATTGAATAGCACGCCAACAAAAGCTTTTCACTGCACCTCAGTACACGTGACAATAATACACCTATACCTACCTAGCTCTGTCTGACGATCATCCCCTCCTTATCTGCTTCTCCTCATCATTTACCAGCCTCTATCTCACAACTCTCTCTGGTTTAGATTAGTTTAGTTTAGTTTACCCTCTCTAGACCTTTTCATTTCTAACTGCCGGCAGGACATTGAAGATCTTAACTTTGACCTCACTTACCTACTCTATGCTCAGAAAATCTGAAGAACAGTTCTGACCCAAAACATAGTCTATTCCTTTCCTGCAGAGATGCTGCCTGACGCGCTGAGTTACTCCAGCATTTTGTGTCTATCTTCGGTGTAAACCAGCATCTGCAGTTCCTTCCTCCACTGCTTTCACTATGATTGCTAACATTGTGTTCTGAGTAGAGGCAGGAGTTGGGGAGATTGGGTTGGCTACATTTGAGGTAACTTGTTCTGTTGCATGGCTCCAGAGGAAGGCCACGTTTGATTAACGCAGGGAATGCTCTCAAGTCACAAAGGGCCCTTCTCAAAATTCTGCTCAATTCTGATGTACAGATTTGCAATTCCATCCGGTCCACATGCACAACAGGCTGTAGCTGAGTGAGTGCTACGCTGATTTGATTTGTATTTATCCTTGGGATACGAAAGGAAAAACGTAATTATACTGATCATACATCAAAATACCTTGTTTTAAATTGAACCCACCAAGCTCGAGGCTGTAAGCTGATCAGATTTCCTATTTCTAATGTCCAGATGCCTTTCACAGTCAGTACTCCAAGCTATCTAATAGCTCATTTACGTTCCCTATAATGCATGGAAACCTCATTAAAAGCAACAGCCCCAAGGCAGTACCAGACTTGGTTTGGTTTAGCAGACACTTCATATGAACAAACATGCCGTGCAGATGCTGGAACTCAGTGGGTAGGCAGAATGTGTGTCGTATCTTGTAACGTTGACACTCCTTCTTCTTGCGTATGGCCTGCACAGCCTAAAGTTGTAGAACAATTTGTTCTATTTGATCTTATTTGATTGTGCACGCCAGATTGATTGCATTCGTTGAAAGAGGGAGGACCACGTGAAGGTTGCAATCTCCCACCCCACGTTGACACTGATCATGGTAGATATCCAACCAGATGATTGGTGTCTGATGTCAAACAATCTGACCGAGTCTACTCAAGGCTTAGTTTACCAGCCTGATCCTCCCTCACTCAGCGGGTCACAACTTACAGTAATAGTTTGTTGCAGATATATTGCACTTTTAATGTAGCAAAATGTTCCAAGGAGCTTCAAATAAATTTTATCAGACAAATGGCATCAGGGAGGCCGGACGGCGATTGGTATCGGTTTGCGTTATTGTCGAGATACGCTGAGATACATATGTCGAGATACAATAAATGTCCCTGAATGTGGATCTGAATTCTGCAGTATGGAGCTAGGAGGAATTAAGAATTCCTAATCTTAGTCAAACGGTGTGCGTTGGAAGACTCAGATCAATTAACCCAGCACTAGGAAACTACGAGAAAGCTACAATCCCACAGAATGCAGAATCATCCCACCTTTTCAGCTGACGACTCTTTGACCCAGTAATTTTGTTTTCTTGTTTAACATTCCTTTTGCCTCCAACATCAGTTTTTACTTCCTACAACATTAGGAAGGTGAAGACACGATGATAATTTTCTCTAAAGCAGTATGACTGTTGCACGGTGTACAGGCATATGACTGTTTGGTTTCCAATGTGAGCGCTACAAGTATTAATACAGGAATCCTGTAAATGCCGACACAGTTCCCCAGTCTCATGCAACACCAAATATGTTTTGTCAATTAATGATTGGTAATCACTGGCATGAATCAGGAGTCATTATGTCACACTTTGGAAGAGAATGGGGTCATTCTGGACAGTCAGCTCATCTTTGTAAATGGCAGGTCATATCTTATTAACTTGATCAAGTTTTTCTTTGAGGTGACAAAGGTGATCGATAAGGATACGGCAGTGGACGTTGTCAACATGGATTGTAAGGCATTTGATAAAATTCCCCATGGTAGGTTGACTGACGCACACACACACACAGATAAATGTAGACGGGCTGGCTAATAAATTGGCAGATGACAACAAAATTGATGAGGTCATGGTCTGTGATGAATGCTATAAAAGTATAGAACGGGGTACAGATTAGAAATGGGCAGAGAAATGGTAAATGGAGTTTAATCCTAGCAAATGGGAGGTGCTATACTTTGAGAGATCGACTGTAAAAGGAAAATATATAATTAATGGAAAGGCCCTTAACAGGACTGATGTGCAGAGGGATTTAGGGGTTGAAGTCCATAACTTGTTGAAAATGGTAACAAATGGACAGAGTGGTAAAGATGACTTATGGTATGCTTCATTCATTGGTCGGGTCATTGAATATAAGAGACAGTGAATCACATTGCAGCTTCATTGGATTTTGGTAGGGCTGCATTTGGGGTATTGTGCGCAGTTCATGTTTGCCCCCTTACTGGAAGGAAGTAGAAGTTTAAGGTGGTGCAGAAGAGGTTTACAAGAGAGCCACTTGGATTAGTGGGTATTAGCCCAAACGGAGAGGATGGACAAACTTGGATTGTTGTTGGCTGGAGGGTCAAAGATTGAAGGGAGAAATGATAGAAGTACATAACGTTATGAAAGGTATAGATAGGATAGACAGACAGAAGTAATGTCAAAGACCAGAGGGCATTGCTTTAAGGGACTAAGGGCAACATTTAAGGAGATTTTTTTTACACAAAGAGTGCAGCAAATGCTTGGAACACACACTGTCAGGGGAGGTGGTGGAATTACATCTGATAGCGGCACTTAGAAGATTTTTAGGTAGGCACATGGATTTGCAGGGAAAGGATGGATATGGAATCACGTCCAGGCAGAGGAGATTTGTTTAACCTGGCATCATGTTCGGCACTGTGGGCCAAAGGGCCTATTCCTGTGCTATACTATACTGTCTATGCCTATTATGACTGTGATTGGGTAACATACTGTAGCACAAAGATAAACTGACAGTGACGGCAAGAGACGTAGGCCCCAGTGTTGTGAGTGCTCACACAAGGTACTTTAATTAGACACTGAGGGAGAGCTAACAAGCAAATACATGAAATGGGACATACAGTGCCCTCCATAATGTTTGGGACAAAGACCTATCATTTATTTATTTGCCTCTGTACTCCACAATTTGAGATTTCTCATTAAAAAAAAATTCACATGTGCACATTGTAAGATTTTATTAAAGGCCATTTTTATACATTTTGGTTTCACCATGTAGAAATTACAGCTGTGTTTATACATAATCTCCCCCCCCCCCCCCCCCATTTCAGGGCATACTGCCTCATCTGTGAAACACAGTGGTGGGGGTGTTATGGCCTGGGCATGTCTGACTGCTGAAGGTAATGGCTCACCTATCTTCATTGATGATAGTAGCATAATGAATTCTGAAGTGTGTAGACACATCCTATCTGCTCAACTTCAAACAAATGCCTCAAAACTCATTGACTGGCATTTCATTCTGCAGCAAGACAATGATCCCAAACATACTGCTAACGCAACAAAGGAGTTTTTCAAAGCTAAAAATGGTCGATTCTTGAGTGGCCAAATCAATCACCCAATCTGAACCCAATTGAGCATGCCTTTTATAGCTGAAGAGAAATCTGAAGGGGACTAGCCCCCAAAACAAGCATAAGCTAAAGATGGCTGCAATACAGGCCTGGCAGAGAAGACATCCAGCAACTGGTGATGTCCATGAATCGCAGACTTCAAGCAGTCATTGCATGCAAAGGATATGCAACAAAATACTAAACATGACTACTTTCATTTACATAACAATGCTGTGTCCCAAACATTATGGAAACCTGAAATGGGGTGACTATGTATAAACACTGTTGTAATTTCTACATGGTGAAACCAAAATGCATAAAAATGGCATTATTAAAATCTGACAATGTGCACTTTTGAACCACATGTGATTTTTTTCTATTACAAATCTCAAAATGTGGAGTACAGAGGCAAATAAATAAATGATCGGTGTTAGTCCCAAACATTATGGAGGGCACTGTATTTGGTATGTGCCCATGCAGGCTGGGCCCTGTTCACAGAACGCCATGTAAATTTTATCCATGCTGAGCAAGCAGCCCAGTGGTTAGCTCAGAGTTCTCAATGGGAGAGACACTGTGACAGCTTCACCCAGCCGCACACTAAGCAAGCATTGCCTGCTTACTGGGGGGGAATGATTTATTACAGGTGCTGCACCTCAAATTTCCTGAAACCATTGCAGTGGCATTCCATACCAGGCCCCCGTGATTGAATTCCTGGAACACTGAATTTAATCGCCAGTGAATAAGGTCACTTTAGGGATAAAAGTTGCAAGTTAAAATGTAAAGCACTTTATCTGAATGCACACAGCCTCTAACACAATAGAACTCATAGCATAAATAAACTTAAATGGTTTTGATCCAATAGCATTGTGAAGGTGTGGCTACAGGTTACAGCGTGGAAATATTCCAGTGCACTTGGCTTCCTAAAGGACTGATAGGAGAGGAAAGGGTGTGTCCAATAATAATAGTAGGAAGGGTGGATATACAAAATAACTTTGGCAGAAACAAAAATTATAAAATGATATAATTATGAGTGGAAATAATGTAATAGGGCACATTATGTTGTCAGTAGTTTATGGGTCTTCATAATAGATATACAAAGGCAATTGAATGAAGCCTTAATTTAGAGTTAAAACCAGCCCGGTTAAATATAATACAATTAGCATTGAGCAGTGCAATCGTATTAAACTGGGCAAATTAAAATGTCAAACTATCTTGGAATACGAGTTGATAGAAATGCATACATTATGTCAATCCAGAAGATTGTTGAAATCCTGTCCAGTTTGGTAGAACTGGATTAAATGGCAATTTTATGAAAAACAATGATCTACGGAGATACGATCAGAATATAGTATAACTTTAAAGTTCAAGAATTAAGATCAAATACATTGGTCTAAGGAGCAAATTAGCCAAGGCGGATTTGGGAATTACATTGGTGGTAGTGCTAAAAGAACTATTTCATAATTTTTCAAAAAATGCAACTCTTACTGAGAAATCTCCAGGGACAAACAATTCTGCCGTATAACAGTCACTTCCCCTTCGCACGGCAATTCCTAAGTCACGTGTTTCCTGCAAATTCCACTTTAGCCTCAGCTGTTTGCCCCTACTCTGACTCTGCAATTTGTAGTATTTTGGAACTGTTAACTAAAATGGCAGGTCTCCTTCCATTGTTTGGATAATAACTAGGAATTGGCCCAGCTGCAGATTCACAGAAATGGGAGCAAAATCTGCAGGTGCTGCAAATCTGAAGCAAAACAGACAACCTCTGCAAGTTAAATACACAGACACAATCAATGCTTCAGATTGACGACCAACTAACTAAAGGATCATCAAACTGACACACTGTTCTCTCTCCATGGATGATGCCTGATCCGCCAAGGGTATCCAGCATTGATGGATAGCATCTGACGACATTATGGGATCTGGTCCGGAACAGTCCACTCCCCTCCAATGTAAGAATATCCACCATGGTCAGGGGACTTGAAAAGGAATGCAAATTCTGAAGTAACATTTTCTTTCTAACAGTACCCTTTTGTGTGACATTCATGCTCTGATAATTAATGGGACCATCAAGTATTTCACAGCGATATGGGGAAAACAAGCAAGGTTCCAGAAAGCAGCAAGCCCCATTCAGAATGACCAACTGATTTCACCATCAAAAGTATTGACAATCGATAGTCAAGACCATGGAAATTAAGCCTTGTGCCCAACTTTGAATCTTTGCAAGTAACCCAATTCACCAACCCTTCGCAAAGTCATTCCCACACTTGCCACCCAAACTGTTCACATTCTCTATTCCAAATCTACCCTTGAGAGGCCTATCAACTCCCAGCCTATTTACAATCCACACAATCATTGCAGCAAATGCCGCACATTTTATTCTTCCAAAATACGTCTGATGCTGAAGGTCTTTGAAAAGATTTTAAACAAATATGAATTAAAAAATGAACCAAATTAAATACAAAGTAAATACTTAGATACAAATAAGGACATTGGCACAGCTGGTGGAGTTGCTGCCTCACACTTTCAGTGACCAGGGTCCAATCCCACCCTCGGGTTTTGCCTGCTGAGAGTTTGCACGTTCTTGCCACTGCATGCAATTCGCCTATGGGCTCAGTTTTCTTTTAATGTCCCAATGGCTTGCTGATTATTTGGTTAATTAACCAGTGTGTAGATGAGGGGTAGAACCTGGGGGGAGTTGCTCGGATGTGCGGAGAATAGAATGGGATTAATGTAGCGAAACGCAAAGTGCCAGATTAACTCAGTGGATCAGGCAACATCTGTGGAGGAAATGAATAGGTGGTGTTTCGGGCCAGGATCTTCTTCAGACTCTTCAGGCATGAATGTTGGGAGTAGTGGCATAGTGTAAATAGGAGGCACAGACTCAGTGGACTAAACAACTAATTACCGTGCTGAATTCTCCATATGATTCTGAGTTCCAGGTGGTGAGCATACTGTCCACCATCATAAGAATGTCCACCATGGTCAGGGGACTTGAAAACAAAATCTATGACCTCCAGTAAAAATAAGACAAACCACTGGATTAACTAAGTGGGTCGGGCAGCATCCTCATACAACATAGATAGGCAATGTTTTGGGTTGGGGCACGTTTTCAGACTCCACATTCTTCTGACTTCCAATAAAGTTCTCTTCCTGACTATCAGCCAGTATATTTGCAATAAGTGTCCAGACAAGCCACAGGGCAGGAGTATAGACTTGTGTTACTCTTTTTTTCATTGATAAGTTAGTCAGCATGGGGTGTGGCATGGAGGTATTATTGCCACTGTCATCCTTGTCACTTTTCATTAGCTGCACAGAATGACTTTGAACAAAATCTAGTTGTTCAAACCGAGACATAACATGCAGAGAGAATCAGGTACTCACCATCTCCATAGAGGAAGACCATTCCAAGCACCATGCACAGTGGGTGAACATTGAACTGTTGCGAACTTCCATCCCATGCAAAACCTCCTTGATAGTGACCCAGCCATACACCAGTTATGATTACTGCAGTCAACCCAAGAATCTGTGTTGCCGCCACAAACCAGCGCAGTAGGCCAATGTGGCATCTTTCCAGTGGGGTGGCTTCCATTGCAGGATACAGGCTTCTCGCATCCAAGGGCCTGTGGAAGAGATCATTAATGATCAAGTCGATTGAGGGCAGACTGGACAAATAAATAAAATCCAATGAAGAGGGGGCAAATCAGATCCAAAATCAGCTCAGTGACAGGAAGGCAAAGGTATTATTGTGACACTTAAACACTGTAGACACCGGAATCTTGAGGAAAAACTATGAAGTGCCAGGGGAACTCAGCAGGACAGGCAACATTTGTGGAGGCCTGGCTGAAGTCCAAGAAGACCATGTTTACCTCCCCCACCTCATCAGCCTACATGGTTACCTGTATAGCATGGAAACAGACTCTTTGGCCCTATCTATTTAAAAAACGTAATTAAAGTTGTGAAGGAATAGAGAGAGCAGTGGGAGTCCATGTGCTTGCAAGCTGCTGAAATGGAGATAAAGAACCTGAGAATAGGAAGGGTCAGAGAGGGACCCTACGAAACTAAGGGCAGATGAAAATTATGAGCTGTTTCAATCTGGAACCAATGATATCAGTACTCTAACTCAGAGTTGTGGCTCAAGGACTTAAAGAGCAGCCTTTTTTGCATCAGATTCTGCTTTCTCCATATAACGTCATATCAATGCACCAACCTGGGAACTAGAAAATGCCACATGAACTATTTAGATCATTATTATTGCGTAAATCAGTTCCATTTTGCTGCATTTCCTTTTTGTTTTGGAAATTCTGTTCTTCTCCACCGTGAATGATGCACTTGATCAATATATGGAATGCGCGCCCACCCCAGCTCACTTTCTACAGCCTCCAGCTCTACTTCAAATCTACCTCTTTGACCTTGCTATTGGATACCGTAGCTTCAGTTTGCTAACCTTTCCTCCAATGACTTAGAGTGAGGATCTGGTTCCAGCATTAATGGTGAGTACCCGATTCTCTCTGTATGTAATGTCTTACCTCCTGCAAGTTTTTGTTCTTACTGGTTAATGACAACAAGAACATTTTGTTTTGGCTACAATAAGCAAACGTGTCCTTCACTAAAGATACGGAAAGTTAGAATAATCTTATTTCATACTCATTGAAAGCTGTCAACACCTTCCAGATCTCAGGTCAGGGGCACTACTTGCAGAATATGATGCTGGAACATAAAGGCATCAATGTGGCTTGACTACTGGGACAAACCAAAGGAAAACCCCTAAAGCACATGGCTTCAAGAGTCTGTCCTTGGGATCAATATGCTATGGTCTAGCAAAATTCCTCAGGGCTTCTACCACAGGTGTTTGGACGTCATGTTGCAACAATAAAGTTGTTAATGAGACTACACATAAAGTATTGTGTACAGTACTGGTCGCTCAGCTATTGGAAGAATGGCATTAATGTGGACAGGGTGTAGAAAATATCAATGAGGATCTCATCTTAAGGGCCTGTCCCACTTTCACGACCTAATTCACGACCTCTGCCGAGTTTGCCCTTGACTCATACTCGCAGTCTGGTTGTCACAAGGTCGTAGGAGGTCGTAGGTAGGTCGTAGCAGGTCGTGATGCTAGTTGCAGGTACTCGTGGCATCAAGTAGGTCGGGGCGTTTTTTCAACATGATGAAAAATGTCCACGAATAAAAAAGGTCATGAATTAGGTCGTGAAAGTGGGACAGGCCCTACACTGGGTCTGGAGAGCACGAGTTCGGAGATGCTGGACCTTATTCTCTGGATTATTGGAAGTTGAGAGGCGACCTTAAAGGTTTATAAAGAGTTCGACAGAGCTCTTAAAAATAGCGGAGTCAAAGGATATGGGGAGAAGGCAGGAACGGGGTACTGATTGTGGACGATCAGCCATGATCACAGTGAATGGCAGTGCTGGCTCTTGGGGCCAAATGGCTTACTCCTGCACCTATTGTCTATTGTCTAAAATCATGAGGGGCGTCTTTTCACGTGGATGTCTCTTTTCCATGGATTGGGGAATCAAAAAATAGAGGGTGGAGGTTTGAGCTAAGAGAGGAAAGGTTTCAGAAACACAAGGGGAAAATTTTTCACATAACGAGCGGTACATATATGGACTGAGCTTCCAATGGAAATGGCCAAGTCAGGTACAATTAACAACATTTGGACAGGTACATAGATGGGAAAGGTTCAAAGGGATACGAGTCAAACACAGGCAAATGGGTATAACTGAAATGGGCATCATGGTCAGTATGAACAAATTGGCCTAATGGCCTGTTTCCATGCTGTACGACTCTACACCTCCTCCCACTCTACTTCTCCATGGAATTCACTCCAATCTCCATCTGCTGTGTAAGGAGACCATCTTCTGATTTTCCTAGACCCGATTACCCAGCCCAAATCACAAAAATAGTACTAAATGCCACAATTATATTTGTTTCCACCACCACCACCCTGGCAGCATATTCCAGGCATCCACCACTCAAAAACAAATTGTCCTGCACAGCTCTTGAAACATTTTTCTCTCAGTTTATAGATATACTCTTTGCCTTTGACATTTCTACCCACGGAAAAATAGGTACTATGCTCTCAAAATTTTCTAAGTCTCCCCTCAACCTCCGACATGTCAGAGAAAACAATACAAGTTTGTCCAATCTCTCCTTATCGCTAATATTCTCTAATTCAGGCAGCATTTTGGTAAACATATTATGGGCCCTTTCCAAAGCCCCTATATCCTTTATGTAATGGGGTGACCAGAACTAATTTAGTTTAGTTACGTCATGTGTACCAACATGCAGCAAAAAAGCTTTTATTTGCATGCTATCCAGTCAAAGACTATACATGAATACATTTAAGCTGTCCACTGTGTAAAGAATAAAGGGTACATCTGCACACAATACTACAAATGCTACTTAACCCAATTTTTATAAAACTACAACATGACTTTCTGACTTTTATAATCAATTCCCTGAATGATAAAAATGATAAAATAAAAAATAACCAATAAGCTGTCATTACCACACTATCTACCCGTAATGCCATGGAGCTTTGGGCTAGGACCCCATGATCAAGTGCCATTAAGGGTCATGCCATTAACTGTATACTTTCTGCTAACAAGCTCCTAAAGTGCAACATCTCACGCTTGTTCAGATTAAACTCCATCCGCCATGTCTCCATCCACATCTGTAACTCATCAAAATCCCGCTGTACCCCTTTGACAGCCTTCTTCACTGTCCGGGACTCCACTAATATTGATGTCACCTGCAAATTTACTATCCAATCCATCCACGTTTTCATCCAAGTAAATAAATCATAAACAATGTCCCCCGCACAAATCCCTACAGAACACTACGAGTCACAGACCTCCAGCAAGAATAACAACCTTTCACCCCATCCTCCCTTTTCTCAATCATCTTGCCACAGCACTTCCCCAAGCAACTGAACCAAACACACCATCTCCGTTCCCTTCATCCAGGGCCCAAACACTTCACCCAAGTTTAGCAGCGATTCACACACACTTCTTCCAAAATCGTGCACACAGTTCTCACCATGTGGTCTCCTCTACTCTGGAGAAACCAAATGTAGATTGGGTGACCACTTTGAGGTGTACCTGTGTACAGTAAAGCCATTTAAAATCTCCTGCCGGCACAATAACGTTCTGGTTAAGGGTCCCGGGGGTGGGGGTTCACATTCTCTGAACCTACCTTGACTTTGTACTTTTTGATCTGGAGACTGATCGGAACACACGGGTCTGTATAAAGCAGAGAGAAAGGGGACACTTGGACAAGTGCAAGCAAAGTGGAGTTGGGCTCAGACAGCAAGCCAGCCTCTTGGGGCGGGGTTGACCATCAGGGGGAGGTTGAGCTATACCAGAGTAAAGCCTCGAATTTGTTAAAGTAAACAGGCATGTGGAATCAACGCACTCAGTCTGTGACCTTTGTACCGCACTCGGGCGTATTTAAGTTAATCTGAATGTGCCGTCCCCACGTCAACAATACAGATCACCGCACAAGTTATCTCTTGGTAAACACGCACACGCACATACACTGTTTCTGAGCGAATCCGGTTGCAAAGTCCTGGAGAAGAGAGCCACAGGTTCCGACAACACCTCGACTCTGATCTGAACCCAGCACTAACCTGTTCAAACCCCGTGCTCACTGGACGTCTCCCTCCTGCCCAGAGATACTAGACAGGAGCCTTTGGTATCTTTGCTCCTGCCGTCAGTGGGTGACACACCGGAGACAGGGGGAGGGAGGAAAGAGATGGGGAGGGAGAGAGGAAAGAGATGGGGAAGACAATATCAGCCTTGCTGGTGCGAGGAAGGGATACTAATGGAGCCTCAGGGCGGCAGCTCCGGTGAGGAGTCCTGAGCAGCTCCGGCGTTTCCCGGCTGTGTGATGAGCAGACAGAGCTAGGCGGGGTGTTGCCGAGCGTCTCCACGTAAATCCCTCCCTCCGCAGCCTCTGGGCCTGTGGTTGCCCTGGTAATTGCGGGAAGGTAGATGTTGTTAGTGCTCTCAGCACCGCGGAACCCTGACTCATGCATTTTCCAATGGGAGCCGAGATGCCTGTCCCGGTGGGGCGGGGGGCACGGTGCGGACCACCACCCACACCTGAAACTCGGGACGTATCACAAATCTCCTAATGCGAGGCCGAGTCACCGGTGCATGCTTCGAGAAACCCTGGAATAATTCGAGAAATTGAATAATTTTTATTCCATTTGTGAATTCTGTAAAGGCAATTTTCCGTAACGCGGGGGTCGCCTGTACCTAGATCCAGAGATGTCCAGTGTGGAAATAGGCTCTTCTGCCCAATTTGCAGATGCCTGCGGTTAGCTCATATGCCTCCAACCTTTCTATTCCATGTACCTCTCTTTTAAATGTTTGAAACATTATAACTGCACCCCTGTACACAGCTTATTCGGCAGCTCGAGCTACATACTCACCATCACCTGTGTGAAGAAGTTACCCTTCATGGCCTTGTATAAAACTTTCCCTTCTCAACTTAAATCTATGTCCTCTAGTTTCAGAATCCCCTACCTTGGGGGAAAAGACTGACAATCCACCTACTTTATATCTCAATAGACCAACCCTCAATCTCCTGCCTATCCAGTGTTTCTTTATCTTAAGCTTTCCATTGCCAATAATATTCTTGTAAATCTTCTCCATGGCCTTTCCAACTTTGTGACATCCTTCCTATAACTGACTGACTAGAACTTCACAATATTCCAAGTGTTTATAGTTGCAATGACTTGTGAGCCTACGCCAGACTCGGGAAAAGAGTCTTTGAAGACCGAGACCTAAAGGCTCAAACAAAACTGCTGGTCCACAGAACCGTTGTCTTCTCCACCCTGTTGTATGGAGCCGAGTCATGGACCACCTACAGCAGGCCCCTGAGAGCCCTGAAACAATACCATCAAAGATCCTTACGAAAGATTCTAAGGATCAGCTGGGAGGACAAACGCACCAACATCAGCGTTTTGGAGGAAGCCAACATGACCAGCATCACCACCACAATAATGCAGCACCAACTTCGATGGACGGGCCATGCCATCCACATATCCAACACACTTCTCCCTAAACAAATCCTGTACTCTCAATTAAAGGAAGGTCAGTGGGCCAAAAAAAACACTTCAAGGACAACATCAAGAACAGTCTGAAGAAATTCCACATCACATCGAGCAACTGGGTGCAAATTGCACTGGGCAGGCGCCCCTGGAAAAAATCCGTGCAGGAAGGTGCTGCACGTCACAAAATGGAACTACGCCGTGTCGCAGAGACAAAGCGACAGCACCATAAGGAGAGAGAGAAGGGGGCTCAACGAATACCAACCACCACCAGTCTCCACTGCCCACGTTGCACCAAGGTGTGTGGACCGCGGATCAGCCTCTACAGACATCTGCAGACCCACAAGTAGACGACACTATGGAAAGGAGAGGACAGTCATACTCGTTTTGAGTGACCGCCGATGATGTACAGTTGTAATAGCATGCCCCAATTCCTGTACTCAATGACCCGACCGATAAGGCAAGCATGCCAAACACCATATTCACCACTGTCTCCCCGTGTTGTCCATTGAACAGAACTGTTTACATGAATCCCTGGGGCTCGATGTGGAATCTGTGGGTCACACTCTCAGCACCCTACCATTTTCTGTAAATCTTATCCTGGTTTAACTTTCCAAAATGCAAGACCTTGCTCTTCCATTTGCCATTTCTTGGTCCACTTCCCCAGTTCATTCAGATCCCATACCAACCTTTCTGTCCTTGACCTCCTCCTCAACTGCAAAAGTGAGGCCATACAGACTGGAACTGCACCTCATATTCCACTGGTAGTCTACAACCCAACAGCATGAAATTGAACTCTCCAATTTCAAGAACCCCTTCCTTCTCTTCCACCCACATTCCCACTCCCTGCACATGCACAATGTTCTTCCTGCACCCTCTGCCCCGTCATCCAATGACTTCCTCCATCCTCAAGCTGAAGGGCTTGTTTCTGTGCTGTATGCCCATGTCATTTTAGGTCCACTAGAGAGGTCAGTCAGGGCTTGTTTAAATCTTTAATGCCCACTCTCAGTAGTCCACTGCAGTACCAGCACTTAAATTCATCCCTGCGTTTCTCAATTCTGCTTGAACCACACCTTTGTCACCGCAAAGGATTTGTAAGATGATTCCATGAGGGAACTATTGGATGGAATCTCTTATGCCCTTATACACTGACAGTCCCCTCAGTAGGGGCTGCTGTCTTTAAATTGTACCAGTATTCTGAGAGTGGAACTCCCCCAAGGACCATGGGAAGGCTTTGGATCAGGCTGAAGTGGTGTGAGCTCCATGGATGTAGAAAAGTTGTTTTGTAGATTGCCATCTCCCAGCTTAATATCCACTGCAAGCAGTCGTATTTATATTCAACTAGTGTTAAATTGTTGCTTTAGTGCAATTGATTTTGAATTCAAACCCTACCATGACAGCTGCCAAATTTAATATCAGATAATTAAATAAATGGGATAAGTCAGTATCAGTAACAGACACCAAATGCCACCACAAGACTCTCAGAGCTTTGCACAATATTTTGTGGTTGAAGTCAAGTTTATTGTCATATGTATAAGTATGGTGGGATAGAGGTACAATGAAACTCTTGTTTGCAGCAATATCACAGACTCATACACACACAGGGATGTAAATCACATATAAATTAGACAAATTCTGCAAGACAGTGAAAAGGACAAAAATACATTAGTGCAAGGTACAATTAGAAAACAAATCACCTTCTACAGATGCACGCTAGAAAACATCCCATGGGTGGGATAGAGAGAGTGAATTTGAAGTTAGAGAAATTAATATTCATTCCACTGGGATGTAAGCTGCCCAAGCAAAATATGAGATGCTGTTCCTCCAATTTGCATTAAGCCTCACTCTGACAATGGAGGAGACCTCGGACAGAAAAGTCAGTGTGAGAATGGGAAAAGGTTTAAAGTGTTTACCAACCGGGAGATCAGTAGATTCAGGTGGACTGAGCGAAGGTGTTCAACGAAACGATCGGCCACTCTACCTTTGGTCGTAAGCAAAACGATCGCTCAGTCTACGTTTGGCATTCGAGGGAACCCCAGCATTCCCACTTTCTATATCCCTCCCCCCCCCCCCCCCCCCCCCCCCCCACACACTAGTCGCACTAGCTTCTCGTTTTCACCAAAAAAAGCTAACAAATGGCCTGTTTGCTTTATTATCGTGACCTTTTTGCATATCTATCATTCATTGTTCTTTACCTCTCTACATCAATATCTATCTCCCTTGATTCCTTTTCCCGTGACTTTCAGTCTGAAGAAAGGTCTCGATCTGAAATGTCACCCACTCCACTCCAGAGATGCTGCCTGTCCTGCTGATTTACTCCAGTTTTTTTTGCATCTATCATTGGTTTAAACCAGCATCTGCAGTTCCATCCAAGAACGGAACTCACTATCAAAACATGGAGGGGACGGGGGGACACAATATTTTGGCAGCTGCGCGCACATGCGCACACTCACACACGCGCGCGAGGCTCAATCCAGCGCTAAATGCAGCTCAACTGCCTGTCTCACCGGGTTAACTAACAGCCCTGTCTGGACTGACGGGGTACCAGCGCTGCTTCTCCGCGCTGGCCATATTTCCCGCAAGTCCAGGCAGGTTAACCTGGCGGGGATGTCCCCCACCTCTCAAAACATGGGGGGGGACGCGTCCCCTCTGGCCCCCCCGGGTTTTCCGCCCCTGGTTCCATCCTACACATTTAGTGTAATTTGGCATTGTGTTCGATATGGCTATTGTGAACCAAAATGCCTTTCCTGTGTACTGTACTAGTCTACGTTCTATAAAGTGGGATTTGCATGCTGGGCCTGGATTTAATTGCCCATACCTAACCGACCTGGAGAAGATGGTGGTGAGCTGTTGAGATTATATTCTCTGAATTGCTTCCAGACCCATGTGTACATGAGTACAAGAATTGGAGGAAAGGTCAGATGAATATGTGGCTAATGGAATGGTGTAGGAGGGAGGGCTTTGGGATTTTGAAACAAAGATTGTTTATGGGGCCAGTGAGACCTGATGAACCAATATGGGTCACAGCTGATTGTGAGCAGGTTCAACATCTTTACAGAAATGTTTGCAGGTGCTTTTCTGGAATATTTAAACTAATCTGGCCGGGATTGAGACTCAGTAGGTGCATGGTTAGGCAGGTTGGCGTGGGACACAGTTACATATAGAAGGGAAAACAAGTTATCCCAGTGGGCAGAGCAGGCATGGGCTTGGAGAATAAACTGCAACTGTTTTAATACCCTGTGCGGTAAGGCGGACGGAACTGAGTGTTGATCAGCAGGAGGGATATGATACCGTTACCAAAGACAAGGTTAAAAGGGTGTGGCAACTCTGTGTTCCAAGATATGGAATCCTCAGGCTTAATGGGTGGAGCAGTGGCATTACAATATTAATTAGGGAATCCATTTAAGATCATAAATTTATGATGATTACCACAATCCATTACTGAGGTAATGAGGGAGGATATCGTAGAAGGCTCAGAATGAAAAAGGGATGATCACGTTGCTGAGGGTATATTCCAGGTCTCCTAAAATGGCAGGAGATGTGGGAGCAGATAGGTAGAAACCCCACAGAGGAAGGCAAGAATAAAAGGGTTCTAGTTGCAAAGGATTAAACCTCTCCAAATACCGGCTGGAATCATCTCCAGGGATTGGATGGGATAAGGACCAGATAAAGAATTAAGGGAAGCATTTGGCAAGTGTTGACAACTGAAACCAAGAGAGTAGAAAGTGTACAGGGCATGTAAAGAAATTAGGGGGCGTAAAGGGGAGAGATAACATATCACTGGCAGATTGGATAAGGAAAAATCCCAAGGCAATTTATAAATAGGCCAAGGGCAAGAGTGTAAACAGAGAAAGACGAGGGACTGTTTAGAGTCCAAAGGAGTAATCTGTGAAGCCAGAGAACAGGAGTGAGAGCTTAAGTGAATACTTCTCACCTCTATTCACCAAGGGGAAGGACAGTGTGATTAGAGAATCGTAGATGGCGGGTGGTGAAATTCTCATGTGTGTCATCATTAAAAGGGAGTTATTAGGAAGTCTTAGTGGATTTAAAGAAGGGCAATTCCCTGCAGCTTGATCAGAGACGGCTATTGCAAATGGAATTTAATGTGGAGAAGTTGAGTCATGTAAGAGGAATCAATTAGCAGATTACATAAATGGGGAGAGATTACAAGTGTATGAAGCTCAGAGTGAGCTCAGTGTTCTAGTGCATGAATCACAAAGAGCTAGCAGGCTGGTCCAAGCAGTCAAGAAGACAAAGAGCATGTTGGCATTGATAGCCAGGGAGGTTTTGTTACAATTGTACAGGATGTTGGCGAGGCCATGCCCGGAAAATTGTGCATAATTTTTGCAAATGCTCTATTCAACCACCTGAATCTGCGAAGAGAAACATAGAAACATAGAAAATAGGTGCAGGAGTAGGCCATTCGGCCCTTCGAGCCTGCACCGCCATTCAATATGATCATGGCTGATCATCCAACTCAGTATCCTGTACCTGCCTTCTCTCCATACCCCCTGATCCCTTTAGCCACAAGGGCCACATCTAACTCCCTCTTAAATATAGCCAATGAACTGGCCTCAACTACCTTCTGCGGGAGAGAATTCCAGAGATTCACCACTCTCTGTGAAAAAAGTTTTCCTCATCTCGGTCCTAAAAGATTTCCCCTTTATCCTTAAACTGTGACCCCTTGTTCTGGACTTCCCCAACATCGGGAACAATCTTCCTGCATCTAGCCTGTCCAACCCCTTAAGAATTTTGTACGTTTCTATAAGATCCCCCCTCAATCTTCTAAATTCTAGTGAGTACAAACCGAGTCTATCCAGTCTTTCTTCATATGAAAGTCCTGACATCCCAGGAATCAGTCTGGTGAACCTTCTCTGTACTCCCTCTATGGCAAGAATGTCTTTCCTCAGATTAGGAGACCAAAACTGTACGCAATACTCCAGGTGTGGTCTCACCAAGACCCTGTACAACTGCAGTAGAACCTCCCTGCTCCTATACTCAAATCCTTTTGCTATGAATGCTAACATACCATTCGCCTTCTTCACTGCCTGCTGCACCTGCATGCCTACTTTTAATGACTGGTGTACCATGACACCCAGGTCTCGTTGCATCTCCCCCTTTCCTAATCGGCCACCATTCAGATAATAATCTACTTTCCTGTTTTTGCCACCAAAGTGGATAACCTCACATTTATCCACATTATACTGCATCTGCCATGCATTTGCCCACTCACCCAGCCTATCCAAGTCACCTTGCAGCCTCCTAGCATCCTCCTCACAGCTAACACTGCCCCCCAGCTTTGTGTCATCCGCAAACTTGGAGATGTTGCATTCAATTCCCTCGTCCAAATCATTAATATATATCGTAAATAGCTGGGGTCCCAGAACTGAGCCTTGTGGTACCCCACTAGTCACTGCCTGCCATTGTGAAAAGGACCCGTTTACTCCTACTCTTTGCTTCCTGTCTGCCAGCCAGTTCTCTATCCACATCAATACTGAACCCCAATACCGTATGCTTTAAGTTTGTATACTAATCTCTTATGTGGGACCTTGTCGAAAGCCTTCTGAAAGTCCAGATATAACACATCCACTGGTTCTCCCTTATCCACTCTACTAGTTACATCCTCGAAAAATTCTATAAGATTCGTCAGACATGATTTACCCTTCATAAATCCATGCTGACTTTGTCCAATGATTTCACCACTTTCCAAATGTGCTGCTATCCCATCTTTAATAACTGATTCTAGCAGTTTCCCCACTACCGACGTTAGACTAACTGGTCTGTAATTCCCCGTTTTCTCTCTTTTTCCCTTTTTAAAAAGTGGTGTTACATTAGCTACCCTCCAATCCTCAGGAACTACTCTAGAATCTAAAGAGTTTTGAAAAATTATCACTAATGCATCCACTATTTCTGGGGCTACTTCCTTAAGTACTCTAGGATGCAGCCTATCTGGCCCTGGGGATTTATCGGCCTTTAATCCATTCAATTTACCTAACACTACTTCCCGGCTAACCTGGATTTCACTCAGTTCCTCCATCTCATTTGACCCCCGGTCCCCTGCTATTTCCGGCAGATTATTTATGTCTTCCTTAGACAGAACCAAAGTAGTTATTCAATTGGTCTGCCATGTCCTTGTTCCCCATGATCAATTCACCCTTTTCTGACTGCAAGGGACCTACATTTGTTTTAACTAATCTTTTTCTCTTCACATATCTATAAAAGCTTTTGCAGTCAGTTTTTATGTTCCCTGCCAGTTTTCTTTCATAATCTATTTTCCCTTTCCTAATTAATCCCTTTGTCCTCCTCTGCTGGTCTCTGAATTTCTCCCAGTCCTCTGGTAGGCTGCTTTTTCTGGCTAATTTGTACGCTTCATCTTTTGTTTTGATATTATCCCTGATTTCCCTTGTTATCCACGGATGCACTACCTTCCCTGATTTATTTTTTTGCCAAACTGGGATGAACAATTGTTGTAGTTCATCCATGCAGTCTTTAAATGCCTTCCATTGCATATCCACCGTCAACCCATTAAGAATCAATAGCCAGTCTATTTGGCCAATTCACGTCTCATACCCTCAAAGTTACCTTTCTTTAAGTTCAGGACCCTTGTTTCTGAATTAACGATGTCACTCTCCATCCTAATGAAGAACTCAACCATATTATGGTCACTCTTGCCCAAGGGGCCACACACAACAAGACTGCTAACTAACCCTTCCTCATTACTCAATACCCAGTCTAGAATAGCCTGCTCTCTCGTTGGTTCCTCTACATGTTGGTTTAGAAAACTATCCCGCATACATTCCAAGAAATCCTCTTCCTCAGCACCCTTGCCAATTTGATTCACCCAATCTATATGTAGATTGAAGTCACCCATTATAACTGTTTTACCTTTGTTGCACGCATTTCTAATATCCTGTTTGATGCCATCCCCAACTCCACTACTACTGTTAGGTGGCCTGTACACAACTCCCACTAGCGTTTTCTGCCCCTTAGTGTTTCGCAGCTCTACCCATATCGATTCCACATCCTCAAAGCTAATGTCCTTCCTTTCTATTGCGTTAATCTGCTCTCTAACCAGCAACGCTACCCCACCTCCTTTCTCTTTCTGTTTATCCCTCCTGAATATTGAATATCCCTGGATGTTGAGCTCCCAGCCTTGGTCACCCTGGAGCCATGTCTCCGTGATCACAACTATATCATAGTCGTTAATAGCTATCTGCACATTCAACTCATCCACCTTATTACGAATGCTCCTTGCATTGAGACACAAAGCCTTCAGGCTTGTTTTTACAACACTCTTACCCCTTATACTATTATGCTGAAAAGTGGCCCTTTTTGATTTTTGCCCTGGATTTGCCGGCCTGCCACTTTTACTTTTCACCTTGCTACCTATTGCTTCTACCCTCTGTCTCTACGCTCACACATTTAAGAAACACTTTCCCTTTAACTCCATCCTCCACTATCCCATTCGACACCCCACCCCCCTTATTCAGTTTAAAACCACCCGTGTAGCAGTGGCAAACCTGCCTGCCAGAATGCTGGTCCCACACCTGTTAAGATGCAATCCGCCCCTTTTGTACAGTTCCCCCTTACCCCAAAACAGATCCCAGTGATCTAAGAATCTAAATCCCTGCCCCGTGCACCAGTTCCTCAGCCACACGTTCAGGTCCCGTATCTCCCTGTTCCTGCTCTCGCCAGCACGAGGAACTGGAAGCAAACCGGAGATAACAACCCTGGAGGTCCTGCTTTTCAGCATTTTTCCGAGCTCTCTAAAGTCACGCTGCAGAATATTCATCCCCTTCTTTCCGACATCGTTTGTGCCGACATGCACTACCACTTCTGGATGTTCACCTTCGCCCTTGAGGATTTTCTGCACTCTGTCCGTGACATCCTGGATCCTGGCACCAGGAAGGCAGCACACCATCCTCGCATCCCGTCTGTTGCCGCAGAAACCCCTGTCCGTACCTCTCACAATGGAGTCTCCCACTACAATGGCGTTGCCTGCCTTAGGCCTTTTTGGTTCTGGCTCAACAGCCCTATTCGCATCGCAAGCCAGTCCGCCGCTCAGTGTAAACACGTCTTCTGTCCCGACAGCTTCTAAGTGGGTGAACCTGTTCACAAGAGGTACAACACCCAGGGACGTTGGCATTCCATGCTTCCCTCCCTTTCTCACTGTCTCCCACCTTCTCTCTTCCAGTACCTTAGGTGTAACAATCGTACTGTAGGACTTGTCAAGGAACAACTCAGTTTCTCGGACGAACCGGAGATCATCCACTTGCTTCTCCAGTTCCCCAACACGGCCCTTCAGGAGCTCTTCCTGGATGCACTTCTCGCATTTGTAGCAGCCAGAGGCACCAGCGGTGTCCTTGACCTCCCACATACTGCAAGCATCGCACTGAATCAGCTTGCCTGACATCTCCTTCTTTCGTCTCTACCTCTCAAGCGTATTGCGTGGTCTCCTCTCCGAAGACTCTCAAGCCAAAGACTCACACTTTTCTCACAGGGCACTTCACTCACTGCCGCTCGCTAAGAGCCGTCTTGCTTAAATTGACTGATAAATTGCCTGATTTACCAATTTACAAACCTCAGTTTACAAATTCCTCAGCTTTCAACTGGTTTCCCGGCACTGACTCACTTCTCTCCTCCCACTCGGGCTAGAGCCAATCAGTCGTATCTCTTGCTAAACTCCTGCTGCTGTTGCTCCCAAAACTACAGCAGCTCTGAGAACACACCTGAGTCCATCACAGGCTCGTCTCTTCTATCCATTCAATTCATCTTCATGATCCATTGTTTCTGGAAGTATCTGGAAGGCTGGAAGTATCCTCAAAGATGCCTGTCATCATGGCAATTCTTTCTTCTCTCTAACCTCTGGGAGAAGATACAGGAGCTTGAAAGCTTGGACGTCCAAATTTATGAAGTTTCTTCCCAAGTCCCAATCAATCGTCACTTTTACACCTCATTCCCAGATGTGCTGCCGTAAACTCTTAAATCTACCTCAATTGTTTATTCTGTTATTATATTTTAATATTATTTTGCACTATTTGGATTTTGCACAATCTTGCATCATGGTGCTGTTTTGCACTCGTCATTGTATTTATTATTTCTGTATTTGTACGGTTTACCTTGAGCTTAGTGTGACAAGGAATTTCATATACACTGAGGTACATTGACAATCAATTCATCTGAATCTGAAAGGTTGTATAATTGCACTCCAACATGTTTTATAAGCTGTTTAACTTTTGAAAAACAAGTCATTTACAGAACTGTGAATAATTGGTGAGTTTTAAAATGCTGCATGAAATGTGGCAACTTGTGAGTTCACTTAAGGAATGATGGCATGCGTAAGTGAGTGAGTGAAAGCTGTTACTTGTTAAATCTGTGTTGTAAGATATTTCAATATTAATCCCATGCTCCAATAGAATCAGACGTGACCAACTGAAAGGTATGTGAAGTGCAGATAGAGTCATTTGGGAGGGTGCCTCAAAAGAGGTTGTTTTGGGTGATAGACTGGGCTGCATTCACAACTCTGCAATTTCATGCATTCTTAGGCAGACCAGTTGCCATACCAGACTGTGTTGTGTTCATATAGCATGCTTTCTTTGGTGTATCTGTAGAAATTGGGTAAATCACTGAAGACATGTCAAATTTCCTTCGTCTGCTGACAAACTGGAGCTGTTGATGTGCATTCTAGGCTGTAGCGTTAATGTGGTTGGACCAGGTTGGTGCGAATTAGAACTAAAAACGTGACCATCTCCACTTCAGCACCTTTAATGCAGACTGGTGCATGTGGTCCACCTTGCTTTTTGAAGCCAATGATCAACTCTTTCATGTTGCTGACATTGAGCATGAAGGTGTCTTGGTACCATGCTACTGAAGATAGACACAAAATGCTGGAGTTACTTGAAGTTAGAGAAGTCAATATTCATACCACTGGGGTGTAGGTTGGCCAAGTGAAATATGAGGTGCTGTTCCTCCAATTTGCACTGGGCATCAGTCTGGCAATGGAGGAGGCCCAGGGCAGAAAGGTCAGTGTGGGAATGGGAGGGGGAATTAAAGTGTTTAGCAACCGGGGGGTCAGGTAGGTTTAGGGGGACTGAACGGAGGTGTTCAGTGGAAAGATCGCCACGCCTCGCCGATACATAGGATTCCACACCTGGAACAGCGGATACAGTAGATGAGGTTGGAGGAGGTGCAAGTGAACCTCTGCCTCACAAAAGACTGTTAGGGTCCTTGTACAGTAGATGAGGCTGGAGGTAGACAAAAGTGCTGGGTAAGTAAAGAGGGGCAGGACGAGGAGACAACTTGAAAGGAGTCACTGGCTGAACATCAAGAAGTCACTATGGTGAGCTCTATCTAACTATCAGTTAAACGCTAATGATATTTAAAAGATAGCTTGCAAGGGACTTAGACGGGATTGACGGCAGTGTGAGACAGAGGTACGATACGGGTTATAACGCTTTTTGGTTGAGAATGCAGAGGTAATATTACAGTTAAATTTATAATATTTTATCTTATGATGTCACATGAAATTACCAAAGATATATGCTATCCTTCCTGAAGTGTTTTGTAATTTTATGATTTTTTTTCTGGTTTAGTCAGGATTTTGTAAACTTTGAGTTCTGAGTTGCACTGCTGTAAGAGCTATGACTGGTTCACCCCACCCAGGCAGGTTGTGGCTGAACTCTGAGGATAGCTGGAACAATAAACTGCCTCCAGGTGGGTGATATTTCCCTGCAGCTGCTCTATCTGATGTCATGGGCGTGTGGCACTGCTTTTTCTGATATTTAACGATGATCTACGGTGATCACAGGCATCCAATGATACCCGCTACAGATGAGGCTGGAACATTGCACCTTCCCCAGAAAATGTCTACATATCTACATACAGAGAAAATATCTCTGCCTCAAAGGGCGGTGGAGGCTGGGTCTCTGGATACTTTAAAGAGAGAGCTTGATAGGGCTCTTGAAGATAGCGGAGTCAGGGGATATGGGGAGAAGGCAGGAATGGGGTACTGATTGTGGATGATCAGCCATGATCACATTGAATGGCGGTGCTGGCTCGAAGGGCCGAATGGCCTGCTCCTGCACCTATTGTCTATTGTCACTCTCCCAGTGCAGGTATATTTACGTCACCTGTGTACATAGTAAATCAGCACCAGCATTCTTGCGCATTCGCCCTTTTATTTTATTAATGCACTCTGAAAGATCAACATTTACTCCATGAGCATTGAGATCACGTGTCCAAGTCAATATCTAATCAGATCTAATTTGTGACGAAAACCTATTACTCCTATCTGGATTACCAATTAGTGATATAATGACTGACCTAATGTCATGGATAAGACTGGTTTAATGAGGGAAGAAGAATTTGCCAACTGAAGTCTGTCCCATGTTGTCACTTGCTTATCACGCCTGTGTCTCGAGACAGGAGCCTGCATGTGATGTTGGTTCAGCCTCCCAGCGAACATCACAGTCATTCTCCATCCTTAGCCCAGTTAATCCCACCTGTCCTGGGAAACAGAAACAAACCCAGAAAGTGCTGGAACCATTCAGCAGTTCAGCAACATCTGTGGAAGAGCCCTGGAGAACCGAAAGAAATGACGTTAGCAGAAATTTCCATATAAAAGAGTAAAACATGCTAAGAACTTATGGGACCGGGGGAAGTGCATCAGGATGCAATGAGGATTAGTTACTGCGTAGAAGTGCGTCTCAGAACAAACATATAATTTTCAAGCTAGGGGGATGTAACTAGTGGAACATCTCAATGAACAATTTCTGGCCTTCAATTATTGACGATTAATATTCATCACCTGGAGGAGAGAGGAGAATGTTCAGCATCCAAAGTTTGCCGATGATAATAACATATACAGGAGGGCAGGTTCCAACAAAGATATTTGGACATTGCAACAGGATACACAGTGGGCACAAACTTGGTAAATAGAGTATAATGTGGGAAAGTGCAATGTCGAGGAGGAATTTAAAAAGGCAGATCATTGTCTAAATGGAGAATGATTACGGATGAGTGAAGTACAGAGGGATCTAAGTGTTCTTGTTCATGAGTTGCAAAACCTTAGCAGACAAGCGCAACTTATAGTTAGGAAAGCAAATAATATCTTTGGTTTTATTTCAAGAGGGCTGGTGTTTAGAAATAGGAAAGTATTGTTACAATTGGTTATGGTGCTGGTGGGGCCACTTTTGGAATAGGATGTATGTTTCTGGCCTCCTTAAGAAATAATATTAGCAATGGGCACAGTCCAAACTAAAATAATTCAGCAAATCACTTGAATGAGGAGGTTGTCCCAAGACAAGTGACTGAAAACATTGTATTCTTTGGAGTGTAGAAGAGTAAGGGTTGATCTTATCAAAATCACACAAGAGTTTCAGGGGCCATGGTGGAATGGGTTACACCAGAGCTCCTCTTGAACATGGCGAACCATGGCATCACCTCACTAAAGTCCTGACAGAACCAACCCAAAACTCTTGTGGAATGGCTAGAGTTTCATGTAAAGTTTCAGTGCCAAATATGATAACATTGCAAACAAGATACCAGGAAGTGGGAATGAGCAATCCCAAGAGGCCCAAGCTATGCCTGTCTTTTCATTGGTTAAATTGAACATTTAATTGCAAACTTACTCTGCCACAAATTTAAGTCTTTCTCAACCACATCAACAACTGCATTGAGGCTGCCCATGCAGAACTCACCAGTATTATCAACTACACCACCAACTTCCACCCTGACTTCAAATTCACTAAGACCAACTTAGTTTAGAGAGTTAGCGCGGAAACAGGCCCTTCGGCCCACCGGGTCCATGCCGACCAGCGACTATCCTACACCCACTACAATAGGGACAATTTTCACATTTACCAAGCCAATTAACATACAAACCTGTACATCTTTGGAGTGTGGGAGGAAACCGAAGGTCTCTGAGAAAACCCACGCAGGTCATGGGGAGAACGTACAAGCTCCGTACAGACAGCACCCGCCCGTTGTCGGGATCGATCCCGGGTGTCCGGCGTTACATTCGCTGTAAGGGAGCAACTCTACCGCTGTGCCACCATGACCACCTGCCACTAACTCTGGCACTATCTGTCTTGACCGTGCCTCCATTTCAGGATTCGCATCACCCAGTCGTCTATTATAAACCCACTGACACCCTCAGCTACCGTGACTACACCTTCCTCCCATATCTCGCAAGGAAACTATCCCTTTCTTGCAGATTCGGAGTCTCCATCATATCTATTCACAAGATGAGGCTTTCTCCTCTAGGACACCCAAGATATTGTCTTCTACAGTAATCACCACCAGCCTTGGTTACAATCCCTCCCCTCTTCATCCACACCTGATACCTCTAAGTCAATCCCTTCCTTGCCCAACACCAGCTATCACTTACTAGCTCTTTCCCCAGTCTTTTACCTTCACTTCCTTCTACAAGCTCCTTCTCCTACTTGCTGCTCTGAAGGACGCAAATCGTCATCTGTCCATTTCCCTCCACAGATGCTGCCCGACCTGTTAAGGTCCCCCACAGTTTGCTCTTTGCTATGCATATACGAGTCTGTGGTTGTTTAGGACTGAGATGAGATTTTTCACCTGGGACATTTGGTATTTGGAATTCTCTTCCTAACCAGCTATAGAGCTCAGTTAGTTTATGCTTCAGAAATACAAGAATTTTACATACTAAAAGGGACATGAAGTTAGAGAGCAGAAGAGTTACACCAAGATGAAATGTCAGCTATGATCTTATTGAATGGCAGTGGAAACACAAAGGGCCAGATAGCCATTTCCTGCTCCTATTTATTGTGTAATTGAATCACCCTTTTAGATCTATTCAAGTTCATATTTTACAGAAAGAGCAGCACGTAAGAAGTGAAGAAAAATAGTTTTACTACCATTCTGCACAAATAACAAAGTGAAAATTGACTTGCCTGATCAGGACTTGCCTGCACCAGTCTATTCCTGATCACTACAGTGCAGACTGGAATGGGTGGATTTGATTAAATATCCATTCACCAAGCAAACATTGTAAAGGATGATTTGAGAGTTCATTTACATGATTAAGCAGCTCAGTTTTAAAGAGAAATTTAAGACTTTCATTAAGGAATGGAATGAGCCAGTGATTATTACAATTTGAAGCAATGAACTCAGAACAATTATGTTGAGACTATAAGTGATAATTCATCGTGATGAGAGTTGAGAATGAACATCCATATATCCTTGGATTTGTATTACATCCCCACTGAGGATTTGCTCAAGAAATGACTGGTGTTGTACGTGCGCTCTTGCTCCCCCTACCTGGAGCATGTGGTGTATATGTACCAAGCAGTCTATCTATCGAAAGAGTGCTCTGACTGCAATCTATATCCCGCCTCAGGCAAGTGTCAAGCTAGCACTTGAGGAATTGAGTCCTAAAATCAACCATTAAAACAGTAAAATAATAAGGGGTAGGCCACTTAGGACTGAGATGAGGAAAAAAAATTTCACCCAGAGAGTTGTGAATTCTCTGCCACAGAAGGCAGTGGAGGCCAATTCACTGGATGTTTTCAAGAGAGAGTTAGATTCAGCTTAGGTCTAAAGGAATCAAGGGATATGGGAAGCAGGAATGGGGATACTGATTTTAG
Organism: Amblyraja radiata; assembly: GCF_010909765.2. Taxonomy (NCBI): domain Eukaryota; kingdom Metazoa; phylum Chordata; class Chondrichthyes; order Rajiformes; family Rajidae; genus Amblyraja; species Amblyraja radiata. The sequence goes on along the minus strand of NC_045971.1, from coordinate 14,168,536 downwards.
ATGAACAGTCATGAGCATATTGAACGGCGGTGCTAGCTCGAAGGGCCGAATGGCCTACTCCTGCACCTATTTTTCTATGTTTCTTTTCTATGTTTCTAACAGTGTATCCAAATGCCTACCCCAACATCCCTGGACACTTCAACCAGGCTATCTTTCAAGTCTCCACCTAACCACCATCCATACATAAAAGTTAACACCTGAGGACCCAACACACCCAGTCATATCTATACCACACTCAGTTCTATCTATACTACCATTCCATCCCTTGTCGTGGTCAGTTTAAACTCTGACCACTTGTGTGTGCTTCTTCCTGATGAACGCATTACTGGCAACGAGGATTACAATGAGCTAGTAAGCAGAGGCAGAAGAGTGTTTACCGGACTGCTTTGAGGTGGCGCATTTGGCTGTGTTCAAGGGTTCATCAGTACACCTGAATGAGTATGCCACAGTTATCACCGACCTCAAAGAAAGAGTGCCTATTTTCAAAAACATTGAGTATTCATGAAGCAGAAGCCCTGGATGAATCATGAGATTTGTAATCTAATTTGTAATCTGTTGCATTTAGGACTGGTGATCCAGAATAATACAAGAAGTCCATGTATGACATCCTGAAGGCAATTCTGACCTAAATTAGAGTCACAGGAGGATGCTAATGCTCTTCAAAACCGGTATGCACTTTTGAATGCTGTGAAGGGGGATGGCCCGCCAGGAGTGAGCATCAGCATCAGCATCAGCATTGGCCAGGTCTCTGGCCCAGAGCCTGGCTCCAAGGCACAGTGGGGAAGGGAAATATCAGGCAGAGCCATAATGGTTATTAGATTCATTAGGTGGGAGGATAAGCAGAAGATTCTGTAGCAGCAATTAAGACTCCAGGATGGTGTGTTGCTTCCCTGGGTCGAGGATGTCTCAGAGCAGCTGCAAGGCATTTGAGGGGGAGCAGTCAGAAGTCATTGTGCATGTTGGCACAAATGACATTGGTAAAAAATGGGACGAGGTCCTGCAAACTAAATATAGGCAGCCAGACCAAAGTTTAAAATAGCTGGACCCCCAGGTTAGAATTAGAATTAGAATTAGAATTTCCTTTATTGTCATTCAGACCTTACGGTCTGAACGAAATTTCGTGCCTGCAGTCATACATACAATAATACAATAATAAACAATAATAAACAACAATAAACACAAATTAACATCCACCACAGTGAGTCCTCCAAGCACCTCCTCACTGTGGTGGAGGCAAAAATCTTAGGGCTGCAGTCTCTTCCCCCCTCTTCTCTCTCTGCGCTGAGGCGATTCCCCACCGGGCGATGATACAAACAGTCCCGCGGCTCACCGAACCCCGCAAACGGGCCGGCTCAAACACCGCGGCCCGGGGTGGGTGAAGCTGCCGCCCTCCAGTCCAGCGGACGCAGCCACTGTCCCGCGGCTGAACCCCGGACTCAGGTCACCGAGAACGCTGGCGTTCAGGTCAGGCCGCCAGAACGCCGTCCCAGCCACCGGAGCACCGTTCCAGCCCCGAGCCGGATCGCCCTCACGTGAGTGCCGTTCCTCCCTCGAGCTGGGCCGCCCCGACGGGAGCGCCGTTCCTCCCTCGAGCTGGGCCGCTCCGACGGGAGCGCCACAGCCCCTCACGGGAGAGTCTCAGCCCAGCTCCAGGCCGCCCTCACGGGAGCGTCACAGCCCCTCACGGGAGCGCCGTTCCAGCTCCCGGTGCCACGTGTTAGTGAGGGGAGGAATAAAGATAAGACTGGTGACTACATGGTTCAGGAATTGGTGCAGGGGGCATAGATTCAGCTTTTTGGATCATTGGGATCTCTTCTGGGGCAGAGATGACCTGTCGAAGCACTTGAATCGGAGAACGAATATCCTGGCAGGCAGGTTTGCTAGTGTTCGTCAAATCGAATTGAAACAACAATATGCCAGGAGATTGCAGGTAGTTGCAAAACTAATAAGACTATAGAGAGTAGGCCTAAAATCTGTAGGAGGTTGGCTACTGGCGAGGATTCTGAGAGATAAGATGTATATACATTTGGATGAATTGGGCCGATTAGAAATAATCAACATGATTGTACGTGGGTGATAGTGTCTTACAAATTTGAGTATTTTAAAAACTAACCAAAAAAGTCAATGGGGTCAAACACATGGATGTTGTCTATATGGACTTCAGCAAGGCATTTGATAAGGTTCTGCATGGTGGGCTGCTCTAGAAGGTTATTTCGCATGTGATCCAGGGAGAGCTAAACGACTGGATGGAGAATTGGCTTTGGAAAGAAGCAGAGGGTGATGGTGGAAGGTTGTTTTTTGTTTTTTTTGACTGAATGCCTATGACTAGTGGGGTGTGTCAGTGTTCTGTGCTGGGCCCATTGCTGTTTGTTTTACATCAACCATTTGGATTAGAGTACAAAGCATGATTAAGTAGAGAAGGCAGGTAGAATGCTCCTACTGCAGGATGTGGGAAGTTAGAAATTGCTTGTATCCCTGATGACTAAATTAGTGGGAATTGTGCGCGGGTGCAGCTCCTTAAAGACCACCCTAGGGAACTGGCGCTGTGGTTAGGCACGAGTTCACACTACTGCGAGTGTCAATGTAGTAATTGTCATCCCTGACGCCTCAACACCTCTTCCATCCATGAAGCCAATTCTCTCTTGTAACCTTTTTGGTTACTTTAGATTTGCAAGAAACGATCTCCCACATACAAAACAAACTCAAATAGACTCACCCAACCAATCCAATAGCTGTCCTTTGAAATCTCCCACTGCTACTCTGACACTAAAATAGCTTAACCATTCCAAACTGCTGCCTTTTTTAGAGGCAGCCCATTAAGATGTACAGAATGCTCCTACAGATCCAAATAAGAATAATAAGTTATAACCAAGTGCAGTAGGTTCTCTGCATACGTCAGCAATAAAAAACAATGCACATTGACATTTACTGCATATTGCCAGATTGTATGGGAGGAACTTTCACAGCTTTGCTCAATGGGAGTAAGCCAAGAGAGTTGTTGGCTTTAGATTTATTCCATTGAGTTTTGTGAAAGATCTTCAAAAGGAACAGCCTACTATTGATCACTATTGTACTTCTTCATCAATGGCCAATATGCTAGAAAGCAGTTCCTTTAGGCAGGCAACCAACATTTACAGTGGAGAAAGCCAACTCACTCTCACCCTATAGTAGTGGAAGGCACACATTCATGTTAAATTTACAAGCCCCCATCAGGAATGGAATTTGCTTATAAACCTGGCCCATAAACCATTGTACTGCCAGCCACCTGTCATGCAAGGGGGTTGTACGAGTTTATGCAGAGAATTTGATAATGTTGTAAGTCACCAGTCATTAGGGGAAGCTAGTGTTATTATTCATGAGTAAGCAGCTTGGGCTTCAACTGTCTCATCAGTTCAGGCCAACAGTTGCTTTCGACAAGATAATGAATGCTTGATTAGGATCAGTCACAACATGGACCTTCCCTTAGCTGTGGTGCTTCCCTTGAAGTTGAGATTAAACGGTGGACAGATCCATTGCCTACCAGTTGTGCTGTCTTATGTCAAAATGCAGTAAGACCTTTGACATGGATCCACATGGTAGGCTGCTCTGGAAGGTTAGATCACATGGGATCCATGAAATGCTAGCTAACTAGATACATTGATGGTTTCAAGGTGGGAAGCAGAGGTACTAGTCCAATGTTGCTCTATCAGACTGGAGGACTGACTACTGGAGGCCCCATTGCTATTTGTCATCTATATCAACAATTTTGATGAGAATGGACAAGACCCGATTAGTATGTTTGTAGATGATACTAAAATAGGTAGTGTCATTAGATAAAGAAGATGGATATCAAAAATTCAGAAACCAATTAATTTGCCGATGCCTAGATATCCTGGGCTACTATCTACCTCATTGGAGACCCTCAGGCTTTACCTTGCACTAAATGCTATTCCCATTATCATGTATCTGAACACTGTGGATGGTTCGATTGCAATCAGGTATTTCTGCTGACTAGCTAGCATTTCCTTTTCACTGTACCTCGGTACAATAAACTAGTGTGGCTGTCCATGGGAAGAGGCTATGATCATGAGAATCAAATACACAGGACAAGATGTTAAGAAGTCCCTTGTGCCAATAGGTGGGGAGCATTTCACGACATTCGTTGATTGTTGAGAGTGGTAGACGCTCAACATCTGTGGGGGGGGGGGCGGGGGGGGGGGGGGGGGGTGGGGGAGTGGATACGTATATCTTGGCCTGGGTAACCTTTAGGACAGTTGGGCACAGGACACATCATCAGTAGTGTACCCTTGCATCACTGGGTGTTTCGGCCTTTTATCACTATACACCCTCCACAAGGGCGGCCCGCTGCAGGATGATCAGCCCTCAGCGCGTGTCCGGTGTCAAACCGTCCCAAAGATTCACCCTGAAATACTTGGGGCCCAGCATGGATCTTTCCGCTTGAGCCAAATCCACCGGCTGCTTCTTTCAGCCGCCTCTGAGAGTGATCTTATGGTCTTCCGCAGAGCCTGACCGTGGATTCCAAGCTCCTTCAGCAGTCTGATGGTAGATGACGCAACAAATCCTCTGCATCCCACTTCAACTGGATAGACTTTGGTGTTCCAGCCACGCTGCGTTGCCTCTGCTGCAAGCTCTGCGTAATGCAGCTTCTTACGCTCATAGGCCTCCTCAACAGAGTTCTCCCATGGAACTGTGAGCTCTATGATGTAAGCAGTCTTCTGTGAAGGGGACCAGAACACCAAGTCTGGCCTGAGGTTGGTGGAAGCAATTTCAGGTGGAAAAACTAGTTGTCGGCCAATGTCCGCCAGCATCCTCCAGTCGCGGGCCCTGCATAGGTTTCCTTCTTCTGATCTGGTGGAAGGATGTTTAGATGTTTTCTGTCCTTCTCGGACAAAGGTTGTTGCCCTTAGGGGGAGGGGGTTGCTTGCTCTCGGAGGCAAGGAGTTGGTCGCACACCGCCTGTTCTCAAGGGCTGATGCCAGGCTTTTTAGTACCTGATTATGCCGCCACGTGTATCTCCCTTGCGTGAGGCTGGTCTTGCAGCCTACCATGATGTGTTTGAGGGTCGCTGGAGTTGGGCAGAGGGCACAGGTTGGATCCTCGCCGTACCACTGATGGAGGTTCTTTGGTGATGGAAGCACGTCATAAGTCGCTCTGATGATGAAGCTGATCTTGCTTGCTTCCATTTCCCATAGTTCTTTCCAGCTGATCTTCCTCCGCTCCACACCTTCCCACTGCATCCATTGCCCCTGTTTGGCAAGAGAGACCGCCTTTGCACTTCTTGCGTCCTCCTCTTGTCGCCGCACCTCCTCGACCACCAATGTCCTCCGCTCTGATGTTGTGGCCTTTCGCCAAGTTGGTTTACTTGTCGTAAGGCCAAAGCCTCCTCTTCCCTGCTGGACTTGCCCCACGATGTCTTTGTATCTCAGGGCTGATGAAGCTTGCTGTAATGCATCAGATGGCGTCCACTTCCGGCCAGTTACTAGGGGCGGCGCAACAGCACTGATGGTCTTGTCTCTAGAGTCCCTCAGTGTCATCTGAAGTCTTACTTTAGAACACTTGTATTCCTCTGTTAGACTAGTGAGAGGTAGTTCCAGGACCCCTTTGCCATATAGGCCGATGTTAGTTAGACATCGTGGGACCCCGAGCCATTTCTTCGCGTATGAAGTTATGGTTCGCTCCATCTTCTCCACAGTTGTTATTGGGGCTTCATAAATGGTCAGTGGCCACATTGTCCGAGGAAGGAGTCCAAACTGTAGGCACCAGAGCTTCAGTTTCCCAGGCAGTAGGGTCTGATTGATGTTCTCCAGGCCATTGACAATTTCTTGCCTTAGTTGTTCCACCTGCTCTTTATCCTTGAGACTTGCATTGTACCATCTGCCCAGGCTTTTAACTGGCTGTTCAGACACTGTTGGTATAGGGTCGTCACCGATACAGAACCTTGTGTCTCTAAGCACCCCCTTGACTATGGAGATGCTTCGAGATTTACATGGTTTGATCTTCATTCGGGCCCACTTGATGTTCTCCTGCAGCTTTCCAAGTAGCCGCTTGGTGCATGCTGCAGTAGTGGTTAGTGTGGTCATGTCGTCCATGTATGCCCTGATGGGTGGCAGACGGAGCCCAGCCCTGGTTCGTTCACCGCCCACCACCCATTTTGAGGCCCTGATGATGACTTCCATGGCCATTGTAAAGGCCAAGGGTGAGACTGTGCAGCCTGCCATGATGCCTACTTCCAAGCGCTGCCATGTTGTACTGAAGTCAGCTGTTGTGAAGCACAGCTGCAGGTCTTGGAAATAGCTCTTGACCAGTGTGGTGATGAGCTCTGGTACATGGAAAAAGGCAAAAGATTCCCAAAGGAGTTCATGGGGAACTGAACCAAATGCATTGGCCAGATCGAGGAAGATCACATGTAGGTCTCTCTTCTCCTTCTTAGCTGCTTGGATCTGGTGCCAGATCATGCTTGTATGCTCCAAGCAGCCCGAAAATCCTGGAATTCCTGCTTTCTGTACAGATGTATCAATGTACTTGTTTGTTACCAGATAGGTGGACAGCCTTTGTGATACAATGCTGAAAAAGATTTTTCCCTCGACGTTGAGGAGACATATTGGCCGGAATTGGCTGATGTCTGACGCATTCTTTTCTTTAGGTATTAGCACGCCGCCGGCCCTTCGCCACGCCTTAGGTATTGTTTGCTTCTTCCACACCACCCTCATGAGCTTCCATAGAAAGCGTAACACATCCGGTGCGTTCTTGTAGAGCTTGTATGGTACTCCATTTGGCCCCGGAGCTGATGCTGCTCTTGCTCGCCGGACAGTGTTCTCTACCTCTTTCCATCTTGGAGGGCTGGTGTCCAGGTTGAATTCAGGTGGTTGAATAGGCGGGATGTCATGTGGGATGACTAACTGCTCATGCCTTTTCGTGTCTTGGTGGGCCTTTTCCAGGTGTTCCTCCAATTCCCGTTTTGATGTTTTCAAAGTTCCACTTTTTTCCTTTGCGAAGAGGTCTTTGATGAACTTGAAAGGGTCTTTGTAGAACCGTGTTCTTGTGTGTTCTTTCTTCCTGCGAAGTTTCCTCAAGTTCTCTGCTTTTCGCAAGGTTGCCAATCGGCTCTTGATGTCCTCTTGGAGTAGCATGAGACCTTCTCTCTCTGCCTCAGTTGCTTTTTTCCATTGCTTTTTCAACTGTCTCCTCTCTCTGATTAGCCTCTCGATCTCCTGCTGCCTCCTAGACTTGATTGGTGTTGGTAATTTCTTTCCACCTCTCCCTTTACTCACCCCAAACCGTTCTTCTCCATAGCTGTAGATTGTGTTGCCCATCCTTTCAAGCTTTTCCACTGCTGTGCCCGCTTGTTGCTCCAAGATATGTATAAGGTCACTGTTGACCGTCTCCCACTCTTTCTTTTCAACAGCTTTGGGCCATTTCACTCCAGGTTTGTGCCCTTTGATCTTTCCCTCCAATGGAGGTCTTTGTCGTTGTTGCGTGGGCTCCTCCACCGGCATTTCTGTGCTTGTATCACCCTCTTCAGTGACATGGGTGCTGATGCTCTGCGAACTTTGGTTTGAGTCCTGTCGCTGTGCTTCACTCGACTGATTTGACTGGTTGCTTCGTAAGAAGTACTGGTCAATGCGAGGCCCATGTCTCTGCTCTCTCAAGCACTTTTTCCTCCCTTGGTGGATCTTCAAGCCCTTCACTGATGTAATTTTCTCCCAACCACAAATGCACACCTGAAGTTTGTGTCCCGCAGCTGTTGTGGATGTCTCATGTGCCATGCTCTCCTTGTCAGTAGTCGTTTCCGTTCCTTGGTCTGTAACCGTGTTATCAATCGGTGAGCCATCTTCCGCCCCCGCTCTCGCAGGCTCTAGGGGTATTCTCTTTAATTTACTTTTAGTAACTAGAGTCGTGTTAGTGTTAAGGTTCAGCAAAGACATTAAGTATTATGCAGAGTATTACTTGACATGTGTCCAAAATAACCCAGTCCAATTAAGATGGGGGGGAATTAAGCATAGCTGAAGGTTCATTAAAAACTGATTACATTGAGCCACTTTCCCCGCGAGGAAGAATTTTGGTATTTTTGGTAGTGACTAATACCTTTCCTAGATGGTGTAGTGGCAAGCAGAAGACAACAAGAATTCTGCGATCTATTTAGTTTAACCATACATTGTGAGGTTCAATGAGCATTTAAAAACCACTGGTTTTAGTTTAGTTTAGAGCACTAGCACGAAAATAGGCCCATCGGCCCACCGAGTCCGCGCCGACCGGCAATCACCCCACATTAACACTATCCTACACACACTAGGGACAATTTACAACATTTCCAAACTAACGAACCTGCAAAAGCACCCGGGGAAAACCCAAGCAGGTCATGGGGAGAACATACAAACTCCATACAGACAGCACCCATGGTCAGGATCGAACCTGGGTCTCTGGTGCCGCAGGGCAGCAACTCTGCTGCTGCTCCACCATGCCACCCAGGCGTGGTAAAGGTTAATGTGATAACAGCTCCATTTTTTGCTTGCGATTCGTCATGTGACAGAATGGACTTGCCACACAACAGGAAGTTGTTTCATCATGCATATACATAGAAACATAGAAAATAGGTGCAGGAGTAGGCTATTCGACCATTCGAGTCAGCACCGCCATTCAATTTGATCATGGCTGATCATCCAAAATCAGTACCCCATTCCTGCTTTTTCCCCATATCCCTTGATTCCTTTAGCCTTAAGAGCTAAATCTAATTCTCTCTTGAAACAGGGAGATTTTCCACAGAACTTCTTTGGACTGGAGTTGGAAGTCGTGCAAGGGACAGAATTCTGAGAAAACAGCAATGTTTGATGTCATTGTGGCTATCGAATAGCAGAAGTCTTCTTCTTTCGTGTCCATCTTCCATGTTTCAAATGTTGACATCGCTGTCATCGTCCGTCCTGAAAAGGACGCAGGCTCCCGGCAACAATCAGTGGGAGCCATCCTTTGTTGCAATGGATGATGGCGGAACAGAATTAGCTCAGGATACTTCAAGTTTCCAGCCCCGCGACTTGGATGCTTCTGACAGTATTGTTTGGTTTGAAAACTGTTTCTTGAATCAATTCAGCACACTTGTCTTTTGAGCTGTGGTCACGAGTGGCATGCAGGGCATAAACTACTCATTAACTGTCTCCCGTGGTCTGAGACGCAAGAGTGTGGATTTTGTTTACTTTAACTGGTCAAACTTCTCTTTTACCAATTGCTTAAAACAAATTTCAAACATATTAATTGGATCAGAGAAATTGTAACAAACATGTGCATTGCAATGGCTGGGTGGAAGCATCTCCAGTTTGAAGTAAACTCGGGCTCAAGCAATAGCAGAACTAATTCAGGTTTTACCAGATGAGGGCTCCAAAGAATCAGCTCAAAGCTCACACTTCATGAGGGAAATTAAAGATGTAATGAAACTACTAGATATTTGGCAGAGATTTTACACCGCTTGTCATTTGTAATCAGCTGAGACTGTTCTCGGAACAAAGTGTTCTGTGAAATGCATGATCAAGAAATTGGTCCAAATCAATTCCACAAGTGTTGCTGTATACATCGACAATGATCAGAATCACCATCTCAAGCTCTGTAGGGAATAGCCCTTAGCAATTGATGGAGATTATTGGAAGAGATTACTCCTTGCCTGGGACTGGATATACAGCCTGAGGTACAAGCAGTATTCCCAGATGAGGGAATTCATGGTTCTAAATGCATTATGGATGCGTGCAGCGATTCAACAAGGTACCAGGAAGCCTTTTGGGAAGGATAATTCTCTGGAATTCCAAGTGGAACAACGGATCCTAATCTAGGACCAATAGACTGGAACTCTCTCTGAACCCTGATATTTTAATCCCTACAATGTTAATAATATAAATCCAACTGTTTACTAGATTATACTATTGGATTCACAGGAATCAATTAAATGCACTTCAAGCTGTGTTACCATTAACATTATGTTCGATGCAATAGAAGACCCAAATGACTTCAGTCTTGTTCAGTGTGTTGACCCCAACAAAAGACTGCCCGTTTAAATGTGACAACACAACATCATCGGAGAGAGTGGTAATTAGTTTGTTAAGATGATGACTTTATTGAAGACATTAAACTTAAATACCAGATATTATTTTGCAGATGGTGACCCAATATGACAGACGTTGATCTGAACACGTACACTACCATTCGGTGCCCTGGGACACTTACTTGTCCACATGATGCAAACTACTGCAAGAACAGTTAACACACCAACTCCATCTAATAAAAATACTACAAACGCTATACAGGATATACAATAGAATACACATTTTAAAAAGACAAAGATATGAATTTAAAAATAAATCAAGTCAAGTCAAGTCACATTTATTTATATAGCACAATTTAAAAACAACTCTCGTTGGCCAAAGTGCTTTACATTTGTTATAAGAATAGTATAAACAAACAAACGACATACATATATACATACAGCCCTCGCTCAGTGGACGTCAGGAAAGACTTGGGAGTATAGATACGTTTTTAGTCTTGACTTAAAGGAGTCGATGGAGGGGGCAGTTCTGATGGGAAGGGGGATGCTGTTCCACAGTCTAGGAGCTGCAACCGCAAAGGTGTGGTCGCCCCTAAGCTTATGCCTAGACCGCGGGATATTCAGCAGCCCCAAGTCGGCCGATCTGAGGGACCTGGAGGTGGAGTGGTGGGTGAGAAGACTTTTAATGTAGGAGGGGGCAAGCCTATTGAGGGCTTTGTGGACATAGAGGAGGGTCTTGAAATGTATACGGAACCGCACAGGGAGCCAGTGGAGAGAGGCCAGGATCGGGGTGATGTGGTCCCTTTTTCGAATGCCCGTCAGGAGTCTCGCTGCGGCGTTTTGGACCAGTTGCAGGCGGGACAGGGAAGATTGGCTGAAATCAGGCCCTGCATAGAGTTAGAAGTTTTAAAGACAGCAAGAAATAAGCTGAGAGTGATTGGTCATTCCTCAGTGCCCTCATTGTTGTACCCCTGCACCGTCTCCACAGACGCACTGTAGCAAGTCTCACCGCTTGGGCTTGGGAACACACTGCCCAAGACCTCAAGAAACGGCAGAGTTGTGGATGTCGCTCAGTGATTCACACAGACCAATCTCCCTCCTCCACCCATAGACTCCATCTACACTTCACTACCTTGGGAAAGCAGACAACATATTGAAGAATCTTTTCCACTTGTCATCCTCTGTTCTCCCCTCTCCCATCGGGCCACAAGATACAAAAGCTTGAAAGCATGTACTATCAGATTCAGGAAGAGTTTCCTCCCCTCTTATTTGACAAGTGAATGATCCTCTCATAAACTAGGGTGTGGTCCCATTCTTTCAATCAACTTAATTCTGAATCATCCTTTTTTGTTTTCTCTGCAACTATAAAGCTATAATGCTTTAACACTATATTTCGCACTCCAGTATTTTTCTCTTTCCACTTCTTGTATGGTTTGTTTGTGCTCATGTATAGCATGATTTGATTTGACTGGTTAGCATGCAAACAAAAGCTTTTCATCTTATCTTTGGACATATGAAAATAAACCAATATCAAATCTTGAGTTCCATGCCTAACACAATATTGCGCTCCTCCTCTGCCATCTCTCTGCCTATTTCTTTGGCAAAGAATCCTCACCTCTTTCCCACCCCCAATGACAACTCCATCTCGCATCTCCAACAGAATGGACATGTCGTATGACAAGGTTTTGTATTCATACACACACAAGGGTCTTTTCCACTGATAGAGAACTTCATTGGACTGGAGTCAGAAGTGGTTCAAAGGAACAAACTGAAGACGACACATGTAGATGTTGCCAGGATTTCGGAACAGAATGACGTAACAGTATTGTGTAGGAAGGAACTGCAGATGCTGGTTTAAACCGAAGATAGACACAAAAAGCTGGACATCACCCATTCCTTTTCTCCAGAGAAGCTACCTGTCCCATTGAGTTACTCCAGGGTTTTGTGTCTATCTTCGATGTGATAGTATTGATAGGCTTGAGAATTTTCTTGATTCAATTGAGTAGACTTACCATTTATAACCACAGTTAGAAAGTGATAAAAATAATTAATGACTTATATTTGCAGTCCCTAGATGTCAGAGGATGAGGACTGAGTTTTGTTTACTTTAATAAAATACGTCATATTCCAGATCCTACGCTCATTGCTGGAACATTCAGCCAACAAGGACCGATATTAGACTCCTCTATTTGTTGACTATAGCTCCGCTTTCAACACCATAATCCCAACCAAACTCATTGCTAAACTCCTGTACCCAAGAGCCAGCAACCCTTTCTGTCAATGGATTTCCAATCTGCAAGGATAGGCAACAAAACTCTCCACAAAAGTTCTCAACAGTTCAGTGCAAAGATGCGTTCTTAATCTGTTATTGTACTCCCGATACACATGACTTTGCTGCCAAATTCATTCCCAATTCCATTAACAAGTTTATAGATGACACCACTGGAGTGGAGCGGATCTTGGACTATGACGAGGCAGAGTACAATGAGTTAGAGAGCTTGGTAATATGGTGTCAAGATAAATCTTCCTTGATGCCAGAAAGGCAACGGAGCTAGTAATTAACTTCAGGAAGTAAGGTGGAGTACAAGTCCTAATCAAATAAAAAAATTGTAAATCAGAGCTGAAGTTCCCTTCCTTTAGGCACAATGATTGGAAGTGAAACTGGCACTAGTGTTTATCACATTGCTATACTGATGAACAGGAGATCAACTGTAGGGAAGTTTTTTGCATGCTATATAATAAAACTTTTTGCATGCTTTAAAAGGTATGGTCTGTTCACAAGGATTTGAAAGCAACATGTAGATATTGCCAGGACCTTGGAACAGCCTTTGCAGGCTTTCAAAGTAACAGAAACTGGCAGGAGCAATGCCACATTTGGGTCTATTCAGGATGATAGGTTGGTCAAGAACACCAACGTCAAGTGGTATAACTATGTCAAGAACTTTTGTGATAAGGTACTATACCTTAAGTGAAGAATTTAAGATATGGACAATAAATTGTGGATATTTGACATCTAAAAAGGACTGTTGTGATGGATCTAAGCATTAGGCTTAAAGATAGATTGTTTAGGATTGGGAAGAGAGAAAATATCTTTGGATCTTAAATACATGGATGGGAGATAATATAGTTTGGCAGATGTTTATCGATTTTAGTCAGAGCCAAGGGAAAATCATTTCCTGGAACAATTCCATCGCACTCAACGTGTCTTGTAGATGGGCAAACATATATGGATGTGAGGTGAGTCACTGCAGGATACGGAAACCTGGACTTTGCTGTGATGGATCTTCACTGTAAACATTCATCCCCTCCAATTCTAGTGCAGTGGCTGCAGGATCTCACACATGGAAGACACTGCAGTTACTCATCCAGGCTATTCTGCAAGACCTCCGTAACCAACAGCCTCTACCAGCAATAGGAGGAATGGCTTACAGGACCACCAAATAAGTGTTCCCCTTCAGGATGCACATCATCCTGGTTTGAGAACATGATCACTGGGTTTAAATGTCAGAAACCACGATCTTATACCATTCTAGGTGGCACTTGTTCAAAGCTCACCACCAACCTAGGGGCAAATTTGAGAAGAGTGGCAAATTATAGTTGCCAATCATACTCGCATCCCAAAAACTGAAATTTAAAAAAGGATATCCGTAGAGGTAAGTAATGGGGCTCGGGATGTTTGATTAAATATGGAATATTCATATTGGAATATCCATAAAGTCAGGGTGTACAGCATGGAAACAAGTTCTCATGCCACCTTGTCCACACTGATCTAGTTGGAAAACTGGACGTCCCATTTGCCTGGATTTGACCTAGAGGCCTCTAAAACCTTTCTATCCAATTACCTCCCCAAATGTCTTTCAAAAATCAGAATTATACCTGCTTCTGTAGCAGTTCATTCCAGGACCGTTCAGAATAAATGAAGTTGCCTCTGAGGTCCCCCTCGAGTCCCTTTATCCCAGGAGGGGAGGAGCCATCTTGGTGAACGGCTGCTAGCCAGCAGCCGTCTGTTTTAAATTCGTTTTTTTAATAGTTTTTAGTGAGTCCTGTTTTTTTGTTTGTTGGGGATATGGTCTTTTTAATGTGGGGGGGTAGGTGTAACTATATTTTTCGGTCCCTACCTGGTCGGTGTGGCAGCCTTTTCTCCGGGCTGCCCGTCGACCCGTCCTCGTGGCCTACCAGCGGGCTTGGAGCGCCGTTTCCTGGCGGGGACCGCCCAGCACCTCGGCCTCGGCGGCGACACAGTGTTGGAGCGCTGGAGCGGAGCGGAGTGGAGCGGGCGATGCCTTGCCTGGGTCGCCGCGCTGGAGCTCTGGCAAGCTGGACCGCCGAGAGCAACATCTCCGGGCTGCGGGTCTGCGGAGCGGAGAGGCGGCGTGCGGAGAGGCGGCGCCGACTTTTTCATCGGGAGCCTTGGAGCTCCAAACCGGCGCGGCCTTGTCGGCTTCGGCAGCCGCGGGCTCCAACCAGGGAGCGGCCGTTCCAGGTGGCCCAGCCGCCGAAAGGACTCTCCCGACGTCGGGGCAAGACCACCCGGTGAGAACGGCCAGGGACATCGGTCCTCCCTGGAGGCAATTGCGGTGGCCTCAATAGGCCTGACTTTGGGGTGAACATGGGGTGGGGAGTGGACATTGTGCCTTCCCCCATAGTGCTAACCACTGTGGGGGGATGATTTTTTTTGTCTAATTGTAGTCCTGTAGGTCTGTGTCCAAGATGGCTGCCGTGAAGAGAGAGTGGACGCTGGCGCGCTTTGGCTGCCGCTGCTCCCTCTTCACACTGTGTTTTTGATTTTCTGTTTTTGGATTGAATTCTGTTTTTAATTTGTGTCTCTGTGATGTCTTTATTACTTGTTATATTCCGATTATATGTTATTCCGATTACTATGTAAGGTGTCCTTGAGATGTCTGAAAGGCGCCCATTAAATAAAATTTATTATTATTATTATTATCCATGCCTCTCATGACCTTGCACACACCAATAAGGTCACCCCTCAGCCTAGTTTGTGCCAAAAAAGATCTTTGTGAGGAGAAGTGCAAGGAGAATTCCTGCATCACCAGTCCAGGGGGTTTAAATTCAGAGGTAGGGCTGATATGCCGAACTTGGTCAGCGCAGGTGCTGTGCCTATCAGATGCTAGTGGCAATGTACCCAGAAGGGTGTGTAAGGGTAGTGTACAGCGAGGGGAACAAGTTAGCGTTCAATTATTGAAACAATGAACTGCCTCAATCCCAGCGCGGGTCGCCAGATATCCCTTTGAGAAATGTCAGGAAATTCCACTCAATGCCAGCGGTAGCCAGGATAAAGCCCAGCTGGCATCCGACCAGTGGTCAGGTTTATTGAGATTCCTCAGGTCCATCCACACCATTCTCAAGGGGAAGGACTTGCTAGTAGATAGAAACAAGTGGTGCATGCTCAGTGCTGCCCTAGCATAGTGCTGCATTCTGAGCAGCTCCACTCCTTCTCCAAAGAGCTTGTACCAGGATCTAATGTACTCCTGACATGAAGATCAGCCTGAACATCTACACCAGCAGGAGGTCTTGGTTTTCACGGTCCTCCGGGCGGGAGATATGCTGTGCGCTCCTGCCAGGAAGCCCACACCAGTCCAGAAAATGAATCTGCTAAGCCCTGGTGTGCATGAGTCTACACCAGTCAACTCGGCTCCCACTTAAGTTGGGCGGCTAGTCTGCTGAGCCGACTTTCCTGCCAGAGACGCTGGAAGTCCAGGATCTGATGCTTGCCGTTGGCTTCACCTCGGCACGTGCCTGGATGGTGTGCCGTTGCACTGTGTGAACATGTACACCCCCAGGCCTGGTGTGATGCTTACTTCAGATTCTTGGTGGATCCCTAGCAGTTAATGGAGCTGCTCATTGACAATGACTCTTCTGTCATTGAACCACAAGACATTAACACAAAAGTTCATCCCTTTAATAGGACTTTGTTCTCACTGGCCACCTCTGGTGGGGACGAGTGCAGTGCTATGTGGAAGGGTCTAGTGATGGTCAGCCCAGAGGCTGACGAGTGTCTGGATGCTCCCCCTGACACTAGACAACATGACCATGGCCCTCCACCAGCTATGGAGGGGCAAGTCCCCTGGGCTGGATGGACTGACTGTGGACCTTTTGGGAGGTCCTGGAGCAGGACTGCACCTTGGTCCTGATGGAGAATCTGGTGGCCGGCGAGATGTCCCTGTCATGTCGGAGGGCTGTTGTGGTCCTTCTACCCAAGGAGGACGATCTCCACCTATTGAAGGACTGCCGTCCCATCTCTCTCCTCTGCACGGACTACAAGATCTTTTCCAGGGCAGTGGCTAACTGTCTGGGCTGAGTACTTGCCCAAGTAATGAGTCCTACATGGTCCTGGGCCGGTCTATCCAAGACAATATCCATCTGGTGTGGGACCTGGTCTAATTAGCTCAGAAGATTAGTCTATTGGCTGCTTTTCTTTCCCTCAAACAGAAGGTATTTGATAGTGTTGATCACGGATATCTGCTGAGGACTCTCTGTATCATTTAGATTTGGATCGCACTTTGTGACCTGGATCCAACTTTTATACACTGCTACAGAGTATCTCATCAAAGTCGATGGATCCTTGATGAGGAGTACACCAAGGCTGTCCCATTTCTGGCCATGTGTTCACCATCTGTGTGGAGCCATTCCTGTGTCTACTGCGGAGGAGGTTGACAGGTCTGCTTCTATTATGTATGTTACAATACTTACCTTCAGCGGCACTGCAATTCTGCCACTGGCCATGTGTGCGATTTTGGCGCCTTTGAGGGGGGGGGGGGGGGGTAAAACGCATTTTTTTCCTACCTTGTCCTGGATTATATTTGGTTGGAGTGCAAGCTTTTGCTGAAGAATTGTTCCCGACGGGCGTTCTGTGTATTTTCTTTTTTAAATCGCCCGACAAGTTCAGCGCTGAAGTAATTTTAAAAGTAGCTTCTAAAGCCGTCCATGCCGACAACGGGGACGGATTTCACGTACGGGACAGGTAAACGAAAGCCGTTTATTTTATGTATAAAAGTGCTCCTTAAGATTTTGAATTTGATTTGAATTTGATTCCTTTATTGTCATTCAGACCTTTCGGTCTGAACGAAATGACGTTGCCTGCAGTCATACACAGTAACAATAAATAACAAAACATACAATAAACACAAATTAACATCCACCACAGTGAGTTCACCAAGCACCTCCTCACTGTGATGGAGGCAAAAGTCTTAGTCTCTGTCTCTTCCCTCCTTGTTCTCCCTCTGCGCTGAGGCGACCGACCCAGGCCGAAGATGCCGCCCTCCAGTCCAGCGGACCTCCGTGGTGATGTCGCCGCTGCCGAAAGCCGGAACTCCGTCTCCGCTCCGAGTCGGCCCGCCACAGCCTCAGCTCCGAGTCCCGCTGCATCAGCTCCGAGTCCCGCTGCAACAGCTCCGAGTCCCGCAGCCTCAGCTCCGAGTCCCGCTGCAACAGCTCCGAGTCCCGCTGCAACAGCTCCGAGTCCCGCAGCCTCAGCTCCGGGCCGCTGCAACAGCTCCGAGTCCCGCTGCCTCAACTCCGAGTCCCGCAGCCCCAGCCCCAGGCCGCTGAATCAGCTCCGAGTCCCGCAGCCCCAGCTTCGAGTCCCGCTGCAACAGCTCCGAGTCCCGCTGCATCAGCTCCGAGTCCCGCAGCCTCAGCTCCGAGTCCCGCTGCAACAGCTCCGAGTCCCGCTGCAACAGCTCCGAGTCCCGCAGCCTCAGCTCCGGGCCGCTGCAACAGCTCCGAGTCCCGCTGCCTCAACTCCGAGTCCCGCAGCCCCAGCCCCAGGCCGCTGAATCAGCTCCGAGTCCCGCAGCCCCAGCTTCGAGTCCCGCTGCAACAGCTCCGAGTCCCGCTGCATCAGCTCCGAGTCCCGCAGACTCAGCTCCGAGTCCCGCTGCAACAGCTCCGAGTCCCGCAGCCCCAGCTTCGAGTCCCGCTGCAACAGCTCCGAGTCCCGCTGCAACAGCTCCGAGTCCCGCTGCATCAGCTCCGAGTCCCGCAGCCTCAGCTCCGAGTCCCGCTGCATCAGCTCCGAGTCCCGCTGCAACAGCTCCGAGTCCCGCAGCCCCAGCCCCGGGCCGCTGCATCAGCTCCGAGTCCCGCTGCATCAGCTCCGAGTCCCGCTGCCCCAGCTCCGAGTCCCGCAGCCCCAGCCCGGGGCCGCTGCATCAGCTCCGAGTCCCGCAGTCTCAGCTCCGGGCCGCTGCCGAAAGCTGGAACGCCGCATCAGCGAATCGGGCCAATGCTGCCTCGGCCCCGAAGACGGCCAGCCTCGCGTTGGTAAGTCCTGGCTGGCTCTGCCTCCGGAGCCGCGAGGTCGGTCGCAGGTTGGAGACTGCCAGCTCCGCCATTAGGCCTCAGCGCAGACGGAGGCAGAGAAGGGGGATACGACAAGAAAAAGTCGCATTCCCCCGAAGGGAGAGACAAAAAAACATGTTTCACCCCCCCCCCCCCCACAACACAACCCAACAAACTAAAACTTAGCCAAAACAAGACCAAAAAAACCAATAACAAAAAAGTAAAGACAGACGGACTGCAGGCGAGCCGCAGCTGTTAACAGCACCGCCTCTTCCGGATGCCTTTAATTCACATTTTAAGTTGCGAAACGGTGATATTTTCCCCCATACGAACCGGCAGTATTTTTCATGCCGATACGGGTTTAAATTCACTGCAACCGCAACGTTCCAAATGATCACATTCCAGAAAAACCCACTCGAAAGATGATTTAAATGGCCATTAATTTACAGGTATTAAACATTAAATTCCTTCCATTTGGCCTATAAATCCATGACAATGAGATTTACAAATTATGTTATACTGTGAATTCTTGTGTGAATGTTATTTGGACACTTAGGCTATTTAAAAATGTTAATCTATTCTTAAGAAATTGCTAGATGTTTAGATCTAGTAATTGAATTTTGTAATTAGCTATAATTAGGTAACTAACTAATTATATGCTTTAATTTCAAGTCATCTAAGTAAGATTGTTTCATATTTGTTTCAGAATGCTTCAATCCATAATAACTGAAAATTTCATTCAGTTCTCTTAATTTTTAAGAAAGTTATGGGCTTTGACTGTCCTCAATCACAGCTTTTGTGTTAAGTCAACGGGAAAGCAATAGGGAAAAAGATGCTAATTTCCGAGTATGAAAATGGCCATAACTTTTTTAATACTGAAGATATGAAAGTGAATTAGGTGTCAAATTAAACTTCTTTTTATGCTTTATCTGATGGGATAAATTACAGACGATTTTTAAAATCTCAAAATGTTGTAACATTGCTACTTCTATGTGAGCTGGACATGGAGGTGGCCCCCTTGGCCCTCGCCGATGAATATGCTCCTCATAGTCACCAACCCTGTTGGCCTGCGGAGAATGTGCGAACGCCAATGGATCTTCTCAGCCACTTCCTCTGCAAGAATCAACTGGGAAAAAATGTTCTGATTTCTTGGTGGGTCCCTGGCAGGTAGACTACCTCCAAGAGGCCTTTTGCATGGAGCACCCTCTACCTGGGAGTCTACTCGAGTCCCACTGCAGAGACCTGGCCAGCAAACTGGCAGGACATAGAAATGAAAGTAGTTTCCCAGCTGGGGTGCTGGTCAGGTCTCCGCAAGGTGCTTCCCGACTGAGGTCGGGTGTTGGTCATCAACTAACTGGTGGCCTCCATGCACTGGTATCGGTTGATCACTTTGGTCCCACCTGTGTCCTTTTCTGTGATTATCCAGAGGAAGCTTGTGGACGACTTCAGGGGGCAATGGAAGGCAGTGAGTCACTGCAGCGGTCCCGAGTCTCCCAGACGAGGAGGGTGGTCAGTCGCTGGTTCACGGGCGACAGCTCTCCGCCTCAGGACCCTGCAGAGATACGTGTACTCTGGGCATCTTCCCAGGTGGAATGTGTTGGCGCCATACTTTTACCAACACAGTCGCTGCCTTCAAGAAGGTACATGGATACTGGTGGTGGACATCAATTGTGACATGTGGCCTAACACCAGTCTGCAGGTGTGGACAACGGAGTGTGTACACGAGGCAATTCATGAAGATTTTGAGTTGAAAACAGTTGAAGGCTGTTGAAAACAGCTCTGAAAGGTTTAATGCAACTCTAAACAAGAGGCATATAACCGGATTACAACTGTCTGTGTTAATTAAACATTTTTAGGGACAATGAAATGGAGATACAGAACTTAGAGTGGCACGCAATGGTTTGCGAGAACAAAGTAACTATCAACCATGGAATGTGCACATTTAAGAAGCACTGGGATACATTTGTCTTTAATGGGGATAACTAAGTTTCTTTGTACACTTAATTGGAGTTTCACATGCATGGTAGGCTTTTGAATTAACTGCTCGTGTAACCTTTGAAGATGTATTCACTTTTTCCACATTAAGTAGACACTTGCAGGTTAAGATTTTTTTATTAAAAATACATCTCGTCTCCAAGATAAGAAAGCAAATGGATGCTTACTGAAGCAGAGGTTGATCTATTTCAGGCTCCAAGAGCTCAGCTGTTAGTGGGATTGAAAGACTGCCAAAGGCAAGGTAGATGGGAGTGATCTTGCAAATTCACTGTCAGTCTGTGAAACTGCCTGCTGGATAAACTAATGTCAAGGCTGCTAGTTGAGTCATTACTTTTTCATCAATTCTTTGGAATATCAGCTCTATCAAACAACCTAAGTGACAATAACAGAGAATCTTCAACAGCATAAAACCATTTGTCAGAGCTAGAGTGAAAAGTTTCCAACTTCTTTCACATTTGGCTTAAACGCCAAACAATTATTGGCCTGCTTCAGACTCAACCTCCACTGGAGGAAAGCGAACCAATAGACAATGGACAATAGACGATGCAGGAGTAGGCCATTCGGCCCTTCAAGCCAGCACCGCCATTCAATGTGCTCATGGCTGATCATCCCCAATCAGTACACCGTTCCTGCCTTCTCACCGTATCCCCTGACTCCGCTATTTTTAAGAGCCCTATCTAGCTCTCTCTTGAAAGCATCCAGAGAACCTGCCTCCACCGCCCTCTGAGGTTTTGGTCTCCTAATCTGAGAAAAGACATTCTTGCCATAGAGGGAGTGCAGAGAAGGTTCACCAGACTGATTCCTGGGATGTCAGGACTTTCATATGAAGAAAGACTGGATAGACTCGGTTTGTACTCACTAGAATTTAGAAGATTGAGGGGGGATCTTATAGAAACCTACAAAATTCTTAAGTGGTTGGACAGACTAGATGCAGGAAGATTGTTCCCGATGTTGGGGAAGTCCAGGACAAGGGGTCACAGTTTAAGGATAAGGGGGAAATCTTTTAGGACCGAGATGAGAAAAACATTTTTCACACAGAGAGCGTTGAATCTCTGGAATTCTCTGCCACAGAAGGTAGTTGAGGCCAGTTCATTGGCTATATTTAAGAGGGAGTTAGATGTGGCCCTTGTGGCTAAAGGGATCAGGGGGTATGGAGAGAAGGCAGGTACAGGATACTGAATTGGATGATCAGCCATGATCATATTGAATGGCGGTGCAGGCTCGAAGAGCCGAATGGCCTACTCCTGCACCTATTTTCTATGTTTCTATGTTTCTATGTAGAGAATTCCACAGACTCACCACTCTCTGTGAGAAAAAGTGTTTCCTCGTCTCCATTCTAAATGGCTTACTCCTTATTCTTAAACTGTGGCCCCCAACATCGGGAGCATGTTTCCTGCCTCTAGCGTGTCTTATATGTTTCAATGAGATCCCCTCTCATCTAAACTCCAGAGTGTACAAGCCCAGCTGCTCCATTCTCTCAGTATATGACAGTCCCGCCATCCCGGGAATTAACCTTGTAAACCTACGCTGCACTCCCTCAATAGCAAGAATGTCCTTCCTCAAATTAGGGGACCAAAACTGCACACAATACTCCAGGTGTGGTCTCACTTGGGCTCTGTGCAACTGCAGAAGGACCTCTTTGCTCCTATATTCGATTCCTCTTGTTATGCCTCATGCCATTCGCTTTCTTCACTGCCTGCTGTACCTGCATGCTTACTTTCATAAACTGATGTACAAGGACCCCCAGATCCTGTTGTACTTCCCCATTTCCCGACTTGACGCCATTTAGATAGTAATCTGCCTTCCTGTTTTTGCTACCAAAGTGGATAACCTCACATTTATCTGTATTAAACTCCATCTGCCATGCATCTGCCCACTCCCCCAAACTGTCCAAGTAACACTGCATTCTCATAGCATCCTCCTCACAGTTCACACTGCCATCCAGCTTTGTGTCATCTGCAAATTTGCTAATGTTACTTTGAATCCCTTCATCCAAATCATTGATGTATAATCAATGTATAACCAAACTGCACCAAACTCATCTCCCCAGTAGATGGCAGTCGTGCCCTGACCTCATTACCAGGGAGACTCCCACCACTAAAAACACCTTCCGGGGATATCAAAAATCCAATAGCAAATTTGAAAAGCAAAGTTTTCGAAACAAATCTTTGGCTTTTCAAAGTCTGACCTATCACAATTCATCAGAAAATAAACCCAAATCTGCGAATGTATAAATATACTGTTACAATCTGACCAGGATAAAAAATATTATGTTTCACTACTGAAGACAAAGCCAAACCAAAGCAGTTCCTGGTGGGGCAGCGGTAGAGTCGCTGCCTTCCAGCGAAGGCAGCGCCGGAGACCCGGGTTCGATTCCGATTACGGGTGCTGTCTATACGGAGTTTGTACGTTCTCCCCGTGACCTGCGTGGGTTTTCTGCGAGACCTTCAATTTCCTTCCAAATTCCAAAGACGTACAGGTTTGTAGGTTAATTGGCTTGGTAAATGTAAAAATTGTCCCTAGTGGGTGTAGGATAGTGTTAATGTACGGGGATCGCTGGTCGGCGCAGACCCGGTGGGCTGAAGGGCCTGTTTCCATGCTGTATCTCTAAACTAAACTAAATTAAACTACTAACCGTGTCTGTACAATAGAAGGCAGTCCCTCAATTCTCTGCAGCTTCTGCACCTAAAAAAGGTGATGCAATGATAAAGATATTTGAAAAGTATCAATCATTTCACTACCAATGTCAAGGCCACTTCTACCTCGACTACATGCTCTGCTTTAAAATTGGAATTGCAGCCTGAGTATCTTGTAACACACACCTCTTGAACCAATCCACACAAATCACTGCAAGGAAATCACTTATGGCCCACTGACAGCAAAACAATCAGAAACTCTTGTTTGGTCTTTGTTTGAGAGCCGATACATCCCAAGGACCCAGTGATCTGCATCCTAGGGTTTTAAAAGAGGAGGGCTTCAGAGAACAGATGCTCTGGCTATCATATTCCTAGATTTTGTCAATTCTGAAGTAATTCTTGTGGATTGGAGGGTAGTAATATCCTCACTATTTAAAGAGAGGGTGGTTAAAACAAGGAACTACTGATTTAGTAGTGAAAATAATCCAAAATTCAAAATGGACACGGTGGCGCAGCGATATAGTTGCTGCCTAACAGCTGGAGACCCGGGTTCGATCCCGACAACGGGTGCTGTCTGTATGGAGTTTGTACGTTCTCCCCGTGACTGCGTGGGTTTTCTCCGAGATCTTCAATTTCCTCCCACACTCTAAAGATGTACGGGTATGTAGGTTAATTGGCTTGGTGTAAATTGTGCCTAGTGTGAGTAGGATAGTGTTAATGTGCACGGATTGCTGGTCGGTGCCAGCTCGGTGGGCCAAAGGGCCCCTTTCCGCGCTGTATCTCTAAACTAAACTAAAACTAAACTAAGCAGATTGAGGAGTCAATGTAGATTTATATATGAAAAGGTAGATACAAAATGTTGGAGTAACTCAGCGGGCCAGGCAACATGTTCTTCAAGAAGGAATTGCAGATGCTGGTGATGTCTGAAGAAGGGTTTCGGCCCGAAACGTTGCCTATTTCCTTCGCTCCATGGATGCTGCCGCACCCGCTGAGTTTCTCCAGTTTTTTTTGTGGGCCAGGCAACATCTCTGGAGAGAAGCAATGGGTGACATTTCGGGTGGAGACCCTTCTTCAGACTGATTTATAAATGAAAAAACATGTTTGACCAATCTATTGTTTTTTCAAGGATGGGTGAAACCAAAACTGGATGTCTGGTAGGTTTTTAATAAGGGTTCACACAGGCGATTTGTTGAAATGATTAGAGCACATAGAAATGGGGTTATCATCTTCATGGATTGTAAGTTTGTTATTGGATGGAAAGCAAAGTGGGAAACTTGGTAAGCCTGTGACTTGCGACTTACAGATATTGATATTTTAGCGCTTGCTATTCCCAAAGTACATTAGTTATGATATTGGATAGCTTGAGTTATTAGGGGCAGCTGGGCTGATTTTCCTTGGAGTGAAGGAGGTAGAGAAGCTTTCCTATATATGTTTATAAAATAATGAAGTTAATCAAGATGGATGACCAGTCTCTTTCCCAGGGAAACAGAGTCTAAAACTAGAGGATGCAGGTTTAAAGTGAGATAGGAAATATTTAAACAGGACCAGAAGTGCAGGACTATTTTCCTACAGAGGGTGGTGCATGTGGAATGAGTGGCCAGAGGAAATGTTACAGGTGGGAACAATTACAATGTTTGAAAGACATTTAGAGGTAATGGATAGGAAAGATGTAGCTAAATGGGACTGGCTCATGTTGACACCTTGGTTGGCATGGATAAGTTCAGCTGAAAGGCCAACCCCTGTGTTGTGTAACTCCACGACTATTAACAATTTGTCAAGGGGAACCAAATATCTAATTTGCTGACAAGTTTGCTGACAATACTAAACTAGATGTGGATCTAAAAGAGTCTTCATGGAGACAGACAAGCTGAATGAAATGGGTGAGGACGTGACAGGTGGAGCTAATGGAATTACTAAGACATCCTCCTCAGTAGAGATGGTGATGCTCAAAAGGCACCTGGTTGTGCATGGCCATAAACTTAATACTGAGCTCTAGGTGGACTAGTAGGTTGGCATCCATTCTGTTAACCCATCTGATCTATATTTTAACCCAACTTTGATAAGACCAGGACAAGACCCATTCCTCATCTGAAAAGGAGGCTGCAGGACAACCATTGTTCCTCATTTGAATATTAAGGATGATATATGCATGCAGTATTAAATATGGATGAATGTAATTATAATGAGGGATGGGCTTTTTTTTTAGTGTTGTGCTCTGGGCTTCATTGATTACTTGATCAACTACCATAAGAGTGTTTCTACAAACATCAAGAATGGTCTTGAGGTAAATATCAATAAATGTTTCACTTTGAATCCAAGAATTAGATATTTTATTTTCAATATGGAAGCAAGCAAGTTGAAGCTCATTATTCCAGGGCAGGTTGAGATGCATTTAGGTACAAGGCGACACCCTTGGTTTGGATGTTTGGGGCTAAAACTGTTAGTAAGCGAGGAGAGGTCACACAATGTGAGCAGCTTAAACTCACAAACTGGAAATATGCACAGTGGCGCAGCGAAGAGGTGTTGCCTTTCAGCGCCAGATACCTGGGTTCGATCCCGACCACAGGTGCTGTCTGTACGGAGTTTGTACATTGTCCCCATGGGTTTTCTCAGAGATCTTCGGTTTCCTCCCACGCTCCAAAGATGTACATGTTTGTGGCCTTGTGGCTAAAGGGATCAGGGGGTATGGAGAGAAGGCAGGTACGGGATAGTGAGTTGGATGATCAGCCATGATCATATTGAATGGCGGTGCAGGCTCGAAGGGCCGAATGGCCTACTCCTGCACCTATTTTCTATGTATCTATGTATCTATGTTTGTAGTTTGATTGGCTTGGAATTAATGAAAATTGTCTGTAGTGTGTGTAGGATAGTGTTAGTGTGCGGGGATCACTGGTCAGTGCAGACTCGTTGCGCCAAAGTGCCTGTTTACACGCTGTGTCTCTAAACTAAACAAACTAAATGTCATCCCCAGTTTTAAGCTTCCCAGAACATCCTGCTGAGCTGTGTTATTAAATGGGATAAAACATGTAATAATACCGCACAGGAAAGGGCCTTTTGACCCATTATGTTTGTGCCAAACCTGATGCAAAGTTAAACTCCCTTGTACTGACTTCAACAATAGAATGAATTTATATAACTCCTTTAATGCACAAATGGATTTCCCTGAGGAGTGGGGAAAATACACCAGAATGGTGAAGGATGTCACAGGAGGGGAGAGATTCAGCTTGATCGAGGAGCTGTGTCTAAGGGAGGCACCAATGGAGAAAGTACCAGAAGGCAAGCGGGAACGGAATTCTGGGAGGACCTAGTTTGTTGCAAAATGGCTGCCACTGCAGGGCAAGTGAAAGAGGAACAGAGAATTCTGTGGAGCAGTAGAAATAAAGGAACTTCAGTGCTAGCATGTGGCAGTTGCACACTGTTACTGAGACGCGCAGCTCGGAAATAAACCATTGGGCTTAAAGAATTGTCCATGTAAATATGAGTTTATTTAAGTCACCCACTACGTAGGTCGGGGTGTGCCTGTAAGTCTATGGCTCATCAGACTTTAGTTTCTGGGAGCTTACTATGCACTTACTGGCTACCACGTTCTCGACATTACACAACACCAATAAAACACACACAAAAAAACAGGAGTAGGCCACCTGGCCCGTCAAGCCTTGCGCACCATGGCTAATCGACCCCAGACCTCGCCCCCTCCGTGCGAGAACCCCATTGCCCTTAATCCCGCAATTTCCCAACAAATTCTTTCATTTTAAAACTCCAAATAATCAAGCTTCCACATCTCTCTGAGACAGAGAACCCCAGCGATTCACCCATTAGCAGTTTCAGATGCCAAATGAGGACACTGGGAAAATGTGAATGCCTGTCACGCATTGCTTCACCATCCCCAGGATAATGGCAACAGCCTAAAGCAGCCCAGATCATGGGGATTTAGAAAGTCTATGCTGGCAGAATATGTATGCACATAAGTTCAGCACCTCGAGCATGATTGCACAGAGAAGACATAAGAAGAAGTAGCCAAGAGCTTAAAAATGGAACATCAGAATATGTTAATCGTCAGACATAATTTAAAAGCAATTACAGTTATTGAAAAACCTGCTTGAGTGAAAGAAGAAAGCAAAGCAGCTCAGGGAATGTTGCAGTATGTTAGCCATATTGGGACCTTGCAGTCTTAGTTTGGTTTAGAGTTACAGCATGGAAACAGGCCCTTCGGCTCACCAAGTTCATGGCAACCCATTCACACTATTTCTATACTGTCACAATTTTGCATCTACTCCCGACACACTAGGGACAATTTTACAGAGGCAACTAACCTACAAACCCAGGCGTCTTTGAGATGTGGGAGGAAACCCACGCAGTCAGAGGGAGAACATGCAAACTCCACACAGCACCTGAGGTCAGATTGAACCCAGGTCTGTGGAAACGTGAGCTGCAACTGTGCCACCATTAACTGTCACAATTACAATAGGCATAAATGGACCCTATGTCCCATGAACTGCAGTCTGTGCTCGTCTCAGCTGTCCAAGGCTCGTCTCCTGCTCACGTGGCAATCTGGATCATGGTGATACAGTAGCTGCAATGGGCCTTCATGGCCAGCTGCAGCTGGGACTTTGAAAATGGCGCCAAAACCTAGCGACTCTTGCATATGAAATCAGTGGGCTGTTTCTATAAATTCTGTACGGAATTGGGGATTGTACTTATGCATGGCAATTATCTTGCTGATCTGTAGACAAAAAAAGAATCTTATTGTACATCGGTACACATGGTAATAAAGAGCCATTGAACCGTTGCAATAATCACCATTCCAGTGGGCCAACTGGTCCAAAATCATTTTAAAGGGCCCAGGATCCCATGGCATATTTTCTTTCATTATTGCTTTTTCTTAGCCTGCCACAACGATGACATAACTAATTTAATCTAAGTTGCCAGCTTCATAAGAATGATGTGAAGCTATGCCTGGACCTGATCCCATTCTATACTAACATTAATACTACAACTGGGGGACATGGGATGCAAGGAGTCCAGATGATTTTTGTGGAGCTGTGAGGCCAAGTGTAACACCAATATTGGTCTGAGGATTATACTCAATTACTTCTCTGTGGATTAGAATTAGACCTTGTTTCTCCATAAGAGTTCAATGATCACCAGCTGATCTCATCAGCTATTAGGCTACAGGAGTTGCCATGCGTTTTTAATACTATCTATTATCCCCAGAAAGTCACAATGTCTATTGGCTTTATACAGTTAAGAAGTCTCTATAACCACGTGGAATCCCTTTGTACATTATTTCTCCAACGTAACCCTTTAGGCGTGCGACATTCTTCCAGCATAACTCTTTAGCTAAACAGCATTCTTTTTAAGATGATCGTTAAAGATGTTGTGTTCAAATGTGCCATAATTTAATTTGTCATAATCTTAAATCAAAGTGCAACATAGCCCTTTCAGCTCACTTTGATTCAAGAATCCCTTGCATATGACAGAATGTTTTCCCCTAGGGCTCATAGTTTCACACAGTGAAATCAATTATTTAGATCTATTTAACTTAATACAGAGGAAAAAGACACAGTGTTACTGACTTTATTTAAGTTTGATAGTGTGATGTATGATCCTTCTTTAGCTGCGGAACATTGTTCAGTCACTCGATAAACCAACAACAGCAATCACTCACCATGCATCGGGTATTAAAATTGCGGTCTCGTTTTTGGTGTCTGCTTTCTCTTTCACTGACAATTTTCAGCATTACCGTACACTGTCAGCACAAACCGAAATATTGATGACAGCGACTTGGTAGACAACAATCAAATAAAGAAGTCACGGACACTGCCAAGACTTGTAGAGAAGCGAGACACTACTGCAGGGCACCACATTCAGTAATAACACAGCATTGAACCATAACAAGTTCTGGGAATGGAATTGGACATTCTGCACAGAAATACAGAGACCTTGCAGCATGGAAGCAAACCATTTGGTCCAACTGTTCTCTCAGTGATTGCCTCCCACAAGAGCAAAGAATCCAACCTAAACCGTACAATCTCTGTTCTGCAATATGATGCTTGGATATTTACATTTCTGGAAGGGAAGTGCACAGCCCCAAACTCTGTATAAAGCAGTGCCTCCTGTCCTCCCTACTCATGCTTCCACATTTAACATGGAACCTGGTCCTAGACCTCTGGGCCACGTGAATGTCATCTTTTCTCTTCTGCATTATTTATATTGATATTTTTCAGATTTATACAATTGTGCTCCAGTTGCATCGTCATCAAGGATCTGCACCGTCCAGGCCATGCCCTCTACTCAGTGCCACCATTAGGCTGGAGATACAGAAGTGTGAACTCCCACACCAGCAGGTTCAGGAACAGCTTATTTCCAACAACAATCATGTTCTTGAACTGAACTACACAATCCTAAACCTACCTCAACAACAGACCACTACCGTCACCTCTTGCACTACTATGAACTTGTTTTTCTAATTATGCTTTTGTAGTCATAGACTACAGCATGGAAACAAGCCCTTCAGTCCAACTTGCCCATGCCAACCAACATGCCCCAACTACAATAGTCCCAACTGCCTGCTTTTGGCACATATTCTTCTAAATCTATCCTATCCATGCACCTGTTCAAATGTTTTTTTAAACATTGTGATAGTACTTTGGTCAACTACGTCCTATAGCAGCTCATTCCACATACCTATCACCGTTTGTATAAAAAAAGTTGCCATATTGTTATAAGCTTTGTTGCCTTATTACCTTATTCAACATAAAAGTTACCAGAAGGGTTTGAAGAAGGGTGTGAAGAAGGGTTTCGACCCGAAAAGTTGCCTATTTCCTTCGCTCCATAGATGCTGCTTCACCCGCTGAGTTTCTCCAGCATTTTTGTCTACCTTAAAAGTTACCAGGTTCCTTTTAAATATTTCCCCCCACCCCCCCCCCCCCCCCCCCTCATCTTAAATCTATGTCCTCTGGTTCTTGATTCCCCTACTCAGGTCACAATGGGGAAACCATAACTGAACATTGTGTGTGGTAGCCTGGTAGAATGCAGTGGCCAAAGGCAGGATATGACGACTTTGGCCTGGGAGTGGGCGCAATGCTCATTCTTGGTCAGGGAGTGGATTCATTTATAGACTTATCTTCACTGCGGTATTCTCTCCACCCCAGCAGTTCACGACCCTGATGGCACTGACCATTTCTGAAGTGGAATGGTTGTTGCTGAGGAGGAAATATGTACTGATATAGATTGGAAATGTTGCTGGTCCCATCGATGATTTGAGATGCCATTCAGGGTGGCACGGTGGCGCAGCAGTAGAGTTGCTGCCTTACAGCGCTTGTAAGACCCGGAGACCCGGGTTTTATCCCGACTACGGGTGCTGTCTGTACGGAGTTGGTACGTTCTCCCCGTGACCCGCGTGGGTTTTCTCCGAGATCTTCGGTTTCTTCCCACACTCCAAAGATGTACAGGTATGTAGGTACATTGGCTTGGTATAAATGTAAATTGTCCCTAGTGTGTGTAGGATAGTGTTAATGTGCGGGAATGCTGGTCGGTGCAGACTCGGTGGGCCAAAGAACCTGTTTCCATTCTGTATACTAAACTAAAAAAAACTAACATTTAGTCCTTCGGTCCAAATGAAATTAAATTGATTCACCCAACTATTGAACCAATGGTTGAAATCAATTCCATGGAACCCCTTTAACTTTTTCTCCAATTTCTTCTCCCCTGTTACACCATCATTCTTTTCCTCTGTTAATCAATCCCACCCTCCATTTTATTACAGCAACAATGGATGAGAATTGCAACTACTACTCGTCCATCATCTGACAGAGTTTCTCACCCAGCTCTCCCACCACAGCATCCAAACATGCCACCTCTACCAACAATAGCAACAGGTGCAAGGATACCCCACTCCCTTGCCTCCCCCCACCCTTCTCCCTCTCTCTCTCTCTGGGGTGAAAGGCTTTCTATACCAACTTCACCCAGGATAACCAATGCACATGTGTTATACTAACCCCTAATCCTAATACCTCCATTCTACTCACCCCATGACCACATTTCAAACCTTACCCACACACCTCCAACAGTCAATCCAATCATCACTGCCAATCCCCACCTTTTCAAATTCCCCCTATGTCTGAAGCTTTGCTGCTACATCTTCCCCCCTCACCATGGATCTCTCTCAAAGATGCCCACTTCTTCACCTTCCCGCTTCTACAACCCACAAACCAGACCTTGGCAGATAACTCGTTCTCAACATTACACCTATCACGGTAACCTAGAAACTTCGATC
Organism: Amblyraja radiata; assembly: GCF_010909765.2. Lineage (NCBI taxonomy): Eukaryota > Metazoa > Chordata > Chondrichthyes > Rajiformes > Rajidae > Amblyraja > Amblyraja radiata. The sequence continues at coordinate 14,137,302 of NC_045971.1, read as the reverse complement.
AACTGACCTCATCAATATAGTGATGACAGGTACAAGCAAACAGTGGGGTGTCCACGACTGGTGACTCCGCACCTGACATATCTTTTAACCAAAGATAGCCACAAAATGCTGTAATAACTCAGTGGGTCAGGCAGCATCTCTGGGGAAAAGAAATCAGTGATGTTTTGGGTCAAGCCCCTTTGTCTTGACCCGAAATGTCACCTTATCCTTTTCTCCAGAGATGCTGCCTGACCCACTGAGTTATTCCAGCATTTTGTGTCTATCTTCGGTGTAAACCATCATCTGGAGTTCCTTCCTACACATCTTTTAAACATCTGGAACACATCAGGACTATTGTGGAATGGTCTCCACGCACCTGGCAGTGGTCATTCGGGTTGGGAGCAAAATCAGACTGAGGAACAGGGTTCAAACGAATGAACAGAGGTCTACAGAGGACACTGGAACTATCCAGCAGGTCAGGCTGCATTGGAGGAAAGAGAAGCAGAGTAAACCTTTCAGGTTCTTTGTCAGAACTGGGAAAGAGACAAAACGAGCGCTGTGTTTCTTCCTACAGACGTAGCCTGACATACTAAGAATTTCCAACAGTTTCTGCTTTTATTTCAAGATTCTGGTATTTGTAGATTTTTATTCTGCACTGAACAATGGTCCAACAATTCAAATATCTCAGATAGATGAAGCCTTTAAGGATGAGCCAACTGGGTCTTATCGATATGATCATACGGAACAAGTCATAGAGCATAATGAATCTACACAAAACATCTGTTAAATTCTTCTGTCAATGTGACTTTGAATTAATAGGCAGATTGAAGGAGTCATAGACAAGGACAAAACATTGCCCATCCCTAAGCGTCCTCGAGAACCTAGTGGTGAGTTGCCTTCTTAGAACCATTCCTTCTGGTGAAGCTGGGGAAGGATTTCTGGGATTTAGACAGTCTCAAGCTGGAAAGGATGCAGAGAAGATTTACTAGGATGCTGCCAGGACTTGAGGGCCTGAAATATAGAGAGAGGTTGAGCAGGGTAGGATTATATTCCTTGGAGCGCAGGAGGATGAGGTGTGATTTTATAGGTGTACAAATTCATGAGAGGAATAGATCGAGTAGACACACAGAGTAGGAGAATCAAGAACCAGAGGACATAGGTTAAAGTGACGGGGGGGGAAATTTAGTAGGAACCTGAGGGGTAACTTTCTCACACAAAAGGTCGTCGGTGTATGGACAAGCTGCCAGAGGAGATATTTGAGGCAGGTACTATTGCAATGTTTCAGAAACATTTAGATAGGTACATGGATAGGACAGGTTTGGAGGGATATGAGCCAAATGCAAGCAAGTGAGACTAGTGTGAATGGGTCATTTTGGCCACTGTGGGCAAGTTGGGCCTGTTTCCACACTGTGTGAATCTATGACTCTATGATGACAGAGGAATGGTAACATATTCCCAAGTCAGGATGCTGTCAACTTGGAGGAGGACCTGCAGGTATTGGTGTTCCCGTGCAATTGCTATCCTGTGCTTATTGGTTGAGGTCTATTGCATTAAGAGGTGCTGTTGGTGTAACCTGGATGGAATAGCAGATAGTGCACTCTGTAGCCTCGCTGTGATGGTGGTGGAGGTATTGAATGTTCAGGTTCTTCATGAGAATCGAGAGCCATAAATCTATCAAAAATATGTTTGCAAATATTGTCCTGTCCCTCATCCCTTACATGGATTAACTTGTACAATGGTTGCTCTTCTGAGATTTAGTTGAAGAAGAGTGTCACACCCTCACTTGATGCTGGGCTTCAAACGGCGGTACGTTCCGTTCTCCAAAGAATGCAAGAATTGTAATCAGCCTAGTTGAGAGAAACAAACAGAGTCACTCAGAGGAAGTTCAATTGGTACCAATTTACAAGCTTATATTTTAGTCAAAAGAACCTAATTCAGAGGCTTGGATGCAAGGCGTAAATTGGAGCACACATGCCAAGGAAGCAATTTGGAGGTGATATTTTTCAGGTAAGTTGTTAAGGGCAAGGGTCTTGCCAATTTTCTGGTGGCCTCATCTAGAAATGGATTGATAGAATTAGGAAGCGGCAGACAGAGTGAAACAAATGAACAGAAGTCCTCAGAAACCCTTGTTTCGGGTGAGCTATTGAAATCAAGACCCTGTATATTGTCAGGTGGACTTTAGATGTCACACAGAAATATTTCGACGGTGATTTCCAAAGTTCCCCTGGAGTTGTTTACCCTGTACTCATCATTATCACAGTGTTGCTGAAATTACTACCAGCAGTGAGACACTCACATTTACCACTGACTTACCCAGTGTCTGTGTACAAATCCATTGGGGTCAATTTCAGGGCCAGTACTGACCTGATACCCAAAGGAGGCTCTGGACGGACAAGAACTTGCTCGAAGCTGCCACCCACAAATTTATATATGGGCCATGAGCTTGTGGTTCACCAGGGATGGGCGACTTGGATCAAGCCACAACCATAAAACAATTAAAATATATATTTGACAGGCAACAAACCTACATCCCTGTGGTTAGCTAGCTGTTAACCATGTAGGAGACCTGAATCCTGTAGGTATTCTCACACTCTGGAGGATGCTGCACGCTGGGAGAAGAGGTCTCAGAGCACATTACTAGAAACATGCTCTGTGCACAGTCTTCAGAAGTTGGAATGACACATCAGTGCAGCCACACTTCATGCTGCCTCAACAAGGCCACCATCAGAATGGACCAGTCTCACCCCAGTCACTCCCACTTCTCCCCTCTCCCATCAGGCAAAAGGTACAGAAGTTTGAAAACACATACCTCCAGATTGATAAATTATAGGAGTAGAATTAGGCCATTCAGCCCATCAGGTCTACTCCACCATTCAATCATGGCTGTTCTATCTTTCCCTCTCAACCTCATTCTCCTGCCTTCTCCCCCATAACCCTTTAAACCCATGCTAATCAAGAACTAATCAAGATTCAGGGGCTGTCCTTTCCCAGGCAACTGAACTGTCCTCTCACCAACTAGAAAACGGACCTGACCTCCCATCTACCTTGTTGGAAACCTTCAAACTATCTTAAATCTGACTTTATTGGACTTTATCTTGCGCTAAACGTTATTCCCTTGATCCTGTATCTGTACACTATGGATACCTAGATTGTAAGCATGTACAGCCTTTTCGCTGACTGGATAGTGAGCAACTAAAGGCTTTTCACTGTACCTCGGTACATGTGACAATAATAAACTAAACTAAACTAAACTAATAGGAATGTTGCCCCACAGCTCCAGTACCTCGGGTTCAATCCAGGCCTCTGGTGCTTGGTATGAAGTTTGAACGTTCTCCCTCTGGCCATGTCTGACTTCTCCAAGTGCTCCTATTTCCTCTCATATCACAGAAGTGCAGGTTGGTGGGTCGGTGCTATGAGAATATCTAAAAGTCTTGAAGTGACTGTACAATGTTCTGGGAAAACCTCTGGTTGTGAAATGTCTTATAAATCCTTATGTCTCAGCTTTTTTACTTTTAAATAATTCTGTCCTGTCCAGATATTTGAAAATAAATCTGAATATATTAATGCTGAAATGTTAAAATGCAATTTTGAATCTTGTTGAAATGATTGTGGGTAAGCCAAACAGTGAAGATGTTAGAAGTCTTAAATTAACCACAGGAAACATCTGTGGAGAGAGTTAAAAAAAGGGTCAACGTTTCAGGTTAATGATCTTTAAGTCATCGTGATCTGTTTTTGGTTCCTGTTTTGGCCAGGAAGTATGTCTAGACGTTGTAGTTATGCAAAAGCAGTTTACTCTGTACGAAGGGTCTGGTGTGAGACAGGAAGTTTTCAAGAGAGAGTTAGATACAACTCTTAGGGCTAACGGAATCAGGGGATATGGGGAGAAAGCAGGAACGAGGTACTGATTTTGGATGATCAGCTATGGTCGTATTGAATGACGGTGCTGGCTCGAAAGGGCCGAATGGCCTACTCCTGCACCTAGTTTCTATGTTTCTAAGTCACCCACCGTTCCAGAATGAGGCCCAGGTTATGTTCATGCCTGGGCCTGGAGTAAGTTGTCCAGGCAATTTATAAGGTTGCAGAGAGCGATTAAGTCTCTCGGTGCTGATGGACCAACACTATGTGGATGCTAATATTGGCTGCCAGGCATTCTCATGATTGAGACAGTGGTGTTGAGGTTAGGGGTCGGCTTGGCAGCAGAGATGGTGGGGTCAGGGCTGAGTCTGCATTGGAGGAAGCATAAGATTTCATTTTAGGCTCAGGAATGGAGGAGTTTCTAATAAGCAGAGCAGGTTGTACCTGCAGGTTGTACTCAGGTTGGCTCCTCCGTTATTTTCACCTTCTGTGGCTGATGTAAAACTGAGGGGCCAGATACAAGGTGCCTACTGACCCTGTTCACTTTCTGGTGGAATCACTGTTGGGCTCGGTGCTGAGCCTGGGGGTGAAATAGGCAGTCGGGAATGCCACCATGGAGCTGCACCCCATTCTGTGCTCCCACGCAAGTGGATTGGTGCAGTGGTTGCCATCTCTGCACTCAACCTGATTGCCTAGGTGAGTCTCCTGGTGGGAATAGGTTTGTTTCACATGACTCTCTGAGATGGCCAGGGCCTCAGATGAAGGGACTATTACCAGAGAGCGACAAGAAAGAATTGCAGGTGTTGGTTTAAATCGAAGGTAGACACAAAATGCCGGAGTAACTCAGCGGGACAGACAGCATCTCTGGAGAGAAGGAATGGGTGACATTTCGGATTGAGACCCTTCTTCAGACTGATCTTGCTGAACTCTCATCGGAGAGAGAAGGAGAACTTCATCAAAGTAGACATACCTTGGGGAGATTTCGCAGTGGAGCGGACAAAATGTGTAGGAAAGAACTGCAGGTGCTGGTTTAAATCGAAGGTAGACACAAAATGCTGGAGTAACTCAGACTGAAGCAGGGTCTCGACCCAAAACGTCACCCATTCCTTCTCTCCGGAGATGCTGAGTTACAGCTGAGTTACTCCAGCATTTTGTGTCTTCCAGAGAGCTATCTTGGAATAGAAGTTCCCTTCATTGAATGAATTCCAGCCAGCCAGACAAATGACCACAGTGTACAAGAGTCTTACATTCCCTATTCTTCTCAGTCAGTTTGCTCCCTTCATCTCTGAGGCTATTGTCCAGGTTGTAATAATATAAATGTACAGCAATAGAGGCTTTATGCCTTAACTTCGTGGAATGTAACAGAAAGTAGCAGCGGAATTATAAAGAAGCTGTGGAATACTGGGCAAGGAAGTTAAAACTGTTCTGAAACACAGATTAGAGGCATGGCTCCCAGAATTATGATGCGCGGAGCAGTTACTATTTCTGTACATCACGTTTAATGAAGAAAGTATAAGAGGTAACAGAACATTTACTGGACTGACATGACGGATGTCTGACTTCAGTAACACACAGAGATTGGAGATATCTGGATTGTTAATGCAGAGAAGAGCATGTTGACGGAGACACAACAGACTGCCGATGCCGGAATCTTGATCGAGAAACAAACTGATGGAGGAACTCAATGGGTCAGGCTGCATCTGTGGAAGGAAATGGACTGGAATAGTCTGAAAAAGAGTCCTGAAGTAAAATGTCACCTTTTTTACTCTGCAGATGCTACCTAACCAACAGTTTGTTCCTCCAACTGTTTGTTTTTTGCTCAAGAATACGTTGATTAATCAGTTCAAGCAATCAAAATCATTAATGGTTTTGAAAACATGAATAGGAATAAACCATTTTTGCTGGCAGAAGGGGCAGGACACAATGGCTACAAATTTGGGCTGATGTGTAAAAAAGCAGAGAAGAACGAGGATCAGTTTAGATTTAGTGAAATTGACGAGATCAGCCCAATTAGTCCCCAGCGCATCAAACATTTCTCTCTTCGAATAATTAATCCAATTTCCCTTTCAAAGTTATAATTGCATCTTCTTCTGTTACAGTACCTCTTCAGACCCTGCATTTCAGATCAAGTGACTCTTTGGGTAGAAACTAACGTTCTCCAGTCTGCTTCAATAGATTTGCCAATTATTTTAAAGTTCTGTTCTCCAATTAGTGAAACCCTCCCTCTCCCCAAATTACTGGAAAAAGTTTTACTTGGAAATTATAGAAAATCAGTTTGTAAATTATGGCAGGTACACAAAAATGCTGGAGAAACTCATCGGGTGCAGCAGCATCTACGGAGCGAAGGAAATAGGTAACGTTTCGGGCCGAAACCCTTCTTCAGAATTTGTAAATTATGGCGACAAGATTATTCTGCAAGCACCATCTGGCTTATGAAATTTGACCGACGAACAGGAGATATTGGGTAAGGCAGATGTTTGGAGCTATGGTAGCTGTAACTGGGCCATGTTTCACTGCTTCACAAGGAAACATCTTTATGTAGTGCGCCATTTGCCCCAGTTGTGTGGTTTAAAGAAGTCCCCTCTATGAGTCTTTATTGGTAACTATCACCATTTCTCCATATTTTACCTCTTTGCTCAATGGCTGGTGTTGCCACTGAAAGTAGTGTATAGCTGTCAGAGGCAGGGCAATCATACCAAAGGTTGGAGGGACATCTACAGAGATTGTCTCCACAACACACTCAGGAAGCCAGACTCCCATGCCCCAGACCCCTGTGTCCCCAGGTTTTCCACCGTCACTGAGAGGGATTGTGACCTCAGCCCGTTGACCACCAGCCTCAGCCCATGCCTCTGCAGCATGCTTGTCCCTTTACCTCCCCCCTCGACTCCATCCAAGGACTCAAACAGTCTTTCCAGGTGAGGCAGAGGTTCACCTGCACCTCCTCCAACCTCATCTACTGTATCCGCTGTTCCAGGTGTCAACTTCTCTACATCGGCGAGACCAAGCGCAGGCTCGGCGATCGTTTCGCTGAACACCTCCGCTCAGTCCATCTTAATCTATCTGACCTCCTGGTGGCTCAGCACTTCAACTCCCCCTCCCATTCCCAATCTGACCTTTCTGACATGGGCCTCCTCCAATGTCAGAGTGTGGCCCAGCAAAAATTGGAGGAACAGCACCCCATATTTCGCTTGGGTAGTTTACACCCCAGCGGTATGAACATTGACTTCTCTAACTTCAGATAGCCCTTGCTTTCTCTCTCTCCATCCCCTCCCCCTTCCCAGTTCTCCCACTAGTCTTACTGTCTCCACCTACATTCTATATTTGTCCCGCCCCCTCCCCTGACATCAGTCTGAAGAAGGGTCTCGACCCGAAACCTCACCCATTCCTTCTCTCCAGAGATGCTGCCACACCTGCGGAGTTACTCCAGCATTTTGTGTCTACCTTCGATTTAAACCAGCATCTGCAGTTCTTCCTTACACATCCAAATTGTTAAAGTATATAACAAATTGCAGCGACCCTTGAAGCATTCTACTGGTCACAGGTGTCCAGTCACCTTTAACAATCAGCTTTTATTGCCCAATAATGGACAGTGGTAGAAATTGTGGGGAATTGGTACAGAAGATGACCTGAGGCCTGTGGAGATCAGACATAATCATATGAATAATGGGTCTGGCATGAAGGGACGAGTGGTGTACTCCTGCTCCTATTTTCTTCTGTTTTTGTGTTAACCTTTTGACTAAAAGCTGTGTCACTTAGCCACAAGGTAGGAAGGGGAGCATTGAGAAGAATCAGGCACAAATCCTAAAACGTTGTCCTGGGCTGCTGAAGTGCCAGCACCAATAGTGGAGTGATGAACATCAGGAGTGATCAGGAGGGTAGAATCGGAGCAACTCAGAGATCTTGATATGGGTTGAAGATGGCTACAAAGAAAGGAAGCCCAAACTGTAAAGGAATCTGACAAAAAGAATGAATATCTTAAAGTGATGGCATTGTTAGACCTGGACCCTATTTAATAATAGGTGAAACAACAAATTAGAAGTAGCAACTAGAAGGAAACCAAAGTTTAAAGGAAAGAAGTGAAAGAGTATAGAAGCTGCAGGAGGTTACCTGGGTCAGGTGATTCTCACTGACGGGCGTACATTGGGTGTCAGGGCTACATCTAGCCACAGGGGAATGATTTCCCTGCTGGCTTATTTCAGAAGAGAAAGAGGAGTTGCCTTGGGGCCCCGAGGAAATCCACAGTTTGCTGAGTAAACAAAGGTACATGTTAGAAGCCCAGTCTTTCCCAATGGTCCCGCCACCCACCCCGTCCGACTGTGCTTTGCACAGGACACAAGTAGTCAGGTCAACCAGGCAACAGGAGATTTCTCAAACCAAATGCATTGAAAGAAAGGTTAAATTAGGTAGGAAAAAACAAGTTGTGCAGATATCTCTCTACTTGTTACAAGGAGCTATATTTGCAGAAAATATTGGCCAAACTACAACACTTAACTGTCTGAAATTGATTTGCCCTGTGCACTGTGATGGGAACAATCAGATTCCACCCAAGGCATGAGGCTGATGTGTCACTACCGTCTCCATGAGTCCCACATCACATGCGAGGCTCAATGGGGAAGACGAGATCAAACCTGTTTTCCTTTCATCTCCCAAGTTGCAGATTCTCACTGGCGCACATTTCCACACTGCCACAGAGGTTTAGAATCTCAGTAAACTAACATTTTCCACATGTATGTACCCCAGCCAGGACAGTAAGTGCCCAATCCAGTTACTTAGTTTTGAGTCCAGAGATACAGCATGGGCAAAGTACTTCAGCACACTAAGCCCACGCTGACCACCGGTTACCCGTTGTCGCTGGTTCTTTGCTATCCTACTTTCACATCCACTTCCTGCGCACAAGGAGCAATTAACAGAGGCCAATTAACCTACAAACCCTCACGTCTTTGGGATGTGGGAGGAAACTGGAGCACGCAAAGGAAACCCAGAGGGTGACAGGGAGAATGTGCAAACTCCACACAAACAGCACCTGAGGTTTCTGGCACTGTGAGGTAGCAATTCATCCAAATTGTCAGAGGTCCTACTGATTGGGTTCGAACGAGGGCCGTGAATGAAGAGCAAAATTGCAAAATAACTTTACTCCTCCTGAGGTGAAGGCTCATGAGACAAATAGGCCAATTTTAGCGAAAGTTGCAATTTAATGAACACAATATGGAATAAAATGGAGTCAGAGTCCAACAGCATAGAAATAGGCCATTCAGCGCAGCACATCCATGCCAACCATCGTGAACCATTTTATACTCATCCCATCTATCATCCCATTTATACATAATAGCACACTCATACATGAACCACTTTAATGATCATTTTAGATCAACTGCCAATGCACTTGTCCCTGGGTCAAACGGTGGTCAAACACAACAATGGATATGGCATTATCACAGGGCAGCCTGAGGAGAGGGGTGAAGTGTCGGGGTTACAGCCCATTGGGTAGATGCTAACCTGAGACACTATTGGCCTATGGATAATAAAATTCCCATGATAGCTACAGGAACTTTTCTGGATTTCCAGTCAACACCAATTCATTGACCATTGGTCATTCCTGGGTTATAAAGGCCCGAATTGTGGACACCCCTGTACATATGTATGAGCTTTTGGGAGACAAGCGGGATGGATGGTGAGGACTGCAAACATCTGCTGCTGGGAGGGAATGGGCATTTCTGTGTAGCTTCTTTCCACCCTCCCCCGTACGATCTAAGCAGAGCTGCAAACACTGAACAAACTCACTTGCTCACTCACGGGGTCTGTGAGGTCAGCTGGTGGCCTCTCTTCCCATGTCAGCTCCCTCTCCCATCACAGTTATTTCTGTGGTCCTTCTCACACATTGGTTTTGTTCCTTTCCGACGTGAACAGTGCGGGTTACAAAAAGCTCTCTGAAATGGGACCCTGTCATAACCCAGGGAGTGCCTGTTTTTCCTCTGGCTGCTTGCAGGAGGTTGAAAGACAGCATGTGTCCAATGTTCAAGTCAACCCACAGACATGCCAGCTTGTTCACTTACACCCATCGCCTTTGCTAATTTATTTACCGATAATGAAGAGTGCAATTAGTGACCAACCTTCTGGAGTCAAATCTCTGCTGAGCTTCTTTGAGAGACCGCAGCTTTAGAGCAAAGACGACTATCAGAGCGAGGAATATGAGAGAAATCAGCAAGGTTGCGCCAATCAGTATGCATGTCAGTTGCACCTCCGTGACAACAGTCTGGCACCGTGGTCCTCTGTACCAGGTGTGTTCTTTTGCACTGCATCTAATCACACAGACAAAGAGAGATAGAAAGAACCATGGATGGCTAATATTGAAAATAACATAGCAATTAAACTGAGATTTAATATTACACTATATGGGAGATGTGGCAGAACCCAGCTGGACCGTCCTTGCCTGAACTAGATCAATAAACATTAAATTAGATTAGGTTAGATTGATTAAATTAGATGAGATTAGGTTAGCTTTTTCTGGGGATAGTAAAATCCACTATTTTACTGGAGTGCGATATCAAGTAAGAATTTCAATGTTCTGTTCCCAGTTAACATGACAATTAAATGTCCTTGACTCATCTTCACTATTGACATTTCCCTGGATCTAGGAAGGAGGGAAAACTACAGAGAGACGGTGAGGGGAAATATCAGGGAGTAATCCCAGAAACCCTGAAACAACGATCATTGGGACAAAGCTTCTGGAGAATGATAACTAAGTTCCGTTTTGAATAAAGTTGCATAAAAAGACTTCATCCTACCTGCAAATCGCACCAACATTTTCTATGACTCCACATTCACCTCCGTTGTAACAATAATTGGGGTTCACTTCACAAACAGACCAGCAGGAGTCATTTTCATGGATATATCCTGGGTTACAAGTACTCCAGGAGTCACTTGAGCTCTGGTTTGTATTTGATTCAGTGATCAATGTCAACTGGATGGGCCAATGGTCTTGTTGCTCCGATGATTCTAAAGGTGGCTTTGATGTCTCCTCTGAATTGATGATGTTCTCATTCACCTTTCTGCTATTGCTCAAGGCATCATCCATTGAAGGCAAGCCTCTTTGCAAAGTGTCATTGGATTTTGTTGGGACATCGCCATGGTCCTCATGAGTATTTGATGTATGGATTGTAACCAGATATTCTTGCTTATTTTTCTTGGAAGGAGGCGTAACACTATTGCTGAACCTTTCAGTGGTACCTGTATCTTCAAATTCCATCCTGTTTATTCTTTGCGTTACAAGGTTGATGTCATCTGCATCGGGCACTAGATGAGGAAAACCACTCCCCTCTATCACCTCACTGAAAGGAGAAACATTTGTAGGAGTGGAAATCCTTGAATTAGGATTTAAGTGCCTGTTATTTTGAGGCGGATTAGAATTCCTTGTTAAAGAGGAACTGAGAGCACAGCATGTATCTAATTGTCCAACCTCATTCAGGTCTTCAGTGAGATCACCAGCCTCAGGATTGGATAGATCGAGAATGACATCCTTGCTTCCACTATGTGATTTGTGAATAACAAAGGTTTCAAACTGAGGACTGGCATCAAAGACGAGATCCTCTTCAAAGTACAGATGATCAGCAGTGGCACGCTCCACCTCAGCCCAAGAGCGAAGAGGCTGGGAGGATGAGCCAGGTGATTGGTCTTCTTCTTGTCTCAACCCAATGTAAGAGGCCGTCTCATGTGGAACAGCAGGGATTCCATCACCTGTTCAACATTCCAACAACAAACGTACATAGTTTAGACCACATCTCCCATATTTTATCTTTACTACAATGTACAAAGTGTTAAAAGGGTGGCCTTAACCAGATTTCCATTTTGTGCAAAGGGATCTTGATTTACAAAAGTATCATATGATTGTGTGGTAGGAGATAGCTACAGAACCCAACTCACTCACAACATCACCTCACAATGTCATAGGAACTGGTAATATTTGGAAAGATGAGACACAAGGAATCTTGAGTAAAACACAAAGTACTGGAGAACCTCAGTGGGTCTGGCAGCATCTGTGGAGGGAATTTATAGATAGGGACGGAACCTTTTCCCAGCGAAAGTAATTAATTAACAATTCTTAATTGCTTCTTGAGGAACCACAGATGTTGGAATCTTGAGTAAAACACAAAGTGCTGGAGTAACCCAGTGGGTCAGGCAGCGTCACTGGAGAACATTGACAGGCAATCTTTCAGGTCGGGACCCTTCTTCAGAATATTTGTAAACTATTCCATCTTTGATACGAATGTTCCTTAGATTTCTGAGGTTTGAAAGGGTGGATTGTTTTGCTAAAAAGTGGGAGGACTGTCCCGGGATGTAGGCTAGAACCCACACTGACTACTGAGTAAAGAGTGAAAGGATCAAACAAGATCCTTTCACTTTGTGTTTTACTCAAGATTCCAACATCTGCACTTGACGTTGGATATAAAATAGCAGTTGCACCAAGATTATTACCCGTCTTCGGACACCCTGTGCGTAGGGGAGAGGGTAGGGCCGAGAATAACCAGGTTGCATTGCTCCTGGACCTGGCCAAGCTGGTCATCCACGAGTCATGGTGCCAGGCGGAAGAGGGCTCTGCTCGAGCCGGATGCTTGCCCCTTCTCCGGGTTTACATCCATGCAGGGTGGTGTTAGAGAGGGACTACGCACTGTCCACTGGCGCCCGGGGGGATTTCCAGGACCGCTGGGCCCCACGGGGGGTTGAATGCAACCTTGACAAGGAGCGTAAGATAGTTGTATAATACTTTAACGTTTGTCGTGTATTATGGTGATGGGTTCTGTATATTTTTTAACTGTACTGTATATATTATTTTAATATTTGAATAAATATTTTTGATTAAAAAAAGAGATTATCACTCAAGTATCTCTTCAACTGCAACCATCAAATTTCCATAATTCTCCCTTCACTAAAAGAAGATTTAATTAGTTTGGTCCCTTTCATAAGCTTACTCTCTCTAACACAATGAATCAGTCTGTGGCTTCCCATCAGTTACAATTCTGTTGACTCCCCTCTATTGCACCCAGTGACATCGGGCAGCAGCACAATCATCAACATGGGCTTTTTGAAACAAGAGTTTGTAAAACAGCTGCAATAGCCTTGCCCCTGGGAGCAGAACTCAAAACTGCACTGGAATTGGACCAAATACAGTCCATGTGGCTGATAATTCAACCAGAACCTTTAACCATAGCCAAATTATGAGGAAAGATATATTCACTATATTTTGCTTATACCTCTGTGCTTGATTGCTTAACTAATAGTTATGTCCTGATAGTCGCTAGTCTATTTGATTATTCATCTATGTCTACCAAAGGACAGCAGCTAATAAGCGAGTTCGGTATTCTGAAAAATGCAAGGAATCATGGGATTTGTCAAAGGTCACTCGCGATAAACATTCTCGGCAACTGTGCTGCTGCATGTATACAGACCTGTGTTTCTTCCATAGTCAGGATCGTACCTGGGTCTCCGGCGCAGCAATCGCTGTTGAATTGCTACCGGACCGTCCCCGTCCCCTCCCGAGTGTCCCATCCCTGTCCGTGGTGACCCTGGACTGATGGGACACCGGCCCGGAGAAATGGCGGCCCAGGCTTACAGTCAGCGCAGAGAAGAAGCGCTAACTCCAGCTTATCTCTGCCTGTCCCGCCGGGTTAACGGACAACCCTGGACTGATGGGAACCCGGCCCGCAACAGTGGCGGCCCAGACTTACAGCCAGCGTGGTGAAAAAGCGCTAACTCCACTGCTCCGGGCCGGTGTCCCGTCAGTCCAGGGCTGTCAGTTAACCCGGCGGGACAGGCAGAGTTGAGCTGGAGTTAGCGCTTCTTCTCCGCGCTGGCTGTAAGCCTGGGCCACCACTGCTGCGGGTCGGCGACCCGTCAGTCCAGGGTCACCCCGGACATCTCCGGCCACCCCCAGACAGGGATGCGGCAAGCATAGTCGGAATACCGAACTCACTTATTAACAAAAAATATCCTTTAAAAACACAGTCCAGTGAGTGATCCACTCGCAGTGACTACTCTGATGCCAATCCACGTGACGGAGATAGAGGTGAAAGTAAGCCAATACGTACAACAATCTAGTGAAGAAGTTGCCAACAATATGTTTGCAGTATATTGGCATTGGTAAGCATGTTGGTGCAACGCAGGATGGGGTAATGCATTGGAACACTTAGATCATGTTTCTGCTGCCTGCACTATTGTGGAGGAGGCTTGCAGATCAGGTGTCCGAGATGTGTGTGGTCCTTTGGATGCTGCACAACTTCCCACCATGAACGAACAGCCCTAGCCCCTCATTAGGATGAGCTGAGAAACAGGACAAGGGGGATTTGGAGAAAGCTGAGCAGGAAACCGAGTTAACCCATTCAGGTACTCACTGTCCCGATTCACACTGAATCACAAACTCATACAATATTTGTTGATTGAGGGTGGCTGATGACACCGGCAGCTCTATTCCTTTTCCTCAACAGTCCCCTACGATGGTTTCACACTTTCAAGTAAAATTGTGTTGGCCTTAAACGTAAAATAAACATTCCAAGTTCAATTGATTTGTAAATTAAGCATTTACTTGTATTTGTAAACATCCACAAATTGCCCTTCCTTCATGTCTTCCACGTGTATTAAGCTGTCCCACTGCTCCTTAAAGACTGGCTGCAGTGGCTGGTGGGGGAAGCTGTCTCTCGGCGGTGAGGGTGGCGGATGACACCAGCAGCTCAGCGTTTGAACGGCTGGCAACAAACCTCACTGTGTCAGCCGGTGTGACGATTGCCAGGGTGATGCTGAATGACATTAATCCAGCTATCTCCAAGTGTGGCACCACCAATGGAGACTTCTGTATCCATTGGATTAAACCAGAGGAGACAGTGCAGAACTGGAACTGGGCTCACAACTGGATCTATGAGTGAATCATTCCAGGGCCGTACAATCCCACCATCTCTGCATCATTCCAAACAAACTATTTTTAACCATTCCATATATCATGTGGACTCTTGAGTCCTGAGGTAAATGGCCTGTCCCTTAAATGAATTTAAAAGAGAAAAATATGTGCAAGCATTCTGGGCAGACAGTGCCATAGCAACGTGGGAGAGGGGACACTAGTTTCAAGGCATCACTGAGGGCAATGCCTTAGACAGGTGATCAGTTGAAAGTCTAACTGATGATGTGCTGGGACACTCTCCATGCTACTGATGATGGCAATCTGATCTTGCATAAAGCTGTTGGACCTTCGAGGGTAATTTATTGCTGCCGTGCTGGGTGATTGCTACAATGCTGACTGAATGTCGGGTGATTGCTGAGGTACTGAGATATTGGGTAATTGTTGAGGTGCTGAGAAGTTGGACGATTGCTGGGATTGCTGGGTGGTTGCTGGGTGGTTGCTGAGATGCTGTGATGCTGGGCGATTGGTGATTGTGCTGAGTTGTTGGCGATTGCCTAGGTGCGGCATGTCGTGTGATTGTTGAGGAGCGGACATGTTAGCGATTGCTGAGGTGCTGACATGTCGGACGATTGCTGCAATTTTGGGATATTTCTGCTTGTGCAACCAACATCAGTCACCTGCCCAGAGCTACAT
This sequence comes from Amblyraja radiata, assembly GCF_010909765.2. Classification (NCBI taxonomy): domain Eukaryota; kingdom Metazoa; phylum Chordata; class Chondrichthyes; order Rajiformes; family Rajidae; genus Amblyraja; species Amblyraja radiata. The sequence goes on along the minus strand of NC_045971.1, from coordinate 14,121,890 downwards.
TAATTCTGCAATCAACATCTAACGAGACAATGCAGTCAAACATTGCTAATCATTTAATCTGAAGAAGCGTTTCAACCCAGAATGTCACCTATTCCTTTTCTCCAGAGATGCTGTCTGACCCGCTTTTTGTGTCTGTCATTGTTAATGGAACCAGTCCATGCACAAGTTGACTCCTGCCATATGAAACAATTGAGACCCCAATTCAAAATACTTAATTAGCTGTGAAAGGATATTACATGCAAAAAGAGCTATCACGATGTAAGTGCTTTTAATTATTCTTAACTCTCAGATTTCATGCAAAAGTTCAGAATAGTTCACACTCTCTGGGACCGATAATTCTTTCCATTTAAATGACACAAAATCCATTGAGATGTTCAGGCTGTCTCAGAATGACATTGAATCTGAGTTAGAAAGCCGGGTGTAGAGACCAAGCATGCGATGGTTCAGGCATCTGACAGCCTGCTGGAGATTCCACATGAGGAGAGGCTGATCCTTACCTTTGAGAAGCAGGAAGAGCACCATCAGGCAAAACATCTGAAATCCTCTGTCACAGTCGTGCCGAACCACAAATTCTCAGAGACTCTGTTTTTATTCGAATCCTTCTAACCCACGAGTCATGTTGAGTCCAAGCAGTTTTACACTCACTTACAAGTGCTCTGCCTTCTCTTCGTCTCGTGACATTGAGACGACAGCAAGCCTGTGATGTGGTTGCTGGCACGCTGCTGGGATAATTGGATACATACTGCATCTTTGCCTTTAATACTAGATTCACTTCAATGTGACTCAAACTTAACTCTTCCTGTTCCAGTCAGCCACTTGATGATTCAGTAAGCTCTGCTTCTCCACCCTGTGCTTGATATTACACCAAGACCAGGGAATAAAGAGGAATTAAGATGACAACTCTCTTTGGCTAAGTTGACAATACTTTTGATTTGGGAACTTGGTACTAATTTACTTGGTTCAAAGCATTGCCATATAAGGTGGAGGTTGAAATGTATCCTCATCTGCAGTCGCCAGCACTGATCCAGCCCCGCATGTTGCTGGGACTCAGACCAACGGATGCCATACATGGCGTCTCTCGACCTCGTGGCTTGACAGTATTGTATCCATTGAAATCCCAGCACTCAGCTCCCTGAGGAACTGCAACACCCATGAAATTCACTGTGTGACAGGAAAAGGTCCAGTAGTGAGGAGACAAAAGTCAACTAATTCGAGGGGCTTTTGGCATTCTCTACATAAAGGATAATTGGAGTTGAGGAAATATGGATCAACGCTGACATCATGGACAAGGACAAGGCATCAATGGTGTTATTTCACTGTGCACTGGAAAGACATTGAAGAAAATCGAGGCAAGTGTGGACACAAGAGATTGTAGTTGCTGGAATCTGGAACAACAACAGCATCTGTGGCGGGGTTTCATCCTGAAATGTTGACAATTATTCCACCCCCCCCCAATCTCCCCACGGATGCTGCTCAACCCACTGGGTTTTTCTAGTAGATTATTTATTTTAATTGAGTTTACCGATACAGTGCTGAAACAGGCCCTTTGACCAGGGGCGGAAAACCCGGGGGGGCCAGAGGGGACACGTCCCCCCCATGTTTTGAGAGGTGGGGGACATCCCCCCCAAGTTTTTGTGATCCGTATTTTAAAATCTCCGCTTTCCGCGAGACAGTGGGGGTGGGACTGATGATCGAGGGCGCGATGATTGGAGGAGGGAGGAGTGGGGGGGGGGGGGGGCGGACTGAGGATAGAGTGCGGGAGTCAGACGCGAGCTGTGCCCCCAGGCCCACAGCTAGCGCAGAGAAATAGCACTAAACCCAGCTCAACTCTGCCTGTCCCTGCGGGCAATATGGCCAGCGCGGAGAAGCAGCGCTGTTGTCCCGTCAGTCCAGACAGGGCTGTTGGTTAACCCGGTGAGACAGGCAGAGTTGAGCTGCATTTAGCGCTGGATTGAGCCTCCGAAGCCTCGCGCGTGTGTGTGTGTGTGCGCATGCGCGCGTGGCCGCCAAATAATTGTATCCCCCGTCCCCTCCATGTTTTGATAGCGAGTTCCGCTCTTGCCTTTGACCCACTGAGACCGCACCGACCAGCACTACTAACGCTATCCTACACACTGGGGACAATTTACAATCTTTACCAATTAACCTACAAACCTACACATCTTTGGAATGTGGGAGGAAACCGGACAACCAGGGAAAACCCATGTGGTCACGGGTAGAATGTACAAATTACATACAGACATCACCCATAGGCAAAATCGAACCCGGGTCTCTGGTGCTGCACGGCAGCAACTCTACCGCTCTACCACTGTTTTGTTAATCTGGCTAAATTATATTCTGATCTTGAGCTGCATTATTTCAGTATTTTGCCATAACAATGTACAGAAAATGAACAACATAATTCAGAGGCCAGGGCTGGGTCCTACTGTTAACCTAGTGGAAGTGTACACTGTGTAATGAATCACGCTTAAATCAAGTCAATGAACATAGTTCAAGAATTCTCCCTCCGCTCAGAATGATTCATGGGCCTGCTCTAACGACAATGTAAGTAATTGTTACAGGAATTACTTCTGACCAACGAGAGTCGCTTCAATGTGATAAATATGATTGTGAGTAGTGGCTCTCCTGGTCTGGAATTTTGATGAGGATGGGTCTTACATAATGTGAAATAGTACGTGGTCGTCTTGATAAGCAGTCTGTATTACACTACAGTTTGTTTTATTGCAGTGTAATATTATTTTTTTAAATAATTTAATACATTTTTTGATTAAAAATAAATAAAAAATAGCTGGAATGGTAGAGAAAGTGAATTGGGGTTGGTGTTGGCATAACAGTTGGAGCTCAACTTTTGAATGTTGCAGTACCTCAGTGTTTGAGACCCGTTTCTTTTATGGACCTGGGATGTATGGGTGTTGGCAAGAGAGGACTGAGCTGGGGGTGGGGAGGAAGTGTAATAAACATGAAGGAGGACCAGGGAAGAGAATCTGAGGGAGGAGACAACTGTGTGTAGGAGTGGGGATCCTGGGAGATGATCTGGTGGATCGCTGAGCAGATGATTGGCTGGGCACCCGGGAATTTGAGCAATGACTACGTACAGATGGTCGGAAAACCGAAAGGAAATGTTTGGGAGATGCCAGCAGAGGTGACTGTGGAGATAGAGTTGAGGAGTGATTCTAAGGGCTTAAAGATATTGGTAGCGAGATGGTGATTTGGCCATCGCAACAGCTGAGGATGGACCTTACTTTGAGGAAGATTAAAATCTCGTAACTGGGTAGGGGCAGGCCCTTTAACTGACCGCAAGCAAACCTCAAATCTCTAGTTCAGACGTGCTTCACTTTCTGAGACCAGAGCCATTCATTTACCTTGAACACAAGGTTGAATATTGAGTTAAACCAAACCATGTGCCCAACAGCCTCCAGCTCTGTAAGTGTATTGCACCAAGAGTCTGAATGGAAGTGCTACCAGCACAGCATTAAATACAATCAGGTTTTTCATAAACCTTTGTTCCACGTTTCTTTCCAAGCCACAGTCTACTCTGAGTTTGGAAGAACATCCTGCAGAGAGCACAGTTTTTGTCATCATTCCCCCAAACCTTTGGACAGCTGTTCATGCTGTACCCATGACATCGGGAGAATGCAGCTCATTTGGAACGGTCTGCAGGATCCTTGCTGGAATATTCACGCTGAGCTCCCACATATACATAAATGTAACTCTCCATGAACGACAAGCCCCAAGAAGATCTTTGCAATTTATTCGATTTGAATCTGACAGAGGGTCTAGGACCTGAAACATGAACCCCTGCTCCTCTCTCCACAGCTGCTGTCTGACCTGCTGCGTATTTCTGTCATTTTCTGCTTTTATTTCAGATTTCCTGCAATCACAGTGTTTTCATTTTGACTTATCTCTGTTGCCAGTTTTATTTGATTCACTTATGCACAAATACTTCAGGACTTTAATGGACTTTTTTTTACAAAGATGTAGAACAATAATGCAATAGCAGCCAAACAGCAGTACGTCTCAAGATTTTGGAAGGCTATGTGAGTTTCCATGGCAACGCTCAGAATTATTGATGAGAGTTAATGAGAACATTTCCATTCAGTCAGAGCACGGAACAGAAATAGGATGGGCCTTCGAATGGAACTGGTTTACCTCCTCCTCCTCCTCCTTTCACACCAATCCCTCTCTTTTGTACCTATGGATTTTAAATAATGATTACAAAAAACTCATAGTCATCGGATCACACATCATGGAAACAGGCCCACCATGTCTGCACTGATCAAAAAGCACACATTTACACTGTTGCTGTATGAATCCTATTTTATACATCCCACATTGTCATCAACTCCCCCAGATTTTATCACTCACCTCTACACTTGGGACAATTTACAGTGGACATTTAACCTGCCAACCTACGCGTGTACGGAATGTTGGAGGCAACCCACATAATCACAGGGCAAATGTACAAAGCCCACACAGACAGCACTGAAGGTCGGGACTGCACCTTAAGGATAGCTTCGCCACCCACTGCATACTGTGTCGCCTCTGCTGACTACCTTGTTAATAGTTGCCTCACTGAAAACTAGGACTTCTTGGTCTTGGTCTTGGTCTTGGTCTTGGGATCTCAGTATTGAAAGGGGCCAGAACATACTACATCAGATGGGAAGAGATGCAAGGAAATTGCTGTTTGGGTTCACTAGATGGTCACAGAAAGGCCTCAGCCTTACCAAGCAGGCCTTGAACATTTTCACCAAATGAAAATGTGCATTCCAGAACTGAGCCAAACTCCAGGAGTATTAACGATACAGAGAGAGCCATCAATGTAGTGTTAACCGGTGCTGGTTGGGTGGGCAACTAGGCCAAGGACTGGGAATGAGATTCAATCCAGTAGTTGGTCAGAAGGAAGTGGGAAGGGAAGAAACAATCAGTGATAGGGAACCAAGGAAGAGGCCGAAGGTCAGGGGACAGGTCAGAGATCAAGTCAGCAGAATGGAGCTGGTGTGATATTTGTACTGAACTGCATACAAAAATGTATTTCACTGTACCTCGGTACATGTGACAATAAAGAACCATTGAACCATCTGAGATTATCTCACTGGGAAGCTGAAAGGAAGAGAAATGTATTTCTTTGGAATTCTGGACACCAGAGAGTTATGGAGAATTAGACATTGATTTCATAAAAAAGAGATTGAAAGATTTCTGGATATTGAGGGAATAAAGGGATATGAGGATAGGGCAGAAAAAGGTTGCTGGGATATGGCTATGGATTTGTCTATTGGCAAACAAGGTTTAAGGGCTCCTTTTATGTTCTTATTGTATGTTGATCCTGGACTGATCACGGACTCTGATTAGTTCAATAATATGAGAAAGGAAGGGCTCTAATGTTAAAAGGGCAGGACTGTGTATGCATTGTGAGGACCTAGTTTTAATTAATGATGGTGACTACCTGGTTTCCCCCTATGTTGCTGTAAAAGGACAGGGTGAATATGACTCTGTAATCATATCAGACCTCAGTTGTGACTGACCAGGATGCATCCAGCCAAACTTCCAGAGTAATGCTGTGTATGTGTGTGTTTGTGATTGTGCGTGTGCGTGTGCATGTATATGTGTGTGTGCGTGTGCGTGTGCATGTGCATGCGTGTGTGTGTGTGTGTGCGCGTGTGTGTGGGTGTGTGTGTGTGTGTGTGTGTGTGTGCATGCGTGCTTTGCGTGTGTGTGCCGCGTATACGTGTGTACGTGCGTGAGAGAGAGAAAAAGAGGAAGGGAGATTTGGGGCTCATCACTCATTAAAATGTTATGTACAGTGCAGAAAATAATCAAAGGAACTAAATGGTTAGTTAGCAGATATAAAAGAGAAGGGGATGAGATTATGCTAGTTATATGAGTCCTTGTCGCACCGATTGCTGATTGCATCATAATTGATATCCAGTACATTACCATGTACCTTCCCACAAAACTGCAGGAGATGCAACACCTGGTCTTTTACCTCCTTATTTATTTTTGTCCAGTGACTCAGACAGCAATTTCCTTGTATCTCTTCCCATCTGATGTAGTATAAGTGGCGTTGACTATCTGGTCTCCTCTACATCAGAGAAACCAAACAGAGATTGAGTGACTGCTTAGAGGGCACATCATCCGAGGACGTACGCTCCATTGAGGATAAATGGGGATCCTGTGGATAGGGTGAACTGTTTTAAATATCTGGGAGTCCACATCTCCGAGGATATGACATGGGCATCACACGCCTCAGCACTCGTGAGTAAGGCAAGGCAGCGCCTTTACCACCTCAGGCAATTGAGGAAATTCAGAGTGTCTCCGAGGATCCTCCAGTGCTTCTACGCAGCGGCGGTGGAAAGCATCTTGTAAGGGAACATTACCATCTGGTTTGGGAATTGCTCTGCCAAGGACAAGAAGGCTCTGCAGAGAGTAGTGCGTTCGGCCGAACGCACTATGGGAACTTCACTCGCCCCCCTGCAGGAACTATACATCAGGAGGTGCAACTCCAGAGCCAACAATATCATGAGAGACCCCTTCCACCCCTGCAACGGATTGTTCCAGCTGCTACGGTCAGGCAAACACCTCCGTTGCCATGCGGTGAGAACGGAGAGGTTGAGAAGGAGTTTCTTCCCAGAGGCCATTCGGACTGTAAACGCCTATCTCACCAGGGACTAACTCTACTGAACGTTTTTCCTTCCATTATTTATTATGTAAAAGAATATGTGTGTTATGATTGTGTTTATAGTTTGTTTGATTGTTTGGTTGGTTGTCTTTTGCACAAAAGTCCGCGAGCATTGCCACTTTCATTTCACTGCACATCTCGTATGTGTATGTGACAAATAAACTTGACTTGACTTGACTTGACTTTATTCCGTCCTTAAGGATGACCCTGAGTTTCTGTCGCCTCTCATTTTAATTCTCCTTCCATTTTTGACCTTTTTGACCTTGGTCTGCACAGTTCCTTTGAAACCCAAAGTAAGCTCAAGTAATAACATCTCATCGACTGTCTGGGCACATTCCAGTGCCTAAGGACGCAATATTGAATTCAACAATTTCAGATAATTAACCTTTCCTCTTTGCATTCAGTTCTGCTGCATTTATTCAGGAAAGCCAGTGGCGGGACCCGTCATGGTGTCAGAGGCCAGGTATGGCAGTGCTGGAGTGGTAAATGCAAGTCAGACCATCCACTTCCAGAAAGCAGGAAGATAAGACGCAGTGCAAGAGAAAGGCATGTTTGAGCATGGATATTAGCTGGTGGAGGCCAGGTGGATATTAGTAGAGGCCAATTCACTGGATGTTTTCAAGAGAGAGTTAGATTTAGGTCTTAGTGCTAATGGAATCAAGGGCTATGGGGAGAAAGTGGGAACGGGGTACTGATTTTGAATGATCATATTGAATGGCGATGCTGGCTCAAAGAGCCGAATGGCCTATTACTGCACCTATTTTCTATGTTTCTATGTATAGTGGCAACTGTATGTCAGGGTTATGTTATACCCCAGCTGGCATATTAATCGCCATGAGTCAGTTAATAAGGAGGGTTTAGTGCAGAAATATCCTCAGAGATTTAGTAAGGATATAGACAACTCAGCAGAGTGCCCTGAATCAGACTTGATAGACTGCCAGTTTGTTTTTTTATTCCCCTCATTGGGCGAGTGGCCCGTGGAGATAAACTGAAGGATCTAGAAAGGAACTGCAGATGCTTGTTATACCAAAGATAGACACAAATGCTGGAGTAACTCAGCGGGTCAGGCAGCATCTTTGGAGAAAAGGAATAGGTGGCGTTTCAGGTCAGAACCCTTCTTCACACAGAGAGTGGTGAATCGCTGGAATTCTCTGCCACAGAAGGTAGTTGAGGCCAGTTCATTGGCTATATTTAAGAGGGAGTTAGATGTGACCCTTGTGGCTAAAGGGATCAGGGGGTATGGAGAGAAGGCAGGTACAGGACACTGAGTTGAATGATCAGCCATGATCATATTGAATGGCGGTGCAGGCTCGAAGGGCCGAATGGCCTACTCCTGCACCTATTTTCTATGTTTCTATGTTTCAACTGAAAGGTCTGGTCAGGCAAGGTTTTCCAGCTCGAGTAACTACACTGACCACAATGGTGGCAACATCCAAGGAGGATGGATCACTGCCAATATGCTTAGAGACTGAAAATTCAGAATAAAGAAGTTAAAGTAGAGTTTTATCCACTGCCAACAACGACTGCAGTTACACACCGACATGGTGCCAAGTTTACACAATTCATGGCTCAAAGTCTAGAGGTTTGCAAGGGGTTTGATCCGTGAATTTAAATAATCAATCTTCACAGCCAATTACCTTCTTTTCACCTTCTACAAAGTATTGCTAGAAGTGTAGGCAATTTGGGATCAGCTCTCTGTCAAAAGTTTTCAATAGACAATAGACAATAGGTGCAGGAGTGGGCCATTTGGCCCTTCGAGCCTGCACCGCCATTCACTGTGATCATGGCCGATCATCTACAATCAGTACCCCGTTCCTGCCTTCTCCCCATATCCTGAAGAAAAATCTGTGAGTTCAGGAAAGAGGAGACATTACTGGTGATTTTGTGGCTGCAGATTTTGAAGAGAAACTGGAAGAAGTAGTTCATGACCATTACGCCTTTAGATGCATTTAGCTGTATTCATTCAAAGATACTGTACAGTGAGCATGCGCCCTGAAACACAAAGGATAGGACTGTATTCCGCACTCTAGGAATGTTTCTCTCTGCACATCCTTATGTATGGGTTGCTTGTACTCGTGTATTGAATAATTGGGCAGGATAGCTTGCAAGGTTTTTCATTGTATCTCGATATGAGCGGCAAAAATAAACCATATCGATAGCAAGGTAGACAAAAATGCTGGAGAAACTCAGCGGGTGCAGCAGCATCTATGGAGCGAAGGAAATAGGCAACGTTTCGGGCCGAAACCCTTCTTCAGACCAATCATATCAATAGCAAGTTGCTTTTACGGCACAGTGGCGTCATTGGGGCGCAGCGATAGAGTTGCTGCCTTACAGCACTTGCAGCACCAGAGACCGTGTTCGATCCCGTCTCCAGGTGCTGCCTGTACGGAGTTTGTACATTCTCCCCGTGACCTGCGTGGGTTTTCTCCAAGATCTTCGGTTTCCTCCCACACTCCAAAGACGTACAGGTATGTAGGTAGGTTAGCTTGGTATAAGTGTAAATTATTCCTAGTGTGTGTAGGATTGTAATAATATGCAGGGTTCGCTGGTCGGTGCGGACTTGATGGTCCGAAGGGCATGTTTGCGCCCTGTATCTCTAAACTAAACTAAACTACTGGGCACAGTGTCACAGGCCAAGACTCTGTGGAGATCCTATGGGCGATGTTGGCACAAACAGATGTGCAGGGATCCAACACTGTTGGGACCTTCCCAGTAACAAGTAGGTTTCTCACTCAACCAACTGATGTGATGAAACTCTTGAGAAGTTTAACAGGGGAAGATAAAGCATGTTTCTGGAGAGTCAGAGCAGACCAGCTCTAAGATGTAACAAAAAGGTAACATTACAATGCTCAGCATCTCAGTCTAAACTTGGGGTAAGTTGGTTTAATCCTAACTTCAGATGCAGTCTGTGTGGAGTCTGCACGTTCTCCCTGTGACCGCATGGGCTTCCTCTGGGCAAAGTGTGTGACACTCATCCCAAACACCTTGGGACCAGCAAGTTGAAATGTGCTACATTTTGTTGGACACTGCAGCTTAAGAATAGAATATTTGTGATATATGTATAAGCAGTGGCGCAGCTGGTAGAGCTGCTGTCTCACAGGGCCAGAGAACAGGTTCGATCCGGATCTCATGTGCTATCTATGTGGAGTTAGCATGTTCTCCCTGGGACTGGTGGTTTACCTCCCATATCTCAAAGACACGCGGTTTTGTAGGTCCATTGGCCTCTGTAAATTGCCCCTAATGCATGGAGATTGGATAGGAAAATGGGATATTGCATTACTAGCATGAACGGGTAATCCATGGTCAGTGTAAACATGGTGGGTCGAAGGGCCTGTTTCCATGCAGTGTCTTTCAATTTTAAAAAATCAATCAAAGCCTAGCGGGAAGGTTCTGAAAAATATTTCTGACTTTCAGACTAGTCAGATCTAAAAACAAATCTGCAGATAAATATCCTTCCTTCTGGGGCTCATGGGCCTGAAGTAAATCATAGTCGACACAGTGATCCCAGATCTTACTCCCTCCTCACAGCACAAACATCTGTCAGCCAAAATAAGTCCTTGACTTACACCCCGCCTTTCCCAGATGTACAGGAAGTGTTTCAGCTTTTTTCTGCTTTAGGGCTTCAAAACATACTTCTCATTTTGGTCTCATTTTGATAGAAAAATAATATTTTAAATATGCATAATGAAGTAAGTATCATTTCCAGGATACAAGATGCATATAAAATACAGATGTCTCTTGGAGCCAGTTTTGCAGTCTGGAATTAAAGGAGTGTGGCAGCACGGAATATGGAATAGATTATTCACTTCAGAAACTACTCATCACAAAATAAGTTTAGTGCTCAGGAAGTTTTTCTGGAACTGGCTAATAACTCGGTAACAGGCCAAGGGGGAAAGTCAAACTTATCCAATCCCAGATATCGCGATCCGAGTCCCAAGTGGATCTCAACCTGAAATCATGTTAGCCAGCATATCCTGGACACTGGCTAGTCTGCCGTAGTGCAGATGCAAAACGTTACCCATCCTTTTTCTCCAGAGATGCTGCCTGACCCGTTGAATTTCTCGAGCACTTTGTGTCTATCTTTGGTATAAACCAGCATCTGCAGTTCTTTGTTTCAAAACAAGAAGTACCCTGGAATAAAACATGAAAGCAATACACATCAAGTCCTTGGGATTTCAGTAATGTCTTCGTTTTGAGAAGAAGTGCATCATTAGATGTGGCACAATGCAATCCAATTTCCAGAAGTGTGGCCTTTACTATGATCTGTGGTCAGACTCTCAATTGTAATCTTGACCCCCATAGCCCTCTAAGTGTATCCACATCCATCAACGTCTTACCACTGCGTGTTTATTCCCATTTCTAGTTTTACTCCTTTAGTTTAGTTTAGTTTAGTTTAGTTTATAGATAAATCGTGAAAACAGGCCCTTTGGCCCACGCCAACCAACTATCACATGAACAGTAGTTTTATCCTCGACACTAGGGTCAATATACAGAAGCCAATTAACCTACAACCTGCATGTCATTTGAATGTGGGAGGAAACTGAAGCACCCGGAGCAAACCCACGTGGTCCCAGGGAGAACGTGCAAAATCGGTACAAACAGCCCCCGTAGTTAGGATCAAACCCAAGTACCTGGCACTGTAAGGCAGCAACTCTACCACTGCATCACTGTGCCACCCTTCGTTCTATTACCTGGCTGGTTCAGTTGCATTCATTTGGATGCAACTGAACTAACCTGGATGCAACTGCAAGCATAGAAACATAGAAACATAGAAAGTAGGTGCGAGAGTAGACCACCAGGTCCGTCGAGCCCGCACCGCCATTCGCTCATGGCTGAACACTAAACAGACACACTTACCCACAAACAGTAGACACAAGACACAGAACACAAGACACTACCCTCCCCTTTATACCGCTATCACCCCTCTCCACCCCAAGAACCTCGTGATCTCCTGGGGGAGGCAAAAAAACGGATAAAAACCCAGGTCCAATTCGGGGAAAAAATCCGGGAAATTCCTCTCCGACCCCAATCCAGGCGATCGACACTTGTCCAGGAGATCACTCAGGTCTTACTATACTAACCATACCTAGGTCCATATCCCTGCCCTCTCCCCGTAACCCCTTATCCCCTCGGCAGCTAAAAAACCATCTATTTTAGTCTTAAATATATTTAACGTTTCTGCTTCCACTGCTCCCTGGGGCAGTGAATTCCATAAATTAACCACCCTCTGGGTGAAGAAGTTCTTCCTCATCTCAGTTTTAAAAGAGCCCCCCCTTATTCTGCAACTATGTCCCCTAGTTCTAGTTTCCCCGATCATTGGGAACATCCTCGGTGCATCCACCCGATCAAGGCCCCTCACGATCTTATATGTTTCAATGAGATCGCCTCTCATTCTTCTAAACTCCAAAGAGTAGAGTTCCAGCCTACTTAACCTTTCCTCATATGTCAATCCCCTCATTGCAGGAATTAATCTTGTAAACCTTCGCTGCACTGCCTCCAGGGCTAGTACATCCTTTCTTAAGTATGGACCCCAGAACTGTACACAGTATTCCAAATGTGGTCTCACTAATACTGTGTACAGCTGCAGCAAGACCTCCGTGTTTTTATACTCAATCCCCCTAGCAATAAAGGCCAAAACTCCATTGGCCTTCCTGATTGCTTGCTGCACCTGCATACTAACTTTTAGTGATTCATGTACTAATACCCCTAGATCCCTTTCCGTTGCATTACAACGCAGCTCCTCCTCATTTAGAAAATAACTTGCCCTATCATTTTTTTTCCCAAAGTGAATGACTTCACATTTATTAGTATTAAATTTCATCTGCCAAGTTGTTGCCCACTCACCTAGCTTATCTATATCCTTTTGCAGACTCTTCCTATCCTCCTCATCCCCTACTTTTCCTCCCATTTTTGTATCGTCCGCAAATTTTGATATATTACACTTGGTTCCCTCCTCCAAATCATTTATATAAATTGTGAACAACTGGGGTCCCAGCACCGACCCTTGCGGAACCCCGCTAGTTACCGGTTGCCATCCCGAGTATGAACCATTTATCCCCACTCTCTGCTTCCTATTTGTTAGCCAATCCTCTACCCATGCTAATATATTACCCCCAATCCCATAATTTTTTATTTTTAGCAATAGTCTCTTATGTGGCACCTTGTCAAAAGCCTTTTGGAAGTCCAAGTATACCACATCCACCGGTTCCCCTTTATCCACCCGGGTTGTTACTTCCTCAAAGAATTCGAGCAGATTCGTTAAACAGGACTTCCCCTTCACAAAACCATGCTGGTTCTGTCCGATGAAGTCATGTTTATCCAAGTGCCCCGTTAGTGTTTCTTTAATAATTGTCTCTAACATTTTACCCACCACCGATGTTAGACTAACCGGTCTATAGTTACCCGCCTTCTGTTTACTTCCTTTTTTAAATATAGGTGTTACATTGGCCATTTTCCAATCCACTGGGACCGTTCCTGCCTCCAGGGAGTTTTGGAAAATTATCACCAATGCCTCCACAATCCCCACCGCTATCTCCCTCAAGACCCTTGGATGTAATCCATCAGGCCCAGGGGATTTATCCTCCTTCAGTCTCATTAATTTCCCTAATACCACCTCCTTGGTGATCTTAATAGTATTTAGCTCCTCCATTCCTACCGCCCCCTGTTTATCCAGCGTTGGAATATTTTTTGTGTCTTCTATGGTGAAGACTGATACAAAATACTCGTTTAATGCCTTTGCCATTTCCATGTTCCCCACCAACAACTCTCCAGTCTCTCCCTCCAATGGACCAACGTTCACCTTAGCCACCCTTTTTCTTTTTATATAGCTATAAAAACTCTTACTATTAGTTTTTATGTTGTTCGCTAAATTCCTTTCATAGTCTATTTTCCCCGTCTTAATTAATCTCTTAGTTATTTTTTGCTGACCTTTAAATGCTTCCCAATCCTCTACCCTCCCACTATCTCTGGCTACCTTATATGCCCTTGCCTTCAGCCGAATACTATCCTTTATAGTTTTACTGAGCCATGGCTGACTATTCTTACCCTTACCCCTTTTTTTCTTCATAGGAATAAATTTTTCTTGAAGGTTATACAGTAGACCCTTAAACGTACACCACTGCTCATGTACCGTCTTATTCTTGAGTCTGCTATCCCAGTCAACTTTGATCAGCTCAGTCCTCATACCTTCATAATCCCCCTTATTTAGACTAAGCACCCTAGCCTGAGTTTCAACCTGCTCCCCTTCTATTTGAATATGGAATTCGACCATATTGTGGTCACTTGTTCCCAACGAGTCCCTAACTATGACATTTTTAATTAATCCTGCTTCATTACACAGGACCAGATCCAAGATTGCCTCCCCCCTTGTCGGTTCTGTGACATACTGTTCTAGGAACCCGTCTCTAATACATTCTATAAACTCTTCCTCTAGTCTACCCTGCCCAGTTTGGTTTGCCCAATTAATATGAAAATTGAAGTCCCCCATGATTACAGCAGTTCCCTTTTTACATGCGTCAACTATTTGCAGATTTATGTTCTGACTAACAGCGTCACAGCTATTTGGAGGTCTATAAATTACACCCACTAGTGTTTTTTTCCCCTTGTTATTCTCTATCTGTACCCAAGCTGTTTCACTATCCTGATCCTTCAACGCAATATCCTTCCTCTCTATTGCCGTTATTCCCTCCCTTATTAAAAGGGCCACCCCTCCTCCCTTTCTTTCCTGTCTATCTTTCCTAATTGTCGAGTACCCCTCTATATTTAACTCCCAGTCCTGATCCCCTTGCAGCCATGTCTCCGTAATGGCCACGATATCATAATGTTTGTTCAATGTATCTATTTTCCTTTAGTCTCTTACAGTTATCCTTGCTGCTTGCTCAGCTACATCTCTACTATTATGTCAGCAAAACATTCTCAGTATTATTCCCTGGAGCTGCATCAACATAAGTGAGCAATTTTGGGACCCATGTCTGAGGAAGGATGTGCCTGCTCTGGAGAGGGTCCAGAGGAGGTTTACAAGAATAATCCTAGGAAAGATTGGGTTAACATATGATGAGTGTTTGATGGCACTGGGCCTCTAAACGCTGGAGTTTAGAAGAATGAGGGGGGGGGGCCTCATTGAAACTTATCGAATAGTGAGAGGCTTGGATGGAGAGGATGTTGAGACGATGTTTCCACTAGTGGGAGAGTCTAGGACCAGAAGTCATAGACACAGAATTAAAGGACATTCCTTTCGGAAGGAGGCGAGGAGGAATTTCTTTAGTCAGAGGGTGGTGAATCTGTGGAATTCATTGCCACGGAAGGCTGCAGTGGCCATGTAAATGGATATTTCTAAACCAGAGATAGATGGAATCTTGATTAGGACGGGTGTGGGGAGAAGGCAGGAGAATGGTGTTGAGAGGGAAAGATAGATCAGCCATAATTAAATCGCAGAGTAGACTTGATGGGCCAAATGGCCTAATTCTGCTCCAACAACTCATGAACTTACATACTTTGAGATTAGAAGTGGACCAGACAAGATACCAAGGGTACACCACTTACAATGCAACTTTCCCATCTTTCCAAGACCTGTGCAATCATGCTCTGCTTCATACCTAATGGCTAACATTCTCAACATATGTTGGCATTATCTGGATTTTTCTGACAATTCACTTATTTGATCCACTTTGAAAATGGAGACCACATAGATCAAATTTTTTTCATCAATCTCTCACCAAGCACTTTTGAACGATTTGTGATATATTTCAATATGCCTCAAGTCTGAGGATATATAACCCTTTCTCTAAACTACAGAAAATTCCTCTCTTACCTGTATGCGCCATTTAATGTGCACCAATTGCCCCTCAGATTTGTCTCGCAGGCTCAGCGACACTTCAAAGGTAATCAATTGAATGTTAAATACTTCAGGGCATTATGAGGTTTGGAAGGATGTAATGAAACTGCATATATTTATTACCATTCAAGTGGTTTAAAACAGTTTTCACGACCTACTCATCATTTAAAGTGGTGTCACAATAGAGGACAAAATTGAAAAATACAAACAAGTTACAGTGAATGTACAAGGGAATGCAGATGCTGGAATCTGTAGCAATAAAAAAGCAGAGCAGTTGGAGGAACGCAGAGGGTCAGGCAGTGTGTGGGTGTTGGCAGATGGAGTTGGTGAGGGGGAGGGAGAAACAAACAGAGTGATAGGGGGCACGAGGGAATTATAGGAAGAAGCAGGTGTGTGGGGGGGTTAGATAGGTTAAAGTTAAAGTGAACTTGTCTCAGCAACTTAGAGTACTCTGAGTGATCTGATTTCCATGTTATAAAAAAGGAATAAAGTGATACTGGAGATGGTGTAGAAAAGATTTGCTGGAAAAATATAACAACAGAGAGATTTGCTAAGAACTTGATGGATGACAGTGACCAACAATCGTTTCAGTCATGGGCTTGTCATTGTAACCTTCTACTGAACTCAGGACTTGAACCCTGATTGCTCACTTGCTTGGAGCTCCACACAGTGCATGTGGAAAATCCAGGGCTGGCCCAAAAAGGGTTGACCCCATGAGAATCGAGTTCATTATGCCAGCCCACTACTAATGGCTGCTTGTTGGATGTGAAGGGCGTGAGATCAGAGCCTTGGTTGGAAGTTTTGGAGGTTGGTAAGCCTTGGGGATGTTGGAAAGTTGATCTTGGTTGGACTAGAGGATTCAGAGTAATGGTGGAGCATGGACATTCGGTATTCAGCTGATGGGTGGGATTCAAAGAGTTGGGGGGAAATGGAGAAATAAGACCTGGGCTGAATTGAAATGTCAGGGAGTTCAGAGACTGAGGAGAGGATCGTGGCCTGGGCAGAATGGCCGTTCGTAGGGATGAGCTCAATAGTTTAGGGTTCCAGAGGAGATGATGTCAGGAAATTCAGAATAGGAATTTGGAACCTGGAATTCTCACATGCAATCTAAAGTCACATTATTGCAATCTGGTTGACCCAGGAATGAGCAATATTGGAAGTTCTGGAACAATGTGACTGAATTCCTTGGCAGCATCAAATTAGATAACGTGGCAGGGGTCTAATCAGGAAATTGAACCAAATACAGAGATTAAATGGACCGTCTACAGGCAGTTTGACCTAGAAATGGACAAAATCTGGTTCCACTCTAAAAACAATTGAAAATGAGGAAACAGCTCAAAGGGTCAGGAAATAAAATTGTCTCTGATTGTTACTATCACTTGCACTGATCTCAGCTCGTCCAAATCACTGACTTCCAAGGAATCTAACATGCTGAGATGGGTAACCCCATCAGTTGGTGTGTCTTTTTAATGATGTTCAGTCACCATCTCCTCTTTTGACCTCTTTTTAATGGCAATGAGCAAGCTTGCCAAACGAATGGACAGAGCAAAGATATCTCTCATTACTCACAGGCTATTAAATGTATCATCGACATGTAAATGGAGCGTTTGCAACTCTTGCAGTCTTGGACAGAGAATTAACCGCCTCTGTTGCTTCTTGCATTGGTATGCACCAGTTGTTTATGAGGCTTCCTGCTATACTAAACCTTTTCAGCTGGAAGATTTTCTATTGAAACATCAATCAATGCATGGCGTGGTGGCACAGCAGTAGAGTTGCTGCCTTACAGCGCCAGAGACCCGAGGTCAATCCTGATTACGGATGCCGTCTGTATGGAGTTTGTACGTTCTCCCCTGATCATGTGGGTTTCACTGGGTGCTCCGGTTTCTTCCCACACCCTAAATATGTGCAGGTCTGTAGGTTAATTGGCTTCAGCAAAAATTGTAAATTGTCCCTAGTGTGTAGGATAGTGCTAGTATGCGGGGATCGCTGGTCAGCACGGACTCAGTAGGCTGAAGGGCCTGTTTCCGTGCTGTATCTCTCAATTAAACTAAACTATGTCTGGGGATCCGATTACCTTGGGCCTGTGCCATTGTCCCTATAGCAAACCCAATGGTGGTTCTTGCTCATTCGTTGGCACAACCTAGCTATCTTAGTTGTACACTCAATTCTATGTTACAAAGCTATCATTTAATTTAAAAACTGTGGTTTGGAAAGGGAAAGGTATGGAGAAGCTGACAAAAGCAATATGCAAGGACCAGAAACCTCAGAGCTTTAGGAAATAAGCTTAAGATGAGTCTTTTTGGAGCCATGGTCTCAATGAAATGACAATTTTATTTCAGCACAGCAACTTGAAATTAGGCTTGAATAAACCAAGACTGGGTGAGTGGAAAATCTCAGTCAGAAGGGGATTGTGTAGCAGCTCTGTTTGGTTTTTTAATCAACACATGGATTCAATTCAAGCAGATGAGTATTTAGAGACCTCAATCCCTTTCATTGGCAAGAGTTGTCTTTCTTCAAACCCTAGAAAAAGAATGGCTATAGATCTTGAAGGAAATATATGTCGTTCTCATCAGCATTACTTAAAATCTGGGGGCCCTTGTTCATCAGTCTATGAAAGTAAGCACACAGGTACAGCAGGCAGTGAAGAAAGCAAATGGCATGTTGGCCTTTATTATAACAAGAGGAGTCGAGTTTAGGAGCAAAGAGGTCTTTCTGCGGTTGTACAGGGCCCTAGTGAGACCACACCTGGAGTATTGTGTGCAGTTTTGGTCCCCTAATTTAAGGAAGGACATTCTTTTTATTGAGGGAGTGCAGCGTAGGTTTACAAGGTTAATTCCCGGGATGGCGGGACTGTCATATGCTGAGAGAATGGAGCAACTCGGCTTGTACACTCTGGAGTTTAGAAGGATGAGAGGGGATCTTATTGAAACATATAAGATTGTTACGGGTTTGGACACTCTAGAAGCAGGAAACATGTTCCCGATGTCGGGGGAGTCCAGAATCAGGGGCTACAGTCTAAGAATAATGGGTAAGCCATTTAGAACGGAGATGAGGAACCACTTTTTCTTACAGAGAGTTGTGAGTCTGTGGAATTCTCTACCTCAGAGCGCGGTGGAGGCCGGTTCTCTGGATACTTTCAAGAGAGAGCTAGATAGGGCTCTTAAAGATAGCGGAGTCAGGGGATATGGGCAGAAGGCAGGAACGGGGTACTGATTGGGGATGATGAGCCATGATCACATTGAATGGCGGTGCTGGTTCGAAGGGCCGAATGGCCTATTCCTGCACCTATTGTCTATTGTCTATTGTCTAAAATGCACCTTGTCCTTGAGAAAACAAATCCTGCTTTTTCTGAATGCTAACTCTGCCAAAAAGCCAATGGTTGGGGTTGTCTACTTTTCGGGGTCAAAATGGTTAGTTGTGATGTGACTGTTTTCATCCCAACAGTGGGGATGTGAACACCTGGTCTCGGCAGCACCATCCCATCCTGGTGTTCCCAAACATGGAATATTTCACAACTCCTCTGTCCCAACTCTGGTGGGGAAACTTAAGTGCTGAGTCTGTCTCCTAGGTTTTTTCCAAGAAACACTAATACATAGCCCGGAATCCCAAGAGATTCTTCAGTGCACCATTGAAGGGATTCAGCCATACGTTCGGCTCACTGTATTGTCACTAACTCCACACTCAAGTAAATAACTGAAAATTTGTAATTAAAAAAATGAAAACTTTTTAAGACATTTGTCCTTCAGCCTCCTCTCTACTGCAATAAATGGATCATTGTTCTGTGTTCGAAACAACTGTCAGATTCCTCAGCATAAGTGCTGGGCAACTGTTGCAGGTTTGCATGCTGGCAGCAGGCTCCGTAAAGTAATCTGGCGTTGGTGAACTTCAGAAAATCTCAAGGGAAGAACAGCCAGTAAATTCGCAACTTCCACATGGAATTGCCAGTAATTCCAGCCAGTGAATCTATAGAACAAATACTGTCTTAAAATTAGTTGACACGGTTGTACTTGTAATATAAGAATATAACCTAAGAACCAACATGTTGGCCAGTTTGGGCAAGTTGGGCTGAAGGTCCTGTTTCCACACCGTATCACTCTATGACTCTATGACTTTAACTCAAAAATAGACATAAAGACAAGATTCAATTTCACCTTAGAAATCTGCACATTTAATTGACCAGGAGTTTGCACATTCTCCCTCTGATGACATGGGTTTCCTTTGGGGTCTCGGCTTTCCTCCAACATCCCAAAAACATATGGGGTTTGTAGGTTAATTGGCCTCTGTAAATTGCCCCTAGTGTGTAGGGCGTGAATGCGAAAGTGGGATAACATAGAACCAGTGTGAATGGGTGTTCGATGGTCGACCTAAACTCTGGGCGCGCCTATCAGAGAATTTCCCTTATTCCTATCCATCCATTCCTTATTCTGCAGCTTAAAAATTGACTATTTTCTCACTTTGCTTACTTTGATGAAGATTATTCAAGCTGGAACATTAACTCTGTTTTTCTCTCCACAGGTGCTGCTTGAACTGAGGAGTGGTTCCTGTTTTTACTTTCAGAACATTCTCCTGGTGGTGAAATTAACAAATTGCAGCAGGCTCTCCTCTGATCCTAAAGGGCCTGTCCCTCTTTCACCACCTAATTCACGACCTTTTTTACTTGTGGACATTTTTCATCAGGCTAGAAAAACGCCCCGACCTACTTGATGCCACGAGTACCTACGACTAGCATCACAACCTACCTACGACCTACCTATGACCCCCTTCGACCTCCTACGACCTCCTGCAACCTCGTGATGACCATGTTGCGAGTATGAGTCAAGGGCAAACTCGGCAGAGGTCGTGAATTAGGTCGTGAAAGTGGGACAGGCCCTTAACATTTCTCAATTCACAGCTCTAAAGTTTGCTGGGAATCAGAATTGACGAGGAACTCCCCCCAGGATGACTTTTGATTGAGCCAAAACACACTCAGTGCCAACGCCAACCAAATTAAAAGCAAAAGAACATTCTGTTCATAGCAAACCTCAGCTTCAGGACCAAACATTCTAACAAAAAAAAAAAGATTCTTCATGTTTTATTCAAATGAAAGAACAAAAATAAGAAGACTGCTGCATTGCTTCACGGTTTGCACAGATTGCTATGTAGGAACTCAATATATAAGGTGCAGCATCCTGATGTTGGATAGAATTTCTGTCGGGGAACTGTTTTGGTCAGCAGCATTTTGCTTGGGTGTTGCAACATTACAGCAAACCTAGGATACTCGTTACATGAAATTGCATGTCTCAGTGTGCGTTGCATGCTGGAAGAATGCAGAATGGATGTTGCATGTAGCGTTGCATGCTGGAAGAATGCAGAGTAGATGTTGGAGACATCCAGGAGAATCTAGCATTTCTGTGCACCAGTCCGTGCACTAAGCACAGGAGGAAAGACATCCCTCAACCAGCTCCATTAAAAGGGATCCTAATTGATTTCAGGTTTGCTAAGGATTGAGTTGAGAGTGAGCTCCTCGTTTTTCAACACTGGTGTAGTGTAGGTATCATCTTTTGCATTGATGCAAAAGGCTCAGGTTAAGTAGGGCGGCACAGTGGCGCAGCGGTAGAGTTGCTGCCTTACACCCATCGACGAAATGGACAGCAGGACCATCCACACCAACATATGGAGAAGGCTCAATCTCTGCCATTAAGAAAAGCAAAGCCATGAGTTGATTGGATTCTGTTCCATTTGCTGAGCAACCCTTAAATTAAACAAAATATTCTGACATGGAAATAACATGCTATTGCTCTGGGAGCATTGAGGCAGTTCTGGAACCTCCCATCTGACAACACTTCCTTCAGCCCAAACCGCATTGTGTGAAGGCAGCAGCTCCTCGCCCCCTTCCCACAGACAGTTTGGGAAAATCATTAGGAGTTGGCCCCGGAGTGAATACATCCCACGTCCATTGCTCTCCCCGTGCCAACTGAGTACATGTGATGAACACAAGGCTGAACAACATCAATGTGCTAAACCTATTTACACATTAAACTATATGAATTAAACATGTGTTGGCCAATCATCCATGTGCAAACTTTCAATGTCTTCATTGCCTTTTCCTGTCCACCTACACAACACTTCTCCAGTTTGTTGGAAGGTTTCATTGTGGTGAAGGAGGCTGCAGATGTCCACGAAGCTTGGCTCAAACAACTGTGGGTTTAGATGGTCCAGCATTAGATGAACCATAACGTGAGCTAGCTGACTGCTGGACATCAGCCAAGGCCCTGGTACTGGAGCAGTTTCATATGCTGGCTTAGTGTAAGAGGGCAGGAGAATCTTATTCCTTCAACTCTTGCTTCATGGCAGTGTTTGCAATCGGTGGACGGCGGTGTTAGCCAGCACCAAATCCCCGCTGAACCTGCTATCCAGGGCCTTGTCAGAGGCTCTGCTGCTGTCTCAGACACTGGGTGGCTCTCATCTTCTGTGCAGAGGAAGCAGAAACATCAGCCACCAGATCCTGCACCATGGAGGAACAAGAGAATGCAGATACTTCAATCTGGAGCAATGACTAATTCACTGGAACAACTCAGTGAGTCAAGCAGCAGAAGTGGGTGGAATGGATAGATCGATGTTCAGACCAAAATACTGTGCTATATTTGGATCCACGTGTAAGCACAGAGTTGCTGCCACTTTGTTGCTGAAACTAGTGGACTCCCAGCTACCCATAAAGGCCCGTGCAATGTTGGTGTGGCATGCCACCATGTTTCCAGCATTTCATGGCCTTTTATTTGGGGAAGACAATGCCACAAACACCTCAATGCACATGTCCATCAGTAACATTTCTGATCAAAATACTCAGCTGAGTTATAGAGCTATAGAATACTCGAACAATGATCTTCAGCGCATCCAGCACATACTATTAACCACCATTTGCGCTCATCCTATATTAATCCAATTTTATTCTGTTCATCTTCTCCTTAACGTTCCCTGGACAATTTACTGTGGCCAAATGATCTACCATCCTGCACATCTTTAAAATGTGGGTGGAAACTGGAGCACCCAAAGGAAACCCAAGTGGTCACAAAGAGAACGTGCAAACTCCACAGACACAGCCAAGGTCAGGATTGAGTTTGGAGGTTTGAAGCTGCGTCTCTACTAACTGCACCACTTCACTTACGTCTATGGATAAAGATGTAACAATAAACATGTTGCATCAGAGCAAAACGCAAAGTCCTGGAGGAATTCAGTGGGCCAGGCATTTCAAGTGGGCCAGGTGACATTTCAAGTCAGAACCCTTCTTCAGACTTCACAGATTCCCTGTGTCTCAATATTGCATTGGTCAGCATACAGTAAGTAAGATGAGAACAGGTTTGGCCTGGATAAACTGGAATCAAAAAGCGACTGCCAACACTGTAATTGAACCATCAGAATCCTTTTGGGATGAGATAACTGTCCGGTGGGCCAAAGCCGGAGCACTCTGGATGACAAGAGAATTTAAAATAAAGTACCATGTTGCCATGCAGCCACAAGTGCTGAGTAGATGCTCCGACTCAGCTTCTTCGTAAGGTTCCAGCCGTCACAGAAGTCAGTCTCCAGCCAATTTGGTTCACTCCATGGGAGATCAACAAACAGCTGAGATCATTACATACAGCAAAGTCCCTGGGATCAGACAACATCCAGTCTGCATTGTTATTTCATCACATTGTTAACTATTGGTCTTTACCAAGGAATAAGATGCTATACGATTCTTCGCAAAGGAGGATGGTTAAGATACTAAGCGGGCTGAAAATTGTTGAAGAGAAGGTGCAGGAAAGCTATCTGATCTTAAAGAGGATGAATCGTCTTGTCAA
The DNA here is from genome assembly GCF_010909765.2 of Amblyraja radiata. NCBI lineage: Eukaryota > Metazoa > Chordata > Chondrichthyes > Rajiformes > Rajidae > Amblyraja > Amblyraja radiata. The sequence goes on along the minus strand of NC_045971.1, from coordinate 14,098,564 downwards.
CATGAGATGCATTCTTGTTTGCTGGCAGATAGAAGAAAGAAATCATGGAGGTATCCAACATAATCTGTCGAGACAGTGGTGGTGCCTGAGGACCTGACAATTATAAATGTCACAAATAAGTTTTAAAAAATGGTGACAGAGTGGTGCAGTGGTAGAATTGTATAGATGGAGTTGATAAATCAAGTAACTTCAGTCCAGTGATGGGAAAGCTTTCAGATAAAAGAATCAGGGACAGATTGATAATTTGTTGGTAAATTATCTTTAATTGACTTCAGAATTGGTTGATCTGATAATAGACGGGATATTGAGAAAAATGCAGTTAATTTAGTGTAAGCTTTCAAATAGACTCTGACAAATACAACATAAAAGGCTTGGCATTCAAGACTAAAGCTCATAGAATAGAGATTAGTTTAGTTTAGTTTTTAGTTTAGAGATACAGAATGGAAACAGGCCCTTTGGCCCACCAAGTCCATGCCGACCAGCGATCCCCGCACACTAATGCTATCCTACACACACTAGGCACAAGTTACAATTATACCAAGCCAATTAATCTACAAACCTGTACGTCTTTGGAGTGTGGGAAGAAACCGAAGATCCTGGAGAAAACCCATGCAGGACACGGTGAGAAAGAACAAACTCTGTGCAGACAAGCACCTGTAGTCAGGATTGAACACAGGTCTCTTGCGCTTTAAGGCAGCACCACCGTGCCGCCCTATTGCTGTGGCAATATGGTTAGAAAATGATCAAGTGATGGAAAAGAGCAATGGTTATAGATTGTGATTTGGATTGAAGGGAAACATAGAAACATAGAAACATAGAAAATAGGTGCAGGAGTAGGCCATTTGGCCCTTCGAGCCTGCACCGCCATTCAATATGATCATGGCTGATCATCCAACTCAGTATCCTGTACCTGCCTTCTCTCCATACCCCCTGATACCTTTAGCCACAAGGTCCACATCTAACTCCCTCTTAATTATAGCCAATGAACTGGCCTCAACTACCTTCTGTGGCAGAGAATCCCAGAGATTCACCACTCTCTGTGTGAAAAATGTTTTTCTCATCTCGGTCCTAAAAGATTTCCCCCTTATCCTTAAACTGTGATCCCTTGTTCTGGACTTCCCCAACATCGGGAACAAGTTGGGGAAGTCTCCCTAAGTGTCCCCAAGGGGAAGTGTCCAGTAGTCCTCCGCAGGGGTCAATATAGGGAGCTCTGTTTTTTAATATCGTTTGATAATGTGGCACGACACAACTTACAGATTTACAGAAGAAACAAAATTCGAAGTGTGATAAAGTATGAGGAAGGTTGTAATAGATTTGGAGAAGATTGAGACAAGTTGATGGAATGCACCGATAGATGGCAATGGAATTTAATGTAGCAAAATATACTGTGTCATATTTTAGATGAAAGAGGGAAGAGAGGCAATGTAAACTAGACACTGCTGTAAAAGGGGTACAGGAACAGAGATCTGCCAGTACATTTATTTTTGTTTAAGCGGCAGGTTAAAACAAGGTATAAAAGATCCTAGGCTTTGTAAATAGCCATATAAGTACAAGGGGGAGGAAGTCACGAATACCTTTCACAAAGCATGGGTTTAGCATATCTATATTACTAAAACTCTGACCTTGACCGCTTTTGGCCCACTGTGCTGCGATTTCCGACAGAACGCCGCCACCTATGGCCGTCATTTTTGGCCACCTCGCTCAGAGCTCCCCCCCGCCTTAAAGGAGCAGAGGATTTTTCCCAACGATGACAAATCAGAGAGATATTAATGTTTTTTTTAAAACCACCATTCTCTCTGCTGCCCCTGCTGGAGGGAGGGGGAGGGACTATAAAACCAGGAAGTGGTGTGCCTCACTCAGTCTCTTCAATATGGATGAAGCCAAGGGTCACGTCTCTCTGAGCTCTGAATAACACTGAACAAATGTCTACCTAACTGTGAGTCCCCGTAATGTGGTTTGAAAATGAAAATATGGTTTGTTTGAAGTAAAAAGGCACTGCCTGCAAATAGTTGTTTGGGTGCTTTGGCTTGAAGTTAAAAGGCATTACTTACTGCAAATGGTGGCTTGGGTGCTTTGGCTTAAAATTGAAATGCACTACTTACTGCAAATGGTGGCTTGGGAGCTTTGGCTTGAAGTTGAAAGGCACTTCTTACTGCAAATGGTGGCTTGGGTGTGGCTTGAAATTGAAAGGCACTACTTACTGCAAATGGTGGCATGAAGTTGAAAGGCACTACTTACTGCAAATGGTGGCTTGGTTGCTTTGGCTTGAAGTTGAAAGGCACTACTTACTGCAAATGGTGGCTTGGGTGTGGCTTGAAGTTGAAATACACCACTTACTGCAAATGGTGGCATGAAGTTGAAAGGCACTACTTACTGCAAATGGTGGCTTGGTTGCTTTGGCTTGAAGTTGAAAGGCACTACTTACTGCAAAAGGTGGCTTGGGAGCTTTGACGAAGTTGAAAGGCACTATTTCCTGCAAATGATGGCTTGGGTGTGGCTTGAAGTTGAAAGGCACCACTTACTGCAAATGGTGGCTTGGGTGCAATGGCTTGAAGTTAAAAGGCATTACTTACAGCTAATGGGGGCGTGGGTGCATTGGCTTGAAGTTGAAAGGCACTACTTACTGCAAATTGTGGCTTGAAGTTGAAAGGCACTACTTACTGCAAATGGTGGCTTGGGAGCTTTGGCTTGAAGTTGAAAGGCACTTCTTACTGGAAATGGTGGCTTGGGTGTGGCTTGAAATTGAAAGGCACTACTTACTGCAAATGATTGCATGAAGTTGAAAGGCACTAACTGCAAATTGTGGCTTGGGTGCTTTGGCATGCAGTTGAAAGGCAGTACTTACTGCAAATGGTGGCTTGGGTGCTTTGGCTTGAAGTTGAAAGGCACTACTTACTGCAAATGGTGGCTTGGGTGTGGCTTGGGTGTGGCTTGGGTGTGGCTTGAAGTTGAAAGACACCACTTACTGCAAATGGTGGCATGAAGTTGAAAGGCACTACTTACTGCAAATGGTGGCTTGGGTGCTTTGGCTTGAAGTTAAAAGGCACTACTGCAAATGCACTTACTTCCTGTTTGCACTGTATATTGATTTTAGATAAAACGCTACACTTACGGCTGTGATTTTTGGCCATCTTACTCAGTCCCCCTCCGCTGAGCTGGTGCAGAGAATTCTTCCCATCAATGAAAAATAAAAGTGTTATTAGTTTTTTTTTTAATGTTGAGAATCTCTCCTGTCAATCACTCCATGAAAGCCACACCTTTTCCGGTGGGGGGGGAGGGGTTATAAAACCCGGAAGTGTGGGTGTGGCTCAGTCTCTGCATGATGGGGGAGGGAGAGGTCACGACTCTGTCTGAGCTGTGAATCAACTGAACACACTGAATGTCTACTGAAGTGTGAGTTTGGTGTTTTGTGTGGTTTTATGGTGGTTTCACCCTGCATGAAATGGTATGAAGCTGCATTTGAATTTGGTGGCCTTGGACCCTGCTTGAAATGGAATAAAACTGCACTTGAATTTGGTGGCCTTGCACCCTGCTTGAAGTGGAATGAAACTGCACTTGAATTTGGCGGCATTGCATCCTGCTTGAAGTGGTATGAAACTGCACTGAATTTGGTGGCCTTGCACCCTGCTGAAAGTGGCAGATGAAATTTAATACTAATAAATGTGAAGTCATTCACTTTGGGAAAAAAATGATAGGGCAAGTTATTTTCTAAATGAGGAGGAGCTGCGTTGTAATGCAACGCAAAGGGATCTAGGGGTATTAGTACATGAATCACTAAAAGTTAGTATGCAGGTGCAGCAAGCAATCAGGAAGGCCAATGGAGTTTTGGCCTTTATTGCTAGGGGGATTGAGTATAAAAACACGGAGGTCTTGCTGCAGCTGTACACAGTATTAGTGAGACCACATTTGGAATACTGTGTACAGTTCTGGGGTCCATACTTAAGAAAGGATGTACTAGCCCTGGAGGCAGTGCAGCGAAGGTTTACAAGATTAATTCCTGCAATGAGGGGATTGACATATGAGGAAAGGTTAAGTAGGCTGGAACTCTACTCTTTGGAGTTTAGAAGAATGAGAGGCGATCTCATTGAAACATATAAGATCGTGAGGGGCCTTGATCGGGTGGATGCACCGAGGATGTTCCCAATGATCGGGGAAACTAGAACTAGGGGACATAGTTGCAGAATAAGGGGGGGCTCTTTTAAAACTGAGATGAGGAAGAACTTCTTCACCCAGAGGGTGGTTAATTTATGGAATTCACTGCCCCAGGGAGCAGTGGAAGCAGAAACGTTAAATATATTTAAGACTAAAATAGATGGTTTTTTAGCTGCCAAGGGGATAAGGGGCTACGGGGAGAGGGCAGGGATATGGACCTAGGTATGGTTAGTATAGTAAGACCTGAGTGATCTCCTGGACAAGTGTCGATCGCCTGGATTGGGGTCGGAGAGGAATTTCCCGGATTTTTTTCCCGAATTGGACCTGGGTTTTTATCCGTTTTTTTGCCTCCCCCAGGAGATCACGAGGTTCTTGGGGTGGAGAGGGGTGATAGCGGTATAAAGGGGAGGGTAGTGTCTTGTGTTCTGTGTCTTGTGTCTACTGTTTGTGGGTAAGTGTGTCTGTTTAGTGTTCAGCCATGAGCGAATGGCGGTGCGGGCTCGACGGACCTGGTGGTCTACTCTCGCACCTACTTTCTATGTTTCTATGTTTCTATGTATGAAACTGCACTTGAATTTGGTGGCCTTGGATCCAGCTTGAAGTGGTATGAAACTGCACTTGAATTCGGTGGCCTTGCACCCTGCTTGAAGTGGTTGGAAACTGCACTTGAATTCGGTGGCCTTGCACCCTGCTTGAAGTGGTTGGAAACTGCACTTGAATTTGGTGCCCTTGCACCCTGCTTGAAGTCGTAGGAAACTGCACTTGAATTTGGTGGCCTTGCACCCTGCTCAAAGTGGTAAGAAATTGCACTTGAATTTGGTGGCCTTGCACCCTGCTTGAAATGGTAGGAACATGGATTTGAATTTGGTGGCCTTGCACCCTGCTTGAAAAGGAATTTCAAGGAATAGTCATGAGTCAACTGCCAGCCCACCAGCCGTGAGTGAGCTGCCAGCAGATCAGGCTTGAGGGACTGAGCTGCCACCCCAAGAACCCATACCAGCACTCCAGAAAGCCCCCCTACTGGCCACCAATATTGGAATTGGTGGAGAGGTGGAATATTGCGTTGGGGGACCAGCCCTTCCGTGTGAACATGGGACCCAACGGGTCCCACTTAGTCTAGTGTATATATTGGGTACTGGGTGCTGGGTTGTAGGATAAACGTCAAGGCTCTTGAGAGGGTGCAGAAGAAATTTGCAAGAATGTTTCTGGGGAAGAGGGACTTTAGTTTCAGCGAGGGACCGGAAAAGCTGGAATTGTCCTCTTAGGAATATAAGATCAGAAGGAGGTGTGTAATGTCATGAAAGGTGAGACACAGTAAACAGTGTGAAACCATTCCCAATAAAGGATCAGAAACCAGAGGACAAAATTAAAATGAGTGGAAAAATATAAGAAATAATAGAGGAAAGATTATTTTTTACACGGAGAATGTTTAGGATTCTCAAGGGGAATAGTGGAGGCAAATTCAATTGAAGGCCACGGAATTGTTGCTTTAACAGTGTGGATAGGAAATTAACCATGTGATAGAAAAGAGGGATACGAGTCAAACACAGGAAAATTGTGCTAGCTTAGATAGGCAACTTGTTCAGCATAGGTGAATTGGGCCAAAGGGCCTGTTTCTGTGCTGCATGACTCTTTGACTCCAATTGTGATGCTCACTAAGAACTGGCTAAACACTTCAAAAGGAAAGAACTACTACTCTCTTGGGAGAAGGTTGGGTAGAGGGACAACTACATTAGTATTGCACATAAACAAACTGCTGTAGGAACTCAGCGGGCCAGGCAACATCTGTGGGGAGGGATGGTAACAGTGTTTCAGGTCAGGACATTTAATGAGTCGAATGGCCTCCCTCAGTGCTGTAACATTTCCATGTTACATTTAGCACCGATCCCTGATACATTATGATACCGGCCATTCAGCACACATTTACCTTTATATTTGTATTTGCAGGATAAAGTGTCACTCTAAATGTCCTAACTGGGAGTCAGGGTGACTTTCAGAGACCTCCAAATCATATATATTCTGTAATATAATTAATACATACTGAGAAACAGCAATTGGTTGTCCTGTTGGAGATGTTTGTCATTCTGCTTACAAAAGATAATTGTGAAATTGGCACGCACTTTTGCTTCACTAAGTGTTGCCAAGGAAATGATTCCAAAATGTAATTGCACCCGCTGATACAATCATTGGTTCTATCTCCGTCACACTTAACCCTGCTCCGCTCTGACCACCACTGACTGCTTGACTGCGGGAGATTATTCAGCGCTGCCCTCTGCGCTTTAATTATTGACATTTGCTTTCCTTGCAGCTGGTCAGGTCTGGGTGGACTGTGGACAAAGGTGTTGAGGTAAGGCATCTTCAGGACATGTTGGGGTTCAGGTTTGTGGGGTGGAGGGTAGGAGGATTTGAGGTTGAGCAGATGAGGTCAAGGAAGATTGACTTCTGAAGGGGTTTTGGTCAGAAGGGCTTAGGGGTGAGTATGATCAGGGGGAATCGGGTTGGCGAGCTTGTTTTCATAGATAATAGACAATAGACAATAGGTGCAGGAGTAGACCATTCGGCCCTTCGAGCCAGCACCGCCATTCAATGTGATCATGGTTGATCATCCCCAATCAGTACCCCGTTCCTGCCTTCTCCCCATATCCCCTGACTCCACTATTTTTAAGAACCCTATCTAGCTCTCTCTTAAAAGCATCCAGAGAACCTGCCTCCACCGCCCTCTGAGGCAGAGAATTCCACAGACTCACCATTGTCTGTGAGAAAAAGTGTTTCCTCGTCTCCTTTCTAAATGGCTTACTCCTTATTCTTAAACTGTGGCCCTGGTTCTGGACTCCCCCAACATCGGGAAAATGGTTCCTCCTCCAGCGTGTCCAAACCCTTAACAATCTTTTATGTTTCAATTAGAAACCCTCTCATCCTTCTAAACTCCAGAGTGTACAAGCCGAGTTGCTCCATTCTCTCAGCATATGACAGTCCCGCCATCCCGGGAATTAACCTTGTAAACCTATGCTGCACTCCCTCAATAGCAAGAATGTCCTTCCTCAAATTAGGAGACCAAAACTGCACACAATACTCCAGGTGTGGTCTCACTAGGGCTCTGTACAACTGCAGAAGGATCTCTTTGCTCCTATATTCGATTCCTCTTGTTATAAAGACCAACATGACATTCGCTTTCTTCACTGCCTGCTGTACCTGCATGCTTACTTTCATAGACTGATGTACAAGACCCCCAGATACCATTGTACTTCCCCTTTTCCCAACTTAACGCCATTTAGATAGTAATCTGCCTTCCTGTTTTTGCTACCAAAGTGGATAACCTCACATTTATCTGCATTAAACTTCATCTGCCATGCATCTGCCCACTCCCCCAACCTGTACAAGTCACCCTGCATTCTCATAGCATCCTCCTCACAGTGCACACTGCCACTCAGCTTTGTGTCATCTGCAAATTTGCTAATGTTACTTTGAATCCCTTCATCCAAATCATTGATGTATATTGTAAACAGCTGAGGTCCCTGCACCGAGCCTTGCGGTACCCCACTAGTCACTGCCTGCCATTCTGAAAGGGACCCGATAATCCCTACTCTTTGTTTCCTGTCTGCCAACCACTTGTCTCTATCCATGTCAGCACTCTACCCCCAATACCATATGCCCTAATTTTGCCCACTAATCTCCTATGTGGGACCTTATCAAATGCTTTCTGAAAGTCCAGGTACACTACATCCACTGGCTCTCCCTTGTCAATTTTCCTAGTTACATCTTCAAAAAATTCCAGAAGATTAGTCGAGCATGATTTCCCCATCGTAAATCTATGCTGACTCGGACCGATCCTGTTACTGCTACCAAATGTCCGGCTTTATCATCTTTTATAATTGACTCCAGCATCTTCCCCACCACCGATGTCAGGCTAACTGGTCTATAATTCCCTGTTTTCTCTCTCCCCCTTTCTTAAAAAGTGGGATAACATTAGTTACCCTCCAATCCACAGGAACTGATCCTGAGTCTATAGAACATTGAAAAATTATCAACAATGCATCCACGATTTCTAGAGCCACTTCCTTAAGTACCCTGGGATGCAGACCATCAGGCCCTGGGGATTTATTAGCCTTCAGTCCCATCAGTCTATCCAACACCATATCCTGCCTAATGTGGATTTCCTTCAGTTCCTCCATCACCCCAGATCCTCTGGCCACTACTATATCAGGAAGATTGTTTGTGTCCTCCTTAGTGAAGACAGATCCAAAGTACCTGTCAAACTCATCTGCCATTTCCTTGTTCCCCATAATAAATTCACCTTTTTCGGTCTACAAGGGTCCAACTTTGGTCTTAACTAATTTTTTCCTCTTCACATACCTAAAGAAGCTTTTACTATCCTGCTTTATATTCTTGGCTAGCTTACCTTAGTACCTCATCTTTTCTTCACGTATTGTCTTTTTGGTTATTTTCTGTTGTTCTTTAAACAGTATCCAATCCTCTTGCTTCCCGCTCATCTTTGCTACGTTGTACTTCTTCGCTTTAATTTTTATACTGTCCCTGACGTCCCTTGTCAACCATGGTCGTCCCTTTCTCCCCTTGGAATCTTTCTTCCTCTTAGGAATGAACTGATCCTGCACCTTCTCTATTATTCCTAGAAATACCTGCCATTTTTGTTCCACTGCCATCCCTGCTAGTGTATCTTTCCAGTCAACTTTGGCCAGCTCCTCCCTCATGGTCCCATAGTCCCCTTTATTCAACTGCAACACTGACACCTCCGATCTACACTTCTCCCTCCCCAAATTTAATTTCCTTGGAACCATCATCTCCATGGACCTGAAATGGGGGGGGGGGGGGGGGGCCCCATCTACTCCACAGCCAAAAAGGCACAACAGAGGATGTACTTCCTGCGGCAGCTGTGGAAACACAATCTGCCACAGGCAATGATGGTCCAATTCTATACGGCCACCGTAGAGTCTGTCCTCACCTTCTCCATCATGGTCTGCTTTGGCTCAGCCACTAAGCACGACATCCGGAGGCTGCAGCGAATCGTTCGATCAGCTGAGAAGGTTGTTGGCGGCAACCTTCCCCCCATTGACGAACTGTATGTACACTGCAAGGGCCAGGAAGTGAGCGGGTAATATTATCTCTGACTTCTCTCACCCTGGCCACAAACTCATTGAATTACTTCCCTCTGGAAGGCGACTCCGGACTGTCAAAGTCGCCACGGCCAGACATACGTGAAGTAGCTCTACTCAATAACCAAAAGTCTGTATCCTCGTTTTGCTCTGGTATTTCATTCACATGTTTAAATTGTAATGTTTTATTATTAATGTTTAATGTTTTATGTGTCATTCTTAATTGTTACTATATGAACTTAATTGTCATTCTTATTGTGTCATTCAATTGTGTCATTCTTAATCATTACTATATATCATGTGGTTACTAGCGAGCGGAGCACCAAGGCAAATTCCTTGTTTGTATACATAGAAAATAGGTGCAGTATTAGGCCATTCGACCCTTCGAGCCTGCACCGCCATTCAATATGATCATGGCTGATCATCCAACTCAGTATCCTGTACCTGCCTTCTCTCCATACCCCCTGATCCCTTTAGCCACAAGGGCCACATCTAAATCCCTCTTAAATATAGCCAATGAACTGGCCACAACTACCTTCTGTGGCAGAGAGTTCCAGAGATTCACCACTCTCTGTGTGAAAAATGTTTTTCTCATCTCGGTCCTAAAGGATTTCCCCTTTATCCTTAAACTGTGACCCCTTGTCCTGGACTTCCCCAATATCGGGAACAATCTTCCTGCATCTAGCCTGTCCAACCCCTTAAGAATTAAGTTTAAGATCCCCCCTCAATCTTCTAAATTCTAGCGAGTACAAGCCGAGTCTATCCAGTCTTTCTTCATATGAAAGTCCTGACATCCCAGGAATCAGTCTGGTGAACCTTCTCTGTACTCCCTCTATGGCAATAATGTCTTTCCTCAGATTTTGAGACCAAAACTGTACACAATACTCCAGGTGTGGTCTCGCCAATACCCTGTACAACTGCAGTAGAACCTCCCTGCTCCTATACTCAAATCCCTTTGCTATGAATGCCAACATACCATTCGCATGCATACATACATACTTGGCCAATAATCTTATTCATTCATATGCAGACACCGAGCTGATTAAAAAATGAGTTATTTCATGCAATTAGCTTATCAGCAGTTTAGGGGTCTAACCCTTTATAAATCTCATCATTTTTAATCATCCAAAATCGCAGATAAAATGAATGTTTAAAATCAGATCATGCTAATGAATACTTATATTAAATTGCATCTCTTAAATATTTCTTCAGCCAGTGTTTAATGATTTATTATTCTTTAGATAACTTTAGATAACTTTGAATATGCCTGCTTGTGCCTATTGACAATTCAGATATAGCTTTAAGTTATGATTTAATAATTTATAAATAGTTGCTAGTGCATTAACTATTGCATTGACTTGTCAAGAACAAGTTAATTAATTCACATTGTGGGCATCCAGTGAGAGAGATTCTCCATGTGGTGGTACTGAGAAGTTAGGTAAGATCATATAGGATTTATTTAGTTCCTTGATTTATATGTGTGTGCATTCCGAGTCTAGAGACCTCAGACATCCACAGACAATGCCTATTTTCAAAAACTCACAGATGAGCATGTCTAGAATATTGGATGTTCGTTTCTGCATATTATGTTTTGGCTTTGTTTATTTCAAATAGCCAGGAACAAAATAAGCAGGCAGAGTGAAGTGCTCTACCCTTTTAGATCAAGCGCTACTTGATGGGCCTGCTTTGAGTTCAAATTGCGAGTGTTATTCCCAGCCTAATGGTATGTCTTAACTACTGGACATGGTTCACTATTAAGATGTCCGTCACATCTCCATCTAATTCAGCCAAATTGATCAGAAATAAATTGAATGATAAAGTCTATTGGAGTTTGAGGATTAGAGTAAGAGAAATAAGAAGGTAACTTCTCAACTGTATTAAGCACCATAATTTTGTTGTCTGCAGTTGATTGTGGTTCTAACTATTTGATGATCGCTGAAACTGAAACCAGCTTGGTCTCCTGCAGTCTGTGAGGCAGATTTGCCCCATTACACCAGATGTTTGTTGGAGCGATCTAATCAGCCCCAGTCTGCCATTCTTTCTTCACAACCGACAAATGATACTTTCATTTTTGAAACTCCCTTTTGGAAATTTTTTGAAAGCATGGAATCTGCTTTCACCACCTCTTCATCACAGTCCAGATTATTATCAATTCACATCTCCCTCCTGGTTTTATTGGCAATTATCTTAAAACCGCACATGTGCCACTGACAGACCTGCCAAGGCAAATAGTTTGTTTCTGTTTATTCTTTCAAAAACTCTTCATTATTTTGAAAATATATATAATTTCCTTTTAACTTGCTCTGGTCTAAAGGCATCTGCACCTTATTCAAATATAGACACAAAGTGCTGGAATAACCCAGCGGGTTAGGCAGCATCTCTGGAGAACATGAACAGGTGATGTTTCGTGTCGGGACCCTTCCCAACCCGAAATGTCACCAGTCTATGTTCTCCAGAGATGCTGCTTGACCCACTGAGATACTTGATCACTTTCTGTCATTTTTTTTAAACTAACACCTGCAGTTCTTTGTGTCCCCAAATTGTCCAACCTTTCAACTTACTTAGTTAAACCCCTCATCGTCAAGTTATTTGAATAATTCAGCATTGCATTTCCTAACTGGTTTATTCCCGAGTTGTGGACGAATATAATAATAACTGATTTATAGAGCTTTGGCATTGTTAAAATTCTATTATAAGGCAACCAATGATTACTAACCAAGTCACAACGTTGAAATTAAAACTGATGTCTGGGGACCTGTTTATTCAACAGTTAACTGGGCTACATGGGTTACATGGTTTCTCAGTACATTGCTTCCTACTCAAAACAACAAAATCCCCACCTTGTCTAACCCCATCCATCCTTCTAGAACCCACTACAAATTCACTTCATTACATCCCATACCAGCCAAGTACACTATTTCACTCCATTCCTCTCAACCTCACACAAGCACACCCTAATGTACCCAAGGTCAGCCCTACCCTCTCTGCACTCAACATCTGCCATTGAATCCCACAACATCCTACCCCGCCACACCTCAAACCCTACCCGCATTGTCCCAAAGTACCCACCACACCCCAAACACTCCCCATCCTATCCCATTGTACCCCAGCTCATAGCTCCACACAACATCCTTCATACCGACCCTCACCTACTACATTCCAATCCATAACATTCCTTCTTCCCTAACTTTAATCCAGATGACTCAATTCCAATCCATCACCTCAAAACAGCCCACCTTTCTTCCCAAGTCATTCCATTCTTCCAACCCACACCACCTATTCCCCACAGTGCCTTTTCCCACATCTTTTCACTCCACCAAACTCCAATCCACCCCATACCATGTCCCCCTGCCCACCAAACCCACTTGCCACCAGCAACCAAGCCCACGCACTCCACCTCCTCTTGCCCCATCTCACCTATCACACCCACCCACTGCAAACAACACACACCCACACATAAACGTTGCCTGGGATACTTCTGTGGCATTGGTTGTCAATGTGTTTTCAGACACGTCGCTTGTTTTTGACAGTCTGTGAACAATTGCATAACTGAAGGCATTACGTTTACTTCAGGTGAATGCTGCACCACAAATCCCTTCCAAGCAATGCTGAAAACCTACCGACTGACAATCTACTGGGACACTCTCAACATCTACCCCCTGATCTTATACATGCACAAAAATGTCATGCTCATCTTCACCATCCAACAATATAGATTCTGTGGCACAAAACTGTGACTGAGACTTGATCCTTCATTAAAAACTTAGTTAAGTGAGTGGATTTTAACCTGAAGTGCCTAGTCTGGTGGTGTTAAACTGCTATTTGAGGATTTATTAATACATTGAATCTTATCAATATTAATCAGCTCATAAAATGACTTTTTAACATCAAATAAAAGAGGTAAAAAGAATCTGTAAATTCTTTGTTCCTCTTGGCCTTATTATGCCATAGTAATGGATAATTTAGCTATTGTAAATTAACTGTTTGTACAAGGCTGTTTGTATGTGGAGATGATTGCACTCAGCAGAACTGCCTGAGCAAACAAACCTGCCTAACCAATTGAATAATAAATGTTTAATTTAGCTGGGAGGATAGAAGAATAGTGTCTGGAAATTGGAGTGCATAGTGCTTTTATTTGAGCATTATACGATTAAAAGTCAATTTAACCTATGGTCACAAGTCATTCAGAAAAGTCTGAAGCAGGATCCTGACCTGAAACGTTGCCTATCAACATCCTGCAGAGATGCTGCCTGACCCACTGATTTACTCCAGCATTTTGTGTCCTTTCGTCACAAATGGTTTAATGTCCTGGACCAGCTCTGATTCCCCCACCAGGACATGTCACTCCAGTCATCCAGCACTCCTCTACAAATGCTGACCTAATCAAGACTCATCTCCTGACAGCCCCACAAGAGAACCAAAAGTCAAGAGTGTTTAATTATCTTATGATCCGACAACAAATTGATAAAATTCTTACTTGCAGTAGTACACCGGGCCATGTAAATGCACTACACAGATAATATATAACAAACATTCTAAAAATTAATAACACCCATACTAGTGTGAAATACCCCAAAGTCCTTAGTACAAGCAAAGACAGTCTGTAGTTCACAGTTAAGATTAGTGTTGTGAGTGTTCAAGAGCCTGATGGTTGTTGAGAGGAATCTAATCTTGAACTTGGTTGTCAAGTCTAGCTTCCTATACCCTGTTCCCAATGGTGGGAGTAAAATGAGAGCATTGTCAGGGTGGTGTGGGTCTTTGATGATATTAGCTGCTTTTCTGATCCAGCACCACGTATTGATCCTTTTAATCATGGGGAGGTCAGTACCCACGAGAGCCTGGGCTGTGTCAACCACTCCTTGTCATCTCTTTTGCTCCTTTGTGTCTGGGTTGCCGAATAAGGCCATGATGCAACCAGTGTGTGTTCTCTACTGTAGAATTTCGAGAGAGTATCCGTTGACACACTGAATCTTCACAATCCTCACAGGAAGTAGAGGCATGGATGGGCTTTCTTCATGGTTGCATCAATATGCTGGGTCCAGGACAATGCCTCAAAGATAGGCACGCCCAGGAACTTGAAGTTATTGACACTCTGCACTATCAACCCATCAATGAAGACAGGATCGTGGATCGTCAGATCTTCCCTCACTGTGGAGAGAGGATCTCCACAGATCCTGTGTGGAGTATATGCAGAGGGTCCTCCTTCAGATGACGATGCAGATGAATCCTGCATCCTCTGCAGGAGGATGAACATAAGAACATAAGAAAATATGAGCAGGAGTCAACCACCAAGCCCTTGAATCCTGCCCATCTATTCAACATGAACTGTGGCAGTTCTCAACTTCTCCTCTGTCAGATCCCCAGAGCCCTCAATTCTGCTCATTTCTCCAAAGCAATGTCTGGTTAAATACTTCCAGTATGCTGGTGTCCACAACTCTGGCAGAGATTTCCAGAGATTCATTACCCGCTGCAAGAATAATTCCCTACATTTCTCAGTTTTAAAGAACCAGCCCATATCTTGAAACTAAGTCCCCTGGGCCAGGATTCTCTCACTTGTGGATATACACCAATATTTACCCTGTCAAGCCATTTTAGAGTTTTATGTTTCACCCTTCATTCTTCAACGCCAACCTTTGCAGAACCAACCTGTTCAGTTTCTCTTTAGAACCCTCTAATCCTAAGAATTAGCCTGTTGAATCTCTTTTAGACTGCCTCCTGCTAAAATGACCAACACTATGCTGTACTCCAGATGTGACCAACCAAAACCCTGTACAATTGTTACATAACTTCCCCTTTTCTAAACACCAACCCTTTTGCAATAGACCAATATACCACATACACTCCTAACCTCTTGTTCCCTGCCAACTTTTAGTGATTCATGAACAAAAATACCTAGGTCCCTCAGGACTTCATTTATTTGCAGTTCGAATCCATTCAGATACTGTAGTAGCTTTTTGGTTTCCCATCACCTCATACTTTTTCCACATTGAACTCCATGTCCTCCCAAAGACTCTATCTGACCCATCGCTGAGTCACAATATCCTCATTACACCAAAGACTCCATCTGGCCCATCGCTGTCACAATATCCTCATTACACCATGGCTGTCCATCTCTTTTAATGTTATCAGCAAATATGAATATTTGCATTCTGTTCCCTCCACCATATCATTAATGTAAATGTGAAATAACTCAGGGAGCTTGTGTCTTTATCTCCCACACCTGTGCTCTCCCCTGGACAGAGCAAGTTTAGTTTGGTTTAGTTTAGAGAAACAGCGCAAAAACAGGCCCTTCCGCCCACAGAGTCCACACTGACCAGCGATCCCCGCACAATAACATTATCCTACACACACTATAGGGACAATTTACTCTTATACCAAACCAAACCTGTACATTTTTGGAGTGTGGGAAGAAACCAAAGATCTTGGCGTAAACCCACGCGGTCATGGGGAGAACGTATAAACTCCCCATAGTGGGGATCGAACCCGGGTCACCAGCACTGCAAGCGCGGTAAGGCAGCGACTGTACCGCTGCGCCACCGTGCCGCAAGAAACGAGTTCCTCTGGTCCTCAGCTTCCAGTCCACCAGCCTCAGCATTTAATGGGTCATCCTTTGCAATGTCTGCCAGTTTCAACATGATTCCGTTAGCAGACACATATTCCCCAACACTTCACACTTAACATTTGGGATTGTTCCCATCACAACTTGCTGGTTCACCCTTTGATCCACATCTCTTCCATTCCCCACCATCCAGGGACCCAAACACTCATTCTAGGTGAAACAGCAATGCACTTGCACTTCTTCCAATCCAGTAAAGTGTGATCACTTTCACAATGGAGAAGCCAAGCACAGATTGGGTGATCACTTTAAGAGCACTTGAGCTCAATCCACAGGAGTGACCCTGATCTACCCATTGCCTGCCACTTTAATTCCCCTCCTCCCTCCCACTCTGACTGGTCTATCTGTGGCTTCCTGCATTGCTTCAATGCGGCCTGCTGTAAGCTTAAGCAGCACCTCATCTGATGAAGGGTCTCAACTCAAAACATCACCTATTCCTTTTCTCCAGAGATGCTGCCTGACCCGTTGAGTTACTCCAGCAATTTGTGTCTCTCATCTTCTATCTGTTCTTCGCTCCCCTGAATGGTAAATGCAAAAAACATCCCCTAACTTTAAAAACCTCTGCATGGAGTTTCTCCTGATCAGAACATTACCAGCCGTGAACTGTGGAACTGTACCCTGAAAGGCTGAGTAACATTACCTTTTCTAAACTCCGCGCCCATACCTTGAAATCCTCTTATTACTTCATAGAGATACAGCACGGAAACAGGTTCTTCAATCCAACTTGTTCACGTTGACCAAGATGTCCTGTCTAAACTAGTCCCATTTGCCCGCTTTTGCTCCATATCCCTTTCTTATCCATGTACCTTTTGACTATATAAATGCTTTACATTTATCAATTAACTAGATTTGGTTTATGACTGCTATTTTGTCAACAAATTATTCAATAGTTCGAGTTGGGCAATTTAATTGCTTCTAACTGGTATTTTTCCAGTGGAAGTAAATAAAGAGCAAAGTAATTTGAGTTTTGCAGCCTTGAACATGGAATAATACTCTGCTAGTTTAATCCTGTGCCACTTAATCCCCAGCGGCTTGGCTTCATTGATGGATGATGCATTTTGATCACATTTTTATTTAATGTGTGCAAGAGAATGCAAATGACCCCTTGGTCTATTTCAAAGAACATTGGAGTACAGGAAGAAGCAGCAGGAGAATGTCATTCGGCCCCTTGTGCTTGCTCCACCGTTCAATAAGATCATTTACCTCAGTGCCACTTTCCTGCACTAACCCCATATTCACTAATATTCAAAAAACATTGATCACTCTCTTGAATACACTCAGTGTCTGCCCTTTCTTGTGTAGATAATTCCAAAGATTCATTGCCCCAGAGTGAAGATATTTCTTCTCATCTCTGTCCCTGCTTTTAGACTTTGATGCCTAGTTCCAGACACCCCAGCCAAGGGAAATACCAACCCTGAACTTGCCCTTCAAGTCTCTAGTGAATGTTATACATTTCACTGAGATGAAGAAATGCCAAACTCCTCCTGATTCGGTTGAAGGGTTGAAGTGCTGACCAAATTAAAAATATTTAACTGGCTGTGGTCATGAAACACGTTTCATAAATTGACTTTTTTTTTTTAAAGCACAGAATGACCATTGCCTGATCTGCTTTGGCTTTCCATCCTATACCCTGTGAATGGCATCCCTATGTAAGAAGTTAAACTCCTCTACCTAATCTCTCTAGTATAGAATCACCAAGTCACAGAGAGATCCCGATGGGCTCCTTTGGCCCATCAAATCCATACTGACCATCAACCACCCAGGCACAACCATGACCAGCTGTTTCATCAGTGATCTTCCTATTATCAAGCCTTGAAAAGGATTTTCTGATAATTGCACCATAATTACCTCAATTTATAACTCCTTGCGTGCAGGCAGCTGAACATCATTCAGGCAAAGACCAGGAAATACACAATCAATGGAAGAGAGTGAGAGGGTAATGAGGAACAGAGGGACCTCAGTCTGAAGAAGTGTCTTGACTCGCCTATTCCTTCCATCCATGGATGCTGCCTCACCCGCTGAGTTTCTCCATCATTTTTAGTCGAACTTGGTATCCAGGTCTGTAGATCCATGAAGGTAGCAGCACAGACAGATAAACTGAAGATGATGTCATATGGGATACTTTGCTTCATTAACCAGGACATAGAATATATGGGCAGGGAGGTGATGGTACATCTTTTTTTTAATATTGGCCAGGCCAATATCATAGTGTTTCGATTCCTACATGATAGCAGTGGAAAGGGTGTAGAGGAAATTCACCAGAATGTCGGGATGGGAGATTGCAACCTTCACGTGGTCCGCCCGGTTTCGACGAATGCAATCAACCTGGCGTGCACAATCAAATAAGATCAAATAGAACAAGTTGTCCTACAACTTTAGGCTGTGCACGCCATACGCAAGAAGAAGAATACCTGAATGTTATCTGGGGTGGAGTGCAACAGAGAGTAGTTGAAATTTGGACCTCACTTCCCCTGAGTTTTGTGTGGGGGGGAGAATTGGTGGGGAGGGCGGAGGGAGGTACTCACACACCATTTAAAGATGAGTAAATAGGCATTTGAGTCAACACAGCATAGAAAGCTGTGGGCAAAGTGCTTAAAATGGGATTAGTATAGTTGAGGCCTATATAATAAACATGGTCATGGTGGGCTGAAGGGCCTGTTTTTTATGCAGTTTGACTCTATGGCTGTGAGTGAAGCCTTCAATGAGCTGTGAATCTGCTTTAAAACACCAAAATAACTACTGCAGAGGAATGTACAAGGCCGGCTTCTAAAGAGCTCAGTGCAAGGGTTGATCTTGGGCTGCCCTTATAATGAGTGCTGATTTCCACTTGATTGATAAATATCACAAGTAAATGTTCTCATTGCCACAAAGATCCTTGTCTAAAGTGGAAATTAATGTGCAAATAAATCTTGTTCAACCCCTGAGTATTTTGTTGTCACACAAGCTGATTGCAGTGCAGGTAATTGTGATGCCAGGCTGCACAGTCGTGGCTTTGTGAAGAACCAACAAACATCACAAATAATTTTGCAGCTGAATTTTAAACCTGATATTGACATCAAGTAATTACCATAATGTCATGGGGAGAAGCAAACACCTTTCATACTAATTTACTTCAGTACAAGGACTAGCTCTCGGCAGGACTTGTGTGCACTGAATTGTTCATGTGTGCATTTTGCTTGGGGTGCGGGGATAGATGACCAACCCTGGGGACCATCACAATGATCAATTTGTCAGCTTTTCGCTTTTGTTCCTTTATCATTAATAGGAAGACACAGACACCGTTGACAGAATTTAATTAACCAAACATTTATATCGGCAGCAGTTTCAAAACTTTAAATGGGACGTATATATTTGCTGCAGCTTGGCACTCGAGAAGTGTTGCATTGCCAAAGGTGCTGCCTTTTCATTGAGGTATTCACAAAGGCCATGTCCATGAAATTGTGTGGGTAGCAATAAGTGGATACATTCAATGTGATACAATTTGCAGAGAATACTGTTGCTCATTTTTCAGACGACAAAAGTCCTTCACTTGTTCTTCTGCTTTCTCAGTCTAATATGTGGAGACATCTTGACATGTGCGCTGGTGTCAACGCATATCCAGTCGACATCACTAATTTCACTGGTACGCATTCAAGGTCCGAGGACTCTCCTCCCCACAACCAGTACTTCAGGCCATCTCTATCATATGCTCTTTCTCCCTGAACCCATGCCCTGCAATCCCCTCGGTCCTGACCTCTGTCCTTTGACAATGGCTGAGAAGGGGAAAGGTCATTGGAGGCATTCATCCTACAATATCTACCCTTCTAACTCATGAAGATTCAGGTTTGTACACATCCTCTACATATAACTCAGACATGGTTGTCAGAAAGTCAGCCTCTCTGTATATTCAGTGAGCAGCTACCATCAGGAATGGAAGAGTGGGAATTTTGAAAGTCAGCCAGTTAACAAGATTCATCCAGTGTTGCAGCTGAAAGCAGTTGACTGTAAAGAAAATGTGCTCCAAGTGGGTGTATAAAAAGGAAAGCAGTGTCTAGTGGAGTGGCCTGTTAGGAGTGGCTGTGGGGAGGTTCAAGTTAAGGGTAAATGTGAAGCTTTTAATGGCCCCCAAATTGTCAACGGGAATTAGAAGGAAATAAAGTTGTCATATTAGGGGGTTTTAACTTTCCCAATATTGACTGGAACTGCCATCGTGTCAAGGGCTTGGATGGGATGGAATTTGTCAAATGTGCTTGGGGAAAGTTTCCTAATGCAAGGCGTAGAGGGGCCTACAAGGAAGGGGCCAAAGCTTGACTTACTCTTTGGGAAATTGGGAAGGGCCAGTGTCTGAAATGTCAGTGGGCTTGCCTTCTGGGACCATCAGCAACAGTTACATTAGCTTTAAAATAGTTATGGATAAGGGCAGGATGAGCCCACAAGTTAAATTCCTGCATTGGGGCAAGGTCAACTTTGATCGTATTAGACAGAAACTTGCTGAAGTTGATTGGGGTGGGGAATCGAAAACAAGACATCATATGTTTACAGGGTGCAGCAGCATCTATGGAGCGAAGCGCTGAGTTTCTCCAGCATTTTTGTGTACCTTCGATTTTCCAGAATCTGCAGTTCCTTCTTAAACCCAAACATCATATGTTTACAATTGAGTTTAGTGTAGAGATACAGCCCGTCGGCCCACTGCATTCGCGCCGAACATCGATCCCCGTACACTAACGCTATCCTACACACGCGGGACAATTCGCAACCCAGACCGAAGTCAATTAATTTACAAACCTGTATGTCCTTGGAGTGTGGAAGGAAACCGGAGCACCTGTGGAAAACCCACATGGTCATTTTCTATCCTGTCACATGCTTCAATCATTCATAAACACTTAATCCTCGAAAATGTTTAATGCACGAAGGCAGCTCTCCATAACCTTGAGATTAATTGGAGATAAACAATGAATACTGGCTGGACCTGTAGGTGACACTCACATCTGCAAATTAAATAAATAAGTATTTTTAAAATGGGTCACCTTTAATCTCCTAAAATCAAGGAAATTCAATATTTTGTTATACAATCTGACATCATAACATAATCTCTTTACTTGGATATCACTTTAATGTATCTGCAATGAAGCGTTTAGTATCTGATTCAATTAATGCAGGTTTTCCGCTGAACCGTTTCAACTTGGAATTCTGGGCATTTATTTTAGTTGTCTTTTTGTCTTCCATTTAATCACATTCCACAGGTGTGCCTGAGCTCTGGTCGATTAAGAATTCACAGTGGGTTATAAACATTTCACTCGTCTGATTGTGAGGCGTTTGGGTTCGATAGTTTCTGACTGACAGTACTGATTGAGTAGATTGCACAATAGCTGAGCAGAAAGACCCAAGCCACTGTGGAGTTGTTGGAGCTGCCATTGTAGTTTTACATTGCAAAGTCAAATGATTGTCTTGCAGACAATGGATATGAACATTTTGTTAGCTAGTAGAAACATTCAACGTTCACATTAGTTTCAACACTAGTCAGATATGAATATTACAAAATATGGCTATGCACTCAGGAGACTCCTTGTTAATCCAGGAGACTCCATCCCAATTTATTCAGACTAGAAGGGAGAGTGAAAAACATATTTGGAGAATTCATTAGCAATTACTCGAGAATAATTACGTCCTGGTTAGCTGCCGCTTGCATCAACAGGCATGCCAGATCCCCTCAGTGCATTGGGATCAGGCCAAGGATGTACTTCAGTTCCTTATGCAAAATGTTTCCACAGCTGTCTGATTATCAGCAATGTTATTTCTTGAACTTGTGGTGATTCTACCCCTCTGCCTATTGGCCTTCTGAAGGCTTGGATTTTAATCTGTACCTGATTAACCATGAATTCTCTTCACTGTTTTGGCCACTGGACAATGCATTATTCCTCGCTGTCGACTTGTTGGGGAACTTCCTGGAAAATATGCACCCGGATGTGTAACGTGATTTCATTAATATTGCATATTCTTCAACAACTGGAAATGCTGGTTGATTTGGTGGTCATGGATTTCTTCATGAGGATGCAGTGGGGAGGAAACATAGAAACATAGAAACATAGAAAGTAGGAAGTCCCACATTCTTCTCCTTTAAGAGAATAGATGGACTTCTCCAACTGTGCTGTAGAGAATATGGAACAGGACAGCACAAGAACAGGTCATTTGGCCCACAATGTCTGTGTCAAACATCATCTCTTATCTCTATGCATATAATTCATATAACTTAATTCCCTGCATATCCATATGCATATCTAAAAGTCTCTTAAATGACACTATTGTATCTGCCTCAACCACCAATCCTGGCAGTGTTCCAAACACTAGCTATCCTCTTTGTGTTTAAAAGACAATTGCCCTGCACATCTCTTTTAAACTTTGTCCCTCTCACCTTAAAGCTACGCCCTCTAGTATTTGATTTCTCTCCCCTCCCCTCCGCCCCCCTCCCCTCCCCTCCGCCCCCCCCTCCCCGCCCCCATTTTGGTGTTCCAGAGAAAACAATCCAAGTTTGTCCAATCTCTCCCTAAAATTAATAACTCCTAATCCAGGTATCATTCTGGTAAACATCTGCACTCTTTCCATAGCCTTCACATTCTTCCTGTAACCCTGTGGCTCAGAACTGCATGCAATACTACCAATGTGTAGGAAGGAACTGCAGATGCTGGTTTAAACGGAGGATAGACACAAGATGCTGGAGACTAGTCTGAAGAAGGATCTTGACCCGAAACGTCACCCATTCCTTCTTTCCTGAGATGCTGCCTGTATCGCTGAGTTACTCCTGCATTTTGTGTCTATCGGCAATACTCCAAATGTGGCCTAAACAAAGTCCTATAAAGATGGAATCTAATCTCCGACCATCATGGGGAATTGCCTCAGAAGGAAAGCAATCTTCTCGGTCATCATGAATCTCACAGCCTGTGGAAGTATTCTCCTTTTTCCCCACACCACTTCCAAAATCGGCACAGGCTTATCAAGCAGGTCTGCCCACATTTCATTTCTACCTCCAGTGCTGTAAACTTAACTTCACACATGGAAAGCAGTTTTGGTATAACTAAACTTCTCAGTAATGGGTGATGTTATGGGCAATTGTGTTTTTAATATAGGATCTGCTCCCTATCCAGCACTCACTTGTGAAGCACTGATTAGCATGTGATGGACAGTGGGAGATCTGGGTGAGGCATGGAGATGGTGGAGAGAGGGAAGGTATGCAAAGAGAGGTGAAAAACTGGGGCAGGGGTGGGGAACCTTTTCATGTTGGAATGCCGCATTAAGTTAGCTGTAATCTAATAAGGCCGCATCCAAGAAACTTCAATTAGATATACTTCAAAATGTACAATATTTTGTTAAAATAGCCCTCATGACTTACTAATGTTTTAATTGTGGCCATCAGTCGGGGAGGGTTGTTTCGTTGAATCTTCTTTTACTCTTTGGTATTTTAAATAAGTTCATTTTAAAATTAAAATTAAAATAATAAAAGACGAACAAAAACATATTAATAAAAATAAAAGGATTTGTTCTACAAAACTTGGATTCATTCAAAAGGCTGTACTTAATGGCCTAGAAGGCTGCATGCGGCCTTAACGCTGCAGGTTCCCCAACCCTGGACTGGGGGACAGAGGAGAGTTCTGTTCTCTCCTCCTCTCCAATTCTTCTGGGAAGGAGGAAGGGCTCAGGGGTGGGGGAATGTAGAAGGATTTATGTGGCTGCGGAGGAAGTCGATACGCATGTGGAAAGGACGGGAGTTTGTCTGCTGGAGGAAGTGCGTGTGCGGTGGAGGGAGTGGGTGCGGTAGGGGGTGTGTTTGGGATTCAAGTCCAGTACCATCTCCACAGCTGCTCTCGAAGCAGAGGTTTCTCAGTCTGAAATGTTTATTTTTCCAACTTTATTTTTTCAATCAACCCACAATATCTGCAGGTTTTCACTCTAAACAGAATTATCACCAACCACTCCAGTCCTGAAAACAGCTAATGTTTCCAATAATTGCCCATATAATTGAAGCAATTAATGGCAATCTAGTGAGTGAATGAGTGATAACCTGTGGCTAGAGTATCAGAATCATTCTGATTCATTCTGATACAGACCATTGAATATGATCCCCCTTATTCTCTGCACCAGTTCCCCATAGCCCTCAATCCCCTCATTTTCACATCTTTAAGTACATCCACTTTAAATACTTCCAATGATCGAGCCTTTACAATTCTCTGGGGGAGAGAATTCCAGAGATTCATCACCCTCTTTGACATATCATTTCTACGTTTTAAATGGCCAAGCTGCTTGTGATAAAGCTAATTCCTCTTGGTTATGACTGTATCAGATAAGGTGAATCTTCAGTGAGCCATTATTTTTATTTGGTCCTGACTTTGGTTCTCCCATGTCTCTACAACACCATGTACTACTAGAAACTTAAAGAAAACAAATATTAAATATACGCTGTAAATTAAATTTACAGCTAAACTTGCATTTCTTGCACAGGTAGCCTGGGCTCCAGTTAATGAGTTGACCTTGATGAGGGTCAGATCAACGGCTGCCCGTAGCCTCTTTCCCGGCAGGCTCACAATTCCTAGAGAACAGACGCGCGAGTCGTCGTAACGCGTGCCCAGGTAGAGATCGGTGGCCTCGCCCGGCCTAGGCACGTTTTAACAGCGTCTTCCGAACACCTACACTACCGAGTTGGCAACACCATTGGCCACTTACACTAAGTTCAGCCACCGAAGTCCTGATGAGGTATAGATTGGCTGTCTCACCCGGGCCAAGGTGCGACATTTTTGGGGAGACTTCTGGGGTAGATTTCAAGTATGTTCTCATAATTTTGTCTGGATTAAAGGAGGTACTGGACCATCAGTTTCCAGAAAATCGGTAATGTGCCTGTATTACTTTCTACCCATTCCTTCCCATGAGCCTCCCTGGGAGAGAAAAAGAAACAGATTCCATTTGGCCACCCACCAAACGTCCCAGATGTATATCCAACTATCATCGGAGTATTTAGATTGAAATCACCATATACTGCAAATAATAATAATAATAATAATAATAATAATAATAATAATAATAATTTGTTTATAGGGACAGTGCATATTAATGAACATTTGCATGTAAATATGCGAGATTGTAGCCAATCAGTAGCTAAATGGCACAAACCTGAAACAGAAATAGGAAACTCATGAAATACTCAGTAGGTCAGGCCACGCCGGTGGAAAGAGACAGTGGCTTTGTCAGATCTCAGAAGTACTGCCCCTGGATGGCAGACTTGGTATTGTGCTGACCAGGAAGAATTTATTACAGACGGCTGGAGATTGTGCAGTGGTGAAGCAGAAATAAAACAAGCTGCTTTGATGTGCAAGAAGGAACTGCAGATGCTGGTTTACACTGAAGATAGACACAAAATGCTTGAGTAACTCAGCGGGTCAGGCAGCATCTCTGGGGATAAGGAATGGGTGACATTTTGGGTCGAGGCCCTTCATCAGACTCAAGGTCTGATGAAGTCTGAGTCTGATGAAGGGTCTCGACCCGAAATGTCACCTATTCCTTCTCTCCAGAGATGCTGCATGATCCGTTGAGTTACTCCGGCATTTTGTGTCTATCTTCAAGATTCTTTGATGGCTGATTGCATTCATTTCTCTGGACTTGTTTCCTCCTCAATTTCTTCTGTAGGCTGAAGTTATAAGATTTTACCACCCATTAGACGAAAGCAATTTATAGTCCTTAATAGAGTAGTTGGATAAGGTAGAGGGCCTTTACATAACCATGCCGATAATTCAACACTCAATATCTCAGAAATCCCGCAGGCTTTTAAAATTTCAAAAGAATACCCGACCTTAATTAACTGCAGTTCACTTCACCAGAAATTGACAGAAGCCATCAGGAATGGCTAGAAAAGGCTACTGAAAATAGTGAAATGAGAATCGAAGGACTCACCTGCACCTTGTTTACATGCTAAGCCATACGGAAAGGCACTAATTAATTGCTGGGTATTTATTGACGGTATAGGGGGCGATGTGTGGCTTTCACCACAATGGCTTTCTGTGCAAGAGATTATTTTTAAATTCATTTTCGCAGCAGTGAGCACATTTGTCCGAGAATCAGCTCCTTGGTGTTCGTGTTTCTTCTCTCCGCATTCTACTGGCTGAGGCTCCAGTCAGGAGGGCTAACTCGTTGGAGCTGCCCCTTTACGAGGTGCTGCAACCTGCTGGTCATTAAGTCGGAATAAGAGAGCACATCAGCTGCTGGTTCTTCTCAAGAATAGGGTGCTCCAGCTGAACACAAGTATTGGATCAGAACTCCCAATTTCTGCAACACGAGTGGAAAAACCACGTGGGATGCAGCTTATTCCCACAAAAGTGACATTGGGTTAAGCATTCCAGTTCTACGAGTTACAGTGTCATATAAACCAGAAACATGCCCTTTGGCCCACCATGTCTATGCTATCTACCTATGCCAATCTCATTTATCAGCACTTAGACCTTGGCCTACAGAGATCTTCTGGGATCAGATTTAATATCAGATTCCTCACTAGGATTAAGCTACCTAGGGGAGCCCAGTTAAAATTCAAGACCTGCAGCAGCTGTTAAATGCACCACATAAGATCGTAGGTGGTATTATGTAATGCTCCTGGATTGTTGAAATAAAGTTATTTCTAGCAAAAGCAATGGCTTGCTTTGCCTTATCAATCACACTGGCAGTTTCAGCCCGTGCTCTCTTACCCAATGGGGACAATGGTTAAATAAAGATTGTATACACTTGGCTTGGTCACTCTGGAGTTTGAGGTGATATATGGGGAACCTACTGTATTTCCTTTGGTGAGAGAATCCAGAACAGGGGGAGACAAATGTTAAACGAGACTTGGGCTGGTTGAGAAACCAGGAAACAAATTGTCACCAAAAGAGCGTTGAGAATCTAGAACAGTGATTCCTCAGGTAGGGGTCAGTTTAAATTTTAAACCCAGAGATAGGCAGATTATTAGCATGATGTAAACTGACTTTATTAAAGACGAAAAGTAGCGCAGAAATATTGGAATAAAAAAACCTTTTTGCAAACATCATCTGCAACTGACTCCATAAAGTTGAAAAGAACATCATTGGCTTGGTCTGTCATTCATCTGCCATGGTTCCTAACTGTTCTCAAGAGGACAACTACTGTACTTCATGTTTGTTTGCTGTGACTTGAAGCTCAACATTGTGTTCAATGGTACGATGTCTGAGAAAACAAAATAAGATATGTTCATCTTCTCTGCAGGTGAGTCTCTGTACTAACAGCCACTCCAGTCATAGCCCCACACAGATTCTTCAGCTCGATGGTCACAGTCTCACAGTTCAACTTCATCAAAAACCAGCTCAACTTCATGATGGCAACAGTGGGGGAAATGGCTCAGCCTGCCCAGTGAATGGTAAATTACTTAGAGATAGCTAGAAGTTAACAGCAGGGTGTTGGCAAGACACTACAAAGTATGCAATATTTCCCAGTGTCTGAGCCACCTATTGTTACAGTTAGACTCTGAGGATGAAATTCACCGTCTACTTCAAGGCCCAAAACGTCACCCATACATTTTCCCCAGAGATGCTGCCTGACCTGCTGAGTTTAGTTTAGTTTAGTTTAGTTTAGTGATATAGCGTGGAAAAAGGCCCTTCGGCCCAATGAGTCTGCGCTGACCTGCAATCCCCCACACTAACACTATCCTACACATACTTGGGGCAATTTACAATTTTACCAAGAAAATTAGTCTACAAACCTTTGGAGTGTGCAAGGAAATTGAAGCTCCTGGAGAAAATCCACGCAGGTCACGGAGAGAACGTACAAACTTCGTACAGACTACCCATAGTCGGGGTCGAACCTGGGTCTCTGGCGCTGTCAGGCTGTAACTGTGCCTATGTGCCACCCAGTTACTCCAGCATTTTGAGCCTACTTCAATCTGCCTGCTGAGCACAGCCTTTGGTCGATTGAAGCCTTTGAAAATCATATCTCGGACCTGAAACAAAAATAATGCTTTTGTTCAGCAAGCCAATTAAGGATTAAGAGACCAGGCTGGGTAAATCAAATCAAAAATTAAAAAATCAGCCACAAAACTGATTTAAATGTGGAACAAATTTAAAGATTGAATGACCTCCTCCATTCCTACATCTGTGAATGAAAGAACTGAAATTAAGATCTGAAGTACTTCAAAAGGAAATGATGCTAATTGAGATTGGTGAAACACGTAAGGCTTAGCTAAAACATTTTATAAGGTTGGTGGGAGTAGTTAAAGGAGACTGCAAGGGAAATAATTTTATTTCACCTTGATACAGGACACAGAGAATAAAGACATAAATCAAGTCTACTTCTGGGCAGAACAGCGGTGCATCTCGTACAGCAGCGGTTTCACAGCTCCAGTGACCTGGGTTCAATCCTGACATCCGGTGCTTTAGGTCACCTCATGATTTTACTTCTACATTTCAAACATATGCAAGTCGGTAGGTTAATTGGCCATTGTAAATTGTCTTGTGCGTATGCATGTTGAATCTAAGGACAGTTAATGCGTATGTGGAAAGACTAAAATGGCACGTCTATAAGATCAACATACAGCATGTGGATGCTCATAGTTTGCTTGGGTAGCTTACAACGCAGAGATATTAATTCTCCAATTTAAGGTGAAACCTTCCCCCTGCCTCCCCCCCCCCCCCCCCCCTCCCACCTACCCCCATGTTTTCCCTCCTCTCTTTCCTATGCCCCACCCGAGTGCACACCCATTTCTTCCCCTATCTACCTCCCCCTCTACCTTCCTCCCCCTCCCTTTCAACCTATATCCCTCAATCTGGCTTTTCATTTTACTCCTTGTCTGACATCCTTATGTCTCCTTTTCATCTCTAGCCTTTCATCTACCAATCACCCCCAACCCCTCACCTGTATCCGTCTATATTTGCCAGGCTCTGCCCTGACCCCATCTCTTTTCCTGCTTTCTTTCCCCGACTACAATCAGTCTGAAGAAGAGTACCGATCCAAAACGATGCCTGTCCTTGTCTTCCAGAGATGCTGCCCGACACACTGAGTTACTCCAGCACCTTCTTTTGTAAGTGGCGATTGATAGCGATTGATTGCAATAACACAATGAGCCAGACATGTTTCTGCCCGAATGACTCTGAGACTTTAACTCACAAAGGCTGGCTACCTTGTTAAATGTACAACAACGAAACCAAAAGCATATCCCCCTAAACGGAATCAGTGTATTGCAAATTAAGACAATGGAATAATTTTTCAATGGGTGATTGGGAGAAACCCGAGATGCCACGAGATGTAAAAACGAACTGCTAGAGGTACTACAGATAAAAAAAACTACTGATGTTTTCAAAAGGGAACACAAGTGGGAGTATGTGAAAATGGAAATGAATTTTGTTGCATAGAGAACTACTGCCTCTGAAAAGGATGGTTTAGGAAGAAACCAAAATCTGCAGTGGGTTAGTGGGGATGGAATGGAAGTGAGAATAAATTAAATGAGCATGAATTATATTCTTAAAGTAATTACAATGTAATGTGATTACATTTCCGTCCTCGGCGGAAACATAACATGATAAAGTCTGGATAATTTTATAACAATTTAACAGTTGGACAGGTTTTAATTCCAAAATATTAAATGGAGTCTCTTTCTGCGACGTCATTCCATTACAAATCCAAATTTCAGAGTGTGAAGACATATTTATTGAAGTAAAGATGTGCTTGAAGATTGTGGTCACAGTAAATTTGAAAGTTTATTACCGTTTTCACCAAACAATAATTAATTCAGAAGAGCTGGTCTCAATGTTCACGGGGAAAACCTTATTATTGAAATGGATCAAATTCATGATTCTATCACTAGTCTGTGAAATGAGATTATCCTCCTACATTCCCCCTTCACAGATGAATACAGTCTTTGTGCATTTAAGAAAATCATATTATAAATTCTAGCCTTTAATCAACATTTATGTCACAGCCATTAGCTCCAAAATTTGTGCAAAATATTAACTCTATATTTAGACTACACCAAACTAGAACAAATATAAACCATACATTTTTTGTAATTATGTTTTATATAGACACACACTTAGAATTGAATGCATGTAATTTTACACAACTTAACAATGATTTTACATAGCACAGCTAATTAGATGTTTGGTTGATTGTTTCGGTAACGCTACAGATAATTAGCTAATTGGTATATTGGTTAATTGGTTGGCTGGTTTCTTGATGATGAATTGACTTGTAGATGGTCTGATATTGCAGAAACAGATTGGTACAACGAATACAACAAGATGTGTGCAGTCAAAAGGGAATGCTGGTAGCTGCTCACCTTAATGTGCAATAGTAATTGGGGCTCTTTGTGGGGAAACTTCCACCATTATGTCCAACAGGGTATTTAGTTCTTTCACAGGAGCTGTTATCCTATTTTCCCCAGTGTGACGATTCTAATGCTAATGACTTTTCCAGAACCCCCCCTCCCAGATTTTGTGCAGATTCAGTAAATCAGATTAGCTGAAACTCTTTTTTGCAAATGAACCAACAGTGCATTCCGCCTATGCCCTCTTCCTCCAGGTATATCAGTGAGTATGTTTTTTTTATTGGAAGTCCCTTTGGGGTCAGTTCTGATCCTTGGGGCTTGTCCAACAGGCAATTTTTTAGGCGACTGCCAACAACTAGGCTGTCGCAACACGGTCGCCTGTATGATCGTCAGTAGTCTCCTCAGTCGTCTAAAGAGTCATAGTGTTTTTCTGGTCGCCGCTGGATTTTGAAATGTTCAAAACTTTTCGACGACAGTCGGCGACCATGGGCGTGTTGTAGCTTGGCTTCTCCTGATGTAGGTGCTGTCGTAGGTTGTTGTAGGTTGTCGCCAGGATGGCGTAGGTTGTTGCCGGTGCTGACTTCGGTGAATTCCATTGTCGTAGTCGCCAGCTGTCGCCTAAAAAGTCGCCTAAGTGGGACAGGCCCATTAGTCCAGTTGCCGGTTTTTATCGGCTACCTGCTACGACAATGACAGTCGCCAAAAAAATCTGAAGGGACAGGCCCTTTAGAATAAATGTACAAAAAGCTGTTTCAATGCAACTAAATGGTAGAATTAAGCACTGAGAAAAATTACATACTTAAAATGTGGCCTGAATACACTTGCATGTGTGTTCTTTTGCAAACTAATTTATGACTTGCATTCTCGGATCACTGTTTGATAAGTGGCTTTTGTGTTTGTTGCCAAACAATGTCCAATGAATGTAGAAGTGGATTCATTCTCCCATTCCAGCAGCATCAATGCCGCCGAATGAAAACGCATCATGACGCAAGCCCAGCCTTTGAACAGGTGAGACAGGAGTTCCTCACTTTCCCCTTCATCCAACCACCAGCAGACCACCAAAGAACCAAATAAAATCCAGACTTTTTGTTTCTTCTTTTCCTTTCTCATTTCTGTTATCACTTGGTTGCTTAGAAGTACAACTTGGACTTTTCACAACCTTGAATCACTGCAAAAACCTTTTTACAATAAGAAGTTCTTTTGAAGAGTAGTCATTGTTGTGATGACCTGAGGCATGTTCTGGTATTGTGCTGAAGTCCATGGAGTAGTGCTCAGACCCAGAATATTCTGACTGGGGCAAGGGCAGTACCCAATGAGCCACAGCTGGTTGGACCCGTGCCTAGTGTGCTGGATGCTCACAGTCTGTGTGTTTTATTTTCTTGTTAGAGGCTCCATCAGTTAGGGTTCAGCTCAACATATCACCCCCATTTGGGGTGGGAGATTGCAACCTTCACGTGGTCTGCCCTGTTTCGACGAATGCAATCAACCTGGCGTGCACAATCAAATAAGATCAAATAGAACAAGTTGTCCTACACCTTTAGGCTGTGCACGCCATACACAAGAAGAAGAAGACCCCCATTTCAATTGTCCCTTTTGTCTTTTCTGTCAGGTACAGTTTATGGTTATCCACATAGTAATGTCCCACCTTATTGGCTTATCATGTTTGCATGATCCTTTTTCTTTTATTTCTTCTGCTAAAATGGCTATTTGTTGATCAGCTTGGCTGTGCCATTGGCTAATAACGCTCCCTTCTGTATGGTTGTCTTTTGTTTTTATTCCTCGCGAGGTTTAACTCGTAGAGTGCAATGAATTTGTTGCCAGGACTTGGTAATATGGGAGGTTTTAATTGCCTGGTTCCGCTGAGCTTCTTGATTCTACAAAATATCTTTTATTTTTATTGAGGCAATGACATTTTCAACTGGAGATAGACAGAAAATGGAACTGTCTTGTAAAATCAGAACATAGAATTCACTAGTGGGAAATTGCTTTCACTCAACTCTGTCATTCTGATCCCCACTGCAGCACCTTCAATTACTAACATAATCTCGTTCCTGCACTAACCTATATCCCTCTTCTCCCTGCTGAGTCTGAATTGCAGTTGGGCACTCATTCTCCATGATAATTGGCTGCCGATTCCCCAAATTGGAAATCCCTGAGTGTTAACCTTCTGCAAATGAAACAGATGCATTTCATTAAAAATTTAGCAAGATTGAAAACAATGATATTAGTATTCAGCAAACACACCCTCAGTGTGTTCAGTAACATCTTCAAACACAAGTGGACTTGACAAAGTGTTGAAGGAGAGAGGAAAACAGATATCCCACAATATGCTGAAAGAATCAACGTGAGTTCTCTTCAGGTGGTGGTGTCAGTTTGATGCATCAAGGTATTGTTTTCACAGCTCAATATGTTGGTATAATGAGGTAACTAGGCAGGTACAAGGAACTGGTGCAATGTTTTTATTTCATGTAAGAACGGATCAAATTTTCATCTCAGCAAGTAACAACATCGCCTTATGGAGCAAATGATAGAATCCAGATGCAAAAGACATTTTCATTCTGCACATCCAGCGATGTATTATAAAACATCAATTTATAATGCTCTGCTTTTGCTGAAGTAAATAACTTACCAAAATTAGTTGTGAATCCTGAAGGAACGTAATATTTCAAAACCAGGGTACACATGTTCAGTCTCCGAACAAATCAACCAAAACCACAATTATTCAACATCAGAACTTGTCAGGAATGACAATATTGTCATACAGTTGGTGTCCCAGGACAACAATCAATAATAAACTATTCAATCGCTCCTTAGTGTCCCTGCTGTGATTCATTTTGCACCTTCATTGCTGAGCCTCCTCTGGAGATTCCAATCCCATTCTGGATATAAACACATAATCTATACTTCACTGCTATACTGTAGACAAATCAAAGACCGAACTCTCTCAGCTGCACATTAAATCTTTCACTGGACAGCAGTGGCGATCTCCCCATTATCCTTACAATCAGTTATCTCCCAAACAACTCTATTAAACAAACTATCTGGTCACTATTTCATTATACGTGGAACCTTGCCATGCACAAATTGGCTGCAATCATCCACTACATTGATGCAGCAATTACACTACACAATAGATCACTTTTCTTTGTTTCAGCATGTCATTTACAACTGATCTCTCAGTTTGCCTTCCTTTTACAGGTTTGTAGGTTAATCAGCCTCTGTAAATTAAGGGTAGGCAGTGGATGGGGAAAATGGGATAACATAGAATTAGTGTGAATGGGTGATCAGTGTGGACGGTGGGCCAAAAGGCTTGTTTTTATGCTGCATCTCTAACTAAACCAAACTGAATATGATCGGTGGGATTATTCTAAAAACTTGGTGAGTTGGTGAATTAAATGGTCTCCTATGATGTTGTAGGAAATGAATACGTGGAACATGGAATGCCCCAATGGTAACGTAAAAAGGATTCTGGCATTCTAGAAGTGATAAAATCAAACTCAAGACAATATGTGACTTTATGATGAAGACATCAATACAAACAGCTATCAAACTTACTGTTGTTGCTTTATCATTTAAAAAAATAGCTGTTAGAGATACAGCATGGAAACAGGCCCTTCGGCCCACCAAGTCCATACTGACCGTCAATCACCCATACACTTCTATCCTACACTGACCATAAATCACCCATCAATTCTATCCTGCACATTAGGGGCAATTTACAGAAGCCAATTAACCTACAATCCTGCACGTCTTTGAAGTGTGGACGGAAACCGGAACACCCAGAGTAATCCCACGTGGTTACAGGGAGAACGTACAAACTCCTTTCTTCACGTTGTCCATTTTGATGGTAATGATGCTGTCCTTCGAGAAGTTGAAAGCTGATATCAATGTTTTTTTTCCTATTTCCTCTCAGGACACAGACATGACCAGCTATTCCCTATTGCTCTGATGACTCAATGCTGGTGGATGACCTTTCTCAACCAGTGCAAGTAATGTAATAGAGGTGGGTGGCTAGTGAGAATATTTCCAAGGGCTTTTCAAGTTTGTGTGGGACTGGAGCTACTCAAAGGTCAGATCAGCTAAACGGCAGCAGGATTTGTAACCTACAATGAGTAAACTCACAACAATTCATATTAAAGAGGGAACTGCAGATGCTGGAAAATCGAAGGTACACAAAAATGCTGGAGAAACTCAGCGGGTGCAGCAGCATCTATGGAGCGAAGGAGATAGGCAACGTTTCGGGCCGAAACCCTTCTTCAGACAATTCACAACAATTCATCAACCTTTATTAAGGCCAGCTTTCTGCTTCCAGATCTACTTATTTAATCTAAATTCACATTCTCACCTATGGTTGGACGATTTGAACTCAAATTCTCCGGACTTCTGGAATCTGCTACCAGGAGTCATCCATCTTTCATTGTTCCCTCCTAGTCAAAAGGGTGTGAGCTCAAGAGGAATCGTGTACAAAAACCCAGGATGATGCTGCAGTGAAATACTACTGGGATAACCATCTTTGGATAGAGATGTTGAACTGAGTCTGTTTCCTCAGATAGAAGAAGATGCTGAAGGAGATTAAGGGAGTTCTTCCCAATATTCTGCAAAATAGTTATCCTTCAAGTACCATCACTGAGATACATTATCTGGTCATGACCTCATCATTACTTGTAGTATGTGGTGTGCAAGTTCATTGCACATTTTCTTGCTTACACCAACAACCACATTTAAACAGAGTTTAAGTCAAGTCAAGTCACTTTTATTTATATAGCACATTTAAAAAACAACTCTCGTTGACCAAAGTACTTTCCATTGGTAGAGGTACTAACGTTATACAACAGTGGTTCATAGATTAAGTACATACATAAATACATACATATAATCCTCCCTCAGAGGAAGTCAAGAAAGGCTTGATAGTAAAGATGAGTTTTAAGTATCGACTTAAAAGAGTCGATGGAGGGGGCAGTTCTGATGGGATGTGCTTTATGACATTCTGAGCTCATAAAAGGTGGTACAAAAATGCAAGTTTAGTGTATTACTGATGCAGTAAACCAACAGCTTGGGTATATTACACTGTTAGCAAACACAGGCCATCACCACTTCACTGCCTCGCCAGTATGCCCCATCAGTGATTCTACTGGGGACAACATTGCCCCCTCCCTGTCAACCAGCAACATACAAGTAGCAGTAGAAAGAAGTGGAATGCATTCATTCCATCAGATTTCCTGCCTGTCCTCTGGTCAATCTTATTGAATGTAGCAGGAAATCTCACAAAATGGATTTCTCCCTAATATTGCCCAGAATATTGGGGGGGAACCTTCTTACTTTATTTTCATTATGGTTACTGTAGAATATTTTATGTCCATTGAAGAAGACTGATCAGCCCTGCCCCTCTGCACATCTGCAAAGACCATTTCATTCTCATTCTTCCTTCTCATTCCTCAAGGTTCCATACATCATCTGGTCCAGCTGTGAATCAGCTGATGCTGAAATGGCCAAAGTGTGATGGACTGACTTCCCTTATTTCAATGCACTAAGGTGATATGAAAATAAACAACTGCAGATGCTGGAAAACTGAACTCAAAAGGGAAAATGTTGGACATGCTCAGGAGTTCGGACAGCATTAGGCGAATGAGAAACAGAGTTACTCCTTCAGGTCAAAGATCCTTCATCGAACTTTAACTGTTTTTCGTTGCACAGGTGTAGCGTGACCTGTTGAGGGACTATATGATTTGTTGACAATGATCACAGAATACAACAACATGCTGAAGGAACCAATTTTGTCACATATTCCTCATTCTAATTTTTCTTGACTGTCGTCAATTACTATAAACCCAGGGATACAAGAAGCTGCAGATGATGGAATCTGGAGCAACAATGTACTGGAGGAGCTCAATGGGTCGAGCAGTATCTGTGAGGGGTGATTTGAATTGTTGGCATTTCAGGTTAAAACCTTGCATCAGGATTGAATGTGGAGATGAAAGATAGCCAGTATAAAGAGAAGAGGGAAGGTGTAGGACAGGGTCTAGTGGGTGATTGGTGGTTGGGGAGGGGAGAATCCAGTGGTTGAAATATGTGGGTGGTGCAGCATAGGTTTACAAGGTTAACTCCCGGCATGGCGGGACCGTCATATGCTGAGAGAATTAAACAGCTGGGCTTGTACCCTCTGGAGTTTAGAAGGATGAGAGGGTATCTCATTGAAACATATAAGATTGTTAAGGGTTTAGACACGCTAGAGGCAGAAAACATGTTCCCGATGTTAGAGGAGTCCAGAACCAGGGGTCACAGTTTAAGAATAAGGAGGAAGCCATTTAGAACGGAGATGAGGAAACACTTTTTTCTCACAGAGAGTGGTGAGTCTGTGGAATTCTCTGCCTCAGAGGTGGAGGCAGGTTCTTTGGTTGCGTTCAAGAGAGAGCTACATAGGGCTCTTAAAAATAACGGAGTCAGGGGATATGGGGAGAAGGCAGGAACGGGATATTGATTGGGGATGATCAGCCATGATCACATTGAATGGCGGTGCTGGCTCGAAGGGCCGAATGGCCTACTCCTGCACCTATTGTCTATTGTCTATTGGTAGGTAATAGAATCAGGAGGAGGAAGGAACGGCTGAAAATAGGCCATGGTGTAGCTGGAGCAGGGTATGGGAAAAGGAATAAAATGGAAGGACCAGAGGTGAACTGGAAATGGAGAGAGGGAAATGCAGTGCAAAGGATTATCTGAGATTTTGCAAATTCAGTATTCATACCATTAGATTGTGGACTATGTCAAGTCAAGTCAAGAGAGTTTATTGTCATGTGTCCCTGATAGGACAATGAAATTCTTGCTTGCTGCAGCACAACAGAATATTGTAGGCATAAATACAGAACAGATCAGTGTGTTTATATACCATAGACCACATATATATACACATAAATAAACAGATAAAGCGCAATAGGCTGTTATAGTTCAGAGTTTGATTGAAGTTGTGTTTAATAGTCTGGTGGCTGTGGGGAAGTAGCTGTTCCTGAACCTGGATGTTGCAGATTTCAGGCTCCTGTACCTTCTACCTGATGGCAGCGGAGAGATGAGTGTGTGGCCAGGATGGTGTGAGCCCTTGATGATGTTGGCAGCCTTTTTGAGGCAGCAACTGCGATAGATCCCCTCGATGGTAGGGAGGTCAGAGCTGGTGATGGCCTGGGCAGTGTTTACAACTTTTTGCAGGTGTTGTTTCCCAAATTTGCATTGGAACTCTCCCTGGCAATGGAGGTGGCTGAGGATGGACTGTCAGAATGGGAAGGGGAGTTGAAATGGCATGAAGCAGGGAGATTGGGATGACTTTTGGGACAGAACGCACATGTTCTGTAAAATGTTCAGCAAGGACTGGAGCTGTGAGAAGGAAAAGCTCACAATGTACCAATGATGGCAGAGATGGTGGATCATAGGACATGGAGGGAAAGCTGTAAGGAGAAGTGTTGAACTGATTGTACAGACTTGAGATACTGGCTGGGGCCAAACTGGAATGTATATGGCAATGAAGACGAGTACTGAGGAAGGATACATAGACGTAGTAATACAAAAGAACCTGGTCAAAAAGCAGATGAACAGTTAGGACCAAGGAAGAGGAGAAGTGAGAGAGGGTCTACAGAACTCGCATTGAAGAGAAGAGGAAAATGTTTTCAAGTTGGCAAGTCTTGCAGAGACTTTGCAATGCAGTAGTAAAAAGGAGCCACCAAAGATTAATCAATCTAATCTACAACTATTAATCCATTTTTCAGGAGACCCTGCTGCTCACACCTACAGTACATGCCCTCTACCACGAAGGTCTCTGCTGCGGATGCCCCACTGGGGGCCATAGGCCCGGTGATAGGAAAAGATACTCAAAACATGGCAAAGGTTGTAACTGGGGTCACAGATAGAATGGGAGAAAAATCAAGCAAGAGAGAACCCAGAGGACTACAAGGAATTCAAGAGGTATTGAAGGTTGTAATCTTTCATGCCAGAGAGAAAGAAAAATGTTTTTTGTTGTAACACTGAATGTGTAAAGGATAAAGTGGATTGAGGGTCAGGATAGTTTGAATTGGTGCTGCTGCGTTGCCCACAACACATAACTAAATAAATAAACATAATTGGTCATAACCTGTTAGGCTTTTCCAGAAATAAATCAAGTTTGCTTCAGCAGCTTTAATATTTGTTTGTTGCTTGTTCTGCTTATTAAAGTTGGCCCTGGTGCACAAGGTGTGTACGTGGACAGCATGAGTGCTTCTGGTTTGTGTGTGTGTGTGCGGAGGGGGCAGCAATTAAAGTTGGAGAGCAGTACTTAATGTAAATATGACATGCTCTGCAGCTATGATGTTATGACATCTGAGAGGAAGGAGACTTTTAGAGCCTTCCTAAAGAAATAAAATCTATCTTGCTCAAGTTTGTAACCTCTTACCATCAGTTGCTTTCCATACCAAAAATAAAATAGTATCTGAAGAAGGGTCTCGACCTGAAACATCACCCATTCATTCTCTCCAGAAAAGCTGCCTGTCCTACTGAGTTACTTCAGCATTGTGTGTCTATCTTCAATTTAAACCAGCATCTGCAGTTCTTTACCACACAAAAACAAAACAAGAATCAATTTAATTAAGTGCATTTCCACTACAAGCATCTCTGTCACTATAACCACACTTTCCAAATGAATGAAGTGGCCCAGCACTGCTCTGAAATATTTCTTGAACTGTGAAAAAGATGCAGAGTGCAAAACAAAGACCCAGGCAGTCACTCATGCCCACAGCAAGTGGATGGGGCTGATGGAACAAAGGACTACTGGGAGGAGAGTGGTTTGTGTTGGTTCTGTCAGCAAGTAGTATTTAAACTTACTAATGGAACCCACACTGGTGAATAGGAGCATATTTGTTGCAAGGACTGAATATTGGCCATCTCCAACATCACAAAGACAGCTAGTGGACTAGTGCAGAAGAGCAGAGATAGAGTAGGTGCGGGGTGGAAAATTGAAACAGCTGCCTTCTCTTATCCTTTCCTCATCCTGAAAATCAAGGGGCTATAGATTTGGTTGGAACACTCTTCCTTCTTGAAAATGTACCTCCCGTTGCTCCAAGACTGATTCTTCTTCAAGTAGCTGTTTCTATGTGTTAAATGACTTTCCGTCATTGACTCGCCTATTACATCTTCCTCTCTTTCCATAACTAACATATTTATGCTAAATCTAAAAGAATTATGATAACTTTAAAACTCTCCTGATGCAACTTCCATCTAGCCAGCTCCATTTCACAGTATAAGTCTAAATCCAGAATTATTCCCAACCTCTTTTCTGGCTTGCTTTATCATGCCTAGGAAACTTCTGAATCTAATTTACAAACATTTTTAACAGGACATTTTCCCAATTACTATCAAAATAACCTCAATTCCCCATTGTCGGTGAGTGCTTCTGTACTTATCAGAACTCTGGAAACAAATCCCTTCCTCTCTTCGAAGCCTTTAGCAAATTCCTAACAATGTCATTTTTCCTTTTTATCTTTATTATCTTATTTACTTGAATCAATCCGGCCCCAAATGGAAAATGTTGCAACCCTTTCACACTGTGCTTGTTACTTAACTAATATTGTCCTTCCTATCCTTCCCTCCTGATTCCTCCGTGAAACCCCTTTCTACCCCACCATACTACGTCTGCTAACTCCTGTAACCAGAAACAATAACCTGCCTGTTCTGTTCCTCTTTGACCCTTGTAGTAGCCAGTAATGGCTGCAGTATCATTTTTCAACAAGTCTGCCAGTGCCTTCAGCATCTTGTCCTGTTCAATAAACTCCTTACAAACTCCAGGTATATAAAACATCAAACACCTCTGGACTTCCCCGTTTTGTCTGTTTCCTTGCCTTAGTTTGGTCTGCATCCATTTCCTGTCCTGTTCTTCCCCCGTTCTAAATCTGTACTGTGTTTCCCAACTCCTGCTGGCCCAATCCCAACTACACTCCCAAAGCCATAAAAATTGGCCGAAAAAGTGCAATTTGCCTGGTGAGGCCCACCCCTTAGGTCTCACCGCCCAGAGTCAGTCCCATTGCCCCAGGAATCTGAAGCCCTCTCTCCTGCACCATCTCTCCCATCATGCATTTATCTGCGTTACTCTTCTGGTCATGGAGTCATAAAGGGACTGCTAGCCCCTTGGTGGAATAACGGAAACATAGAAAATAGGTGCAGGAGTAGGCCATTCGGCCCTTCGAGCCTGCACCGCCATTCGAAATGATCATGGCTGATCATCCAACTCAGTATCCCATCCCTGCCTTCTCTCCATACCCCCTGATCCCTTTAGCCACAAGGGACACATCTAACTCCCTCTTAAATATAGCCAATGAACTGGCCTCAACTACCTTCTGTGGCAGAGAATTCCACAGATTCACCACTCTCTGTGTAAACAAACCCTTTAGCCCACCAAGTCCACACTGACTATCAAGCATTCATTTTTACATGATTCCAAACATAACCCATTTTATTCTCCCCCACATACCCTGCAGATTTAACTGCCACTTACACACTTGAGGCAATTTACAGCATCTTAGTTTAGTCTAGTTTGGAGGTACAGCGCGGAAACAGGCCCTTCGGCTCAATGAGTCCACACTGAGCAGCACTGTCCTACACACTAGGACAATTTACAATCTTTACTGAAGCCAATTAACCTCCAAACCTATACATGGAGTGTGGGAGGGAACCGGAGCACCTGGGGGAAAACACACGCAGTCAAGGTTTTTTTACGGCTGCTCAGTATTATTCTTGACCCTGCCATTATTGATCCCACGTATCATCTTGTAATCACTTCTGCAGAAAGTGCTAGCGAATCTCAGCAGGTGTGGTATCGATGAAAAGAAAAACAATTAACATTTCAGGTCGTAGACACTTAATCGGTGCTGAGAAAGGCAGAACAGCACATTGGTCTAGGTAGCAGTGAAAGTAGGGGAGGATAATGGGTTGAACAAAGGAATTTATGAGATAGTTTAGTTTCTTAGTTTAGAGTCACAGCAGGGAAACAGTGCCTTCGGTCTACTGAGTCCGCATCGACCAACGATCCCTGCACATTAACACAATCCACACACTGAGGACAGTTTTACATTTATACCAAGCCATTTAACCTACAAACCTGTATGTCTTTGGAGTGTGGGAGGAAACCGAAGATCTCAGCTAAAACCCACTCAGGTCACGGGGAAAATGTACAAACTCCATACAGACAGGCACCCGTAGTCAGGATCGAACCTGGGACCTGGGGCCCTTGTGCTGTAAGGCAGCAACTCTACCACTGTCCCACCCCATGGATGAAATAGTGTTGCCATTGAGGTGCAGGTGAACTCCCTATCAGTGTAATGTGTTGCCAAAGGTACACAAAAATGCTGGAGAAACTCAGCGGGTGCAGCAGCATCTATGGAGCAAAGGAGATAGGCAACATTTCGGCCCGAAACGTTGCCTATCTCCTTTGCTCCATAGATGCTGCTGCACCCGCTGAGTTTCTCCAGCATTTTTGTGTACCTTCGATTTTCCAGCATCTGCAGTTCCTTCTTAAACACAATGTGTTGCTAACATCAAAATAAACTCACAAAGCTAACTACTAAGAAGAATGTTATCCCCTAAACATTAGATCTGTATGAGGTTTAGAAGAATACACAAGGGTTGGTCTTATTGAAACAGGTAATGTAAGGGAGCTTGATATGGAGAATATTGAGGTACTTCCACTCATCAGACAAGTGGAAAAGGTTTCAAGGGGACAGTCATTTAAAAATGAGGGAAGTATAAGTATTGCACATTGGGAGGTCATAATGTAAGGGGCAAGTATACAGTCAATGGCAGAACTTTTAACAACATTGATGTTGTTATCATTGATGGGGTCCAAGTCTATTGCGACCTGAAAGTAGCAACACAAACACATAGAGAGGTAAAGAAGGTGCATGGTAAAAACAAACCCAAAAGGCTGCAGGAGCTCAATGGGTCAGGCAGCATCTGTGAAGGGAATGGACAAATGAGGTTTCGGCTTGGGCTCTAGACTTCAGACATCAGTCATCTGTATATTCTCTCCACAGATGCTGCCTGACCTGCTGAGTTTCAGTGGACTTTTATTTTTTGCAAAAGATTCCAGCATCTGCAGTTCCTTGCTTCCCAGTATGTTATGCTCGGCTTCATCAGATGGGGCAATGAGTATAAGAGACAGGAAGTCATATTGCAGCTTTGTAAAGCTTTAGAGAGGGTTTAGAGAGGGTGCAGAATAAAGTTACTAGGATTCAGCCTGCTTTAGAAGCTATTGGCTATAAGCAAAGGTTGGACAAACTTGGATTGTTTCTTCTGGGACATCAGAGGATGAGGAGTCCTGATAGAAATATATAAAACTATGAGAGGCATAGATAAGCTAGACAGACAGAACCTATTTCCCATGAAATGGTAGAGACAGGAGGGCTTAAGTTTTAAGATTAGAGGAAAAGTGTTCAGGAGGTGCTTTTGTTTACCTTTAGAGGTACAGCAATTTAGAGGCCCACCTGAGTCCATGCCGACCAGTGTTCCCCCGTACACTAGTTCTACCCAACACACAAGGGACAATTTACAGGAGTCGGTAAATCTACAAACTCGCACATCTTTGGAATGTGGGAGGAACCGAGAGAAAACTCACAGTCGCAGGGAGAAGAAACAAACTGCTTACAACCAGCACCCATAGTCAGGGTGAAACCCGGGTCTCTGGTGCTGTAGTGGAGCAACTCTGCCGCTGCACCACTGTGGTATGGTGCGTGGGGCACATTTTTCGCAGAGAGTGGCAAGAGCCTGCAACAGGCTGCCAGGGGTGGTGGTGGAGGCAGAGGTAATAAGAGGCTTTTGGAAAGGCACATGGATATGCAAGGAATGGAAGGATATGGGTCAAAGTGTAGGCAGAAGAGACCAGATCAATTTGCCATCTTGTTCAGCACATAGATCATGGGCTGAAGGGCCGTTCCTGTACTCTACTGTTCTATGTTCTATGAGGTGCATTGGAATTTCTTCTTGCAGAAGGTGTTAATTATCTGTAATTTTCTACCCTGGAAGATTGTCTGGGTGGAGATGTCTTATTGTCATGTGTACAATGGTACCATGGAAACCTTTGTTTTTAGGCTATTCAATTAAATCACACACTATATAGAAGCACAATCAAGCCACAGACAAGTATGATGGAGCAAAGGGAAAATATACAGCATGCAGAATATAGTTCTCAGCATTGTAATGCAACAGTTCTAGAGACACAGTCCAATGTCCGCAATGGGGTAGAGGTGAATTGGACAGCACTCTAGGTTGTGGAAGGACCATTAAGAAACCTGATGACAGAAGGGAAGAAGCTGCTCCCAAGTTTGGTGCTGCACACTTTCAAGTTTCTGTATCTTCTGCTCGATGAGAGGAGGGAGAAGAATGAAAGAGGCCACATCACTGGAGGTACTTACTGGCTCAGTACAGGAGTGAAA
Source organism: Amblyraja radiata (assembly GCF_010909765.2). Taxonomy (NCBI): domain Eukaryota; kingdom Metazoa; phylum Chordata; class Chondrichthyes; order Rajiformes; family Rajidae; genus Amblyraja; species Amblyraja radiata. The sequence continues at coordinate 14,054,968 of NC_045971.1, read as the reverse complement.
ACCTGGAGTTTGTACGTTTTTACTTCCCAGAGGCCATTAGGACTGTAAACTTCTATCTCACCAGGGACTACCTTTTACTGTACCACTCTACTGCTTTTTTTTTTTTTAAGTGCTGTTTTTTCCCTTTTTCCTTCCACCCACAATATTTAATATGTAAAATAATATGTGATTCTGTTCCATTCTGTTTGTAGTTTGTTTGGTTGTTTGTTTGTTTGTCTTTTTGCACAAAGTTCGCGAGCATTGCCACTTTTCATTTCACTGCACATCTCGTATGTGTATGTGACGAATAAACTTGACTTGACTTGACCTGACTTGAGCAGATTGGCCATGTTTATGTTGAATTATGGGCAGGCTTGATGGACTGAGTGGTCAAAGGGTAGTGCTGCTCAACTGTGCTTTGTCGTCTGTGAGCAGGAGCTTCTCAGAGTGAGGTGAAGGAAGAGGCCTGAGGGAGAATGGGGAGAGGAGGGAGGGGGGAAATGGATGAGAGAGGAGGGGGGTGAGGAGAGGAAGGGAGAGAAAGATGAGGGTGTGCAAGAAAGGGAAGACAGGGGGGAAAGACAGGTGGAGGAGAGAACAAAGGGACTGAGATGGTGATATGAAGAAAGTGCAATACGAAGTTGGAGGGAAGGGGTGGCGGGAGGGAGAAAGGGGAATGAAGAAGTTAAGGTGAGAAGGGGGGAAGAAAGAAGGGAATTGATACAATGGGCAAGGATGAACAAAAGGATATGGAAAGAGTGGGGGTGCAGAGAGAAGAATGTAAAGTGAAGAGGGGAAACAGGTTGAGAGTGGGGCAGGTGATGAGAGTGGAGGAGGAGAAAATGGATTTGAAGAGGGGAGGAGAGGGGGAGGAAGGAAGAGAGAAAGGGAAGGGGTGGAAAAGGTGATAGGAGGAGGACATTGAGGTAGGAGGGAGATGATTCAATGTCAGTCTGATTAAAAGGACGATTAACGCGAGATGTTTCTAACAGCTTCGACAGCCGTCCTTAAAAGGATTGCTGGTCCTGTAATAGCGTCACTGGCGAGGGCGTGTTTGGCGCCGCCTCGTCCACAAGTCACTGGGACTGGGGCGAGGTTGTACTCGCCAACCTTTAGTTCCCCACCAAACCCAAGATGCTGATTTCTCCCCTCCTTTTTATTTAAAGATTCGGTTCATGAGGCCTTTAGGAGGGAACCGGAACGTGAGGGCAAGAAGTGTTGAAACTGCAATTAGCAGGTGGCGGGAGGTCAGACCATCCCTTCTCTCCCACGGGCTGGCGAGCGCCAGAGCTCCACTTCCATCCACAGTGCAACTAATACACCAGCGAGGTCAAATGTATTTCCCCCAGTTGTTGTAGATTGCTGTTTGCACTGTACATCGGAAGAGCCCGTGAGCCTGAACCCGATGAGCGAGGCTGGGTTTGAACTGTTGGAGCTGAGGTGCTGCCCCTCACCGAGTCTGCCCGCACCCCGGGGCGTGGGTCCGCCGCTCCCCGCTCCCTTGCACCGCGCTGTGCCGGGCGAGCCGCTTCCACTCCCCGGGAATGTGCCCTGCAGCCGGCGCGCTGCTGCTCAGCTGTCTCTGCACCGTCTCGGTGAGTACACTCACACTCCCGCGTCTCGCAGTCTGTCTGATGTCCTGTGGTGTACTTTTAACTTTCTGCACTTCATTCAGTTTACATTCGCTGGCAGAAGTCACGCAATTTCGTTCAGAGCAGTGACAACCTTTTATTTAAAATTAGTGTTTTAAACTCATTCGATCCTTTTATCAATCTTCTGAAACCAGGGCAGGTGGGTGGGAGCGGTTCTGCCTGTGTGGGATCACAGCGATCTCTGCGAACTTCAAGAGTCCAGAGTGTTTTATTGTCATATGTCCCAGATCGAACAACGGAATTCTTACCTGTAGCAGCACAACAGATTATTTAAACACAGTGCACGGTAAACAATGTACAGAGTACACTATGAACTTGATGATTCTCCTCTCATTGTGTTCCGGTCACTGTTTGGTTGCTGGCGTTGATTTTACTGAAGGTCTGAAAAGAAGCAGGGTGCAAGGGGGTCGCCGAGCAGGGTACGTGTTTGCAAAACCTTTCGCGACCGCAGCTTGTTCGGGTTGCTTCGGGGCCAGCGATGGACTTTGAATTGGCAGCCACCGATTCGGGGAATGTGTAAAGAAGTGTTATCAACACACTGTGACTTTACTTCTTTTATTCATACTGTGGCATTACAGAGAGCACTAGCTGTACGTGGTCTGTCACGGAAACTAGAGAGCGATATGTGGGTGGGGAGGTTGTAATTATACTTGTGATATGGGGAGTGGTTAGTAGTGATGAGGTAACTATATTAAGGGTCACATGCATATATCATCTACAGAATGCAAACGAAAATTAGCCCTCAGCCCAAAGGTCCCACGAACCACTGTCTGAGAAATGTGAGCTGTGACACTGCGAAAATCCTCAGCTCTTCATCTAAATCGTTTTTACAACCACGATTTCAGTTTGACATGGAAAACAGGTGCAGGAGTAGGCCATTCGGCCCTTAGAGCCAGCACCGTCTTTCAATATGATCAATGGCATCCAAAATCAGTTACCCGTTCCTGTTTTCTCCTGAAAAGTGCACCATCGCACACAAGCGATAGCACCTCCACACCAACTACTCCCATCGTGTTTGCTTGGGCTTTGCCTATGAAGGGTAGGAGAGGACAGAGCAGGTAATGGTCAGAGAGTCTTGGAGAATCTTAGAAAGTCTTAGTCTTGGTACAGAAACAGAAAGATGGCCCAACTCATCTATGCTGCCCAAGTTAACTCGCTGAGCTAGTCCCACATATCTATGTCTTGCCTTTATCTCTACAACCCTGGGCAGACAGTGGGACTGGTGGGCAGACAGTCGATGGGATGGACAGTCGATGGGATGCATGCAATAATTAGCAGGGAAATGTACAGATAGGTGGATTGACAAACTAAATATTAATTATGTAGGAAGGAACTGCAGATACTGGTTTAAACCAAAGATGCACCAAATGCTGAATTAACTCCGCTGTCTGTCCTGCTGTCTGTCAAGATGCTGTCTGTCCCGCTGAATTACTCCAGCAATTTGTGTCTAAATATTAATTAATCAGAATCTTTTATTGTGCTCAATGAAAGGGTCATTTAATAAATCTGCTAAATTTATTTTAAAAATCTGTAACATGCTCCAATACAATCCTTCAGCAGCTGTTGTGTTATTGTAGGTGAGTCTATCTCTGGCTACAGGATAATCCATGCTGGGGTCATCAAGCTAATGATGATCATTGTAATTGTACTCTTATAATATCTGAGACGTGAGGAATTTAGACAAAATTACTGATCGCTGAGAATGGAATCATGCCAAAAAAAATGCACTAGATGCTCCAGTACTTGCATTCTGATACGTGGACGTGTTGGTCATGACCCACTGTTACTCTGTGACATTCACTGATGGACTTTTGTATAAAATCAATGCGGGTTCTCGGGATCAGCAGGAGTGCTGCTTGGAATTGACTGTAAACTATTTAGGGTTATTTGAAGTACAATAGAAATTTAGCCACTGATCCTTCTGGATTTAGTGGAGGGACTCTGGATTAGCTAGTGCATTGTTTGGATTAGTTGGATTGGTAGCTGGAGTACACTTCGGGATTAAAACCATATGAGCATTGTATGTCGGTAAACCTGGATCATGAGTAATTTAAATACAATGGGATTGGTCTGTGTATGGGATATGTAAAATGTTCTTCAGGTGTTATTGCCTGAATTATTCAGTTTATTTAATGTCCCATACAGCACTACAAGTACTAATGTTATCCCTTCCCACCGGGATACTGCATATGGTTCCCATCCAAAACGTTGGTTCCCATCCAAAATGTCGACTGTCTATTTCCCTCCACAGATGCTGTCTGACCCACTGAATTCCTATGCTCCTCCATTCCTTTTTGCTGAATAGAATTATGCAGTGTGCTGCATGGGATTAGCCAGTGCACTGTGTGAGATTACAAAAGCACTGTTTGAAGACTGCAGACTAAGACTGCACAGAGTACAGTTTCGGAATGGCTAGACAGTGTTAATAATCTTTGTCCTATTATGATCACAACCACACTGAATAAGAAGCTGCATCTTGTAATGTAGGATACAGAATGGACTTTATTGATCAATTTCAAGGGATCGTTACAGCTCTGAGCAGTTTTCAGTTCTATGTTTCAAGTCCGTTAAATTTTCTTCCTAGTGGCGCGTCATATTTTGCCAACATCAAAGGTACATGTGGTGGAAATCACTTCTAAAGAATCTTTGAAGATGTCCTATTCATGTATATAGCTGGTGTTTGTTCACTGAAAGCTGTGTCCCTCAAACAAGACTTCCTGATCTGTTACCGACCTCAGAAGAACAGACTTTATCAACCATTATCTTCCTAAACAATGTGTAATGGATCCTATTGCAGCATTATTTTGCTCGCAGCTAAAGTTGGATTTTGATCAGCATGACTCATGTTGTAATTGTTACTCTTTTTCTTACCTAAGCATTTTTTCCCTTGAAGGATGAGCTGTGTGGTCTTCTCATAGCTCATCAGTGCCAACTGTTAAACCTTGGAAACCTCTTACTTCAAGATACAAAAATGTTTACCTGTAACTTTCCAAGTATGGGATCAGTTTTCTTTTTTAATTCTTACATTCGTTCAATCCTTCGCAGAGTGTAAACGTCACTGGAATAGCCAGCATTTGCTGTCCATTCCTAAAGTTCCCATGTCTGCTCTCTCAGCCAGTTTAGAGAACAAGCAAGAGGCAACCACAATGTTTGGTTGGAGTCACATAGGAGCCAGACTGAATATCATGGATAGGATCAGATCAGGTTCTTTATGTCTAAAGAAGGGTTCTGGCACAAAACGTCAATTTTCTCCAGAAATGCAGCCTAATCTGCTGAGTTACTCCAGCACATTGTCTTTCTTTATAACATTGACTGGGCTGTTGTGTGGAATAATAAAATTCATTCATCATGTCCTTACTCACTCGGGTATGTACATCATATAAATCTGTCTTCTGGCAATTCTCTTGGATGGCATCCTTTTGCATAGGACAAGATTAGTAGTTTGTATAAACTGCAGCATATCATTCTGCTAAGATAAAGCTGCATTTGAGTATTTGTTATAGGTGGCAGGTTACATGAGTGCAGATATGGCTCAGACAGGGGAGTAGAAGGTGAGCTACTGGAGGTCTAGCTTTCACAGCACTTTAAATGCTCTTTTATTACTGATTTTGCCGAAGGTCAACAACAACGGCAACTGCAGCTTTGAGTCGCTATGCTTTTCTAGATAGATGTCAGACCAGAGGTGGTCTTAAAGACCGATAGATATATGTCCCTGTATCAGTTGTTAAGTTGAGGATGGTTGGGAGACCTGATAGTGAGGCTTAGAGAAAATGGAAAACATTGTTAAAGAGCAAAGGTAGGAGCATTTTAATGGAGAATGGTTATTGCCTGAGACTGCCAAGGGAGGGTGGAATAGATTTGATTTAATGGGGCAGCTATGAGGGGCAGACTCAATTAGTTAGCATTTTAGGTGAATTTAGCATTTGTGCACAGTTGCCGTGTTCTTTTCATGCAACCAAAAAAGTTCAATGAGGCTGGAGAGAGAAACCAAGGTTGTTGTTACAACATCTCAATTGAATGGTTGCCATTTTGTAAAGTGTTGGAGTATATGAGTCCATTGTCCTTGTGAGAATGAACCGTGAAGGACAAATGGGTAAATTGTATTTTATTTGGGATAGTTCCACAGGAGTAGTCTTTTGCACAAGGTCCCATGCTTTTTTTTTTAGCTATTCCATTACTGGCTGAATTCCCAGGGAGATATCTTCATTATGTACTTTGTATATTATAACTTTATTTTAAGAAGTATGTATGTAATAAAAATAACCCAGAAGAAATCTGATTATTTTAAGGTTAGAAATATCATCACCAGAGATGACTCTGGCAACTGCTTACTCACGGTGATACAGTGGTTCTCTCTGGAACATGCCTGTGCAAAATGTTATGATTCAATCAGCCAATGGATTTGTATAGTCATTCATTATCACACAGTGCTAAATTTTAACAAACTATTGTTTCAAAATCATTGATTTTACTCAAATGCACAGTCAAGAACTAAAGACATTGAGGTGAACAACTACTGATTTTTTTTTTAAAGGCAGTCATTGCTATTCTTGATATGCTCTGCTACTATTTAATATGTTTGTCAATTATGATCTTGAACATGCAACAGTACAGTATAGAAACAGGCCCTTCAGCCCATGATATCTGTGCTGACCCTAATGCCAACTTAAACTGCACTCTGCCTGTGCATGGTCAAAGTTCTTTCATTCTGTGTCTACATAAATCCCTCAAACATCACCATTGTATCTGTTTCTTGGCAGTGTGTTTTGGGGATCTGCCACTCTCTGTGTAAAATAAACTTGCAAATATTCTGCCTATTTATCTGTCTTTTCATAATTTTATATACTTCCATCTCATCACTCCACAGACCCCAACACCCACAGAAACCAATTGAAGTAATGTGCTATTCTGTTAGAAAAGAGGATTCCAGAAAAGAAGGGTCTCGACTCGAAACGTCACCCATTACTTCTCTCCAGTGATACTGCCTGTCCCACTGAGTTACTCCAGCTTTTTGTCCATCTTCGGTTTAAACCAGCATCTGCAGTTCCTTCTTACACAAGAGGATTCCTGCTGCGGATGGGAGCTATGTGCAAAAGCATCTCCCAACTGCACAGATAACCCCAAGAAGGGCAAGGAAGAGGGCTTCAGGTGCACGCCATGCCACCAAATAGAGCTTTTACTACCCATTGGGCACTTCCATCTTCATATGAAATGGGCAAACTATATTAGTAGTAATAGTGTTGGGGGTGGTCAACTGTAGATTCCCCTTGAAGTTAACTGTCATCTGACTTTACAAGAGCAAATTGGGGAAGGATAATAAATGCTGACCTTGCCAGCAACTCTTCGGATCACAAAATGAATTAGAAATAAAGAACCTGTTGCCCTGTACAGGAGAAATGTTGGCCCTCACTTGAAACTTGTTTGGTGTAATACCCTTGTTTTTAGTTAGTCACTGGCTACTTCCTTGTTTCTCAGGCAGCTCAACTTAGTAATTGATTGAAAGACACAGAATGGGAGCAGGCCCTTTGGCCCACCGAGTCCACGCCAATCATTAATCTCCCCTTCACACTAGTACTGTGTTATCCCACATTCTCACCTGATCCCTGCACACTGGGGGCGATTTAACAGAGAGCCAATTAACCTACAAACTGTCTTTGGGATGTGGCAGGAAACTGGAGAACCCGGAAGAAACCCACACAGTCATAGTGAGAATGTGCAAACTCCACACACACAGACTATCTGAGGTCAGGATTGACCCAGGGTGTCTGGCACTGTGAGGCAGCAGTTCTACCAGCTGTGCCACTGTGCAGCCCTTAGATGTTAGGTGGGCTTGTTGATAAACTCTACACATCAATCTCTATCTAAATCTGAATGCCAAAGAGCAGGTGCGAATCATCCCAACTTGGCAGTGCATTGAGACACACTTGAGAGCACAGTGGAATAAATAAAACACTGGAATTGCAGCAACCTGTCTGAAGAATTTACAGTAGGTAACAAAGAGAAAGGTTGATGTTAGAGATATTGAGCTGTAACAGCAAATAAACCATGTTGGATGGAAGTTAGGGTGTTGATGCATTTGATAAGGGCAGAGAGTTGTCCCATGACAAATCCCTCATTTGAGCGTCTGAAGCGGCATTAAAGTTGTTACACACATTTTAAAATGAAAGAGTTTACACACCAGGAGCAAGAAAAATCCTTTGATAATTTTGAACAGAATCAGGACAATTAGCAGAGAACCAGTTTTGAAGGTTGTGTTAGTTGGAGGGTGGACATGGAGCACACTGTGTCCAAAGTTGACTTTGATATGGAACTACACAAGGACACAAATTTTTATTGAGGCGGTCGGTCTTCCACTGAACCGCAAACAAGGGATGATGATTGTTATTGAAGTTGGCTTCTTGAGGTAACAGTAGCTCACCATTTGATGACAATTAGTAGTTATAACAGGATTATTTGTGGAGTGCGGGAATCCAGCCTGAGGGAACAGTGAAAAGGTGGGTCAAGTTTAACTTGATGAAAGTGCATTTTAGGTACACAGTACTGCAGAGCTATCTAAAGTCAGGCCAGAAATTTCGGGTGGTCAGCAGTGGGTAGTACATGTGAACACAAGGCAAGAGGCAGAGCAGAGAAAGTTCAGTCAAAATGGTTTAAATGCTGCACCTATTGTGGGTGGCAATCTCAGAGGCTGCAAATGAAATGTCTCGCGTGGGGGAAAAGAGCATAACATGTGAATTTACAAAAAACAAACTATATGCAATGAAGGGAACAATAGAATTTAATTCACTGATGCAGCAAAAACTAAAAAGACAACCGGTACCTAGGCATTTACTGCAGGTGGGTTTGTGCACAGGAGCAAAGACATCTAGCTGCAATTATACAGGGCTTTAATGAGAACATACCTGGATTATTATGTGTAGCTTTGGTGTCCTTATCTAAATAAGGATATACTTACCACAGAGAACTGCAGTGAAGGTTCACAGGTTGATTGCTGGGTGGACAGTTCTGACATACAAGTAGAGATCAGGTTGGCTGGATCTGTATTCAACAGTGCAGAAGAAAGATGGAGGAACTCATTGAATGGTTTTCGGATAGATTTATAAAGGCGGGCTGAGGGGAGAACTGATGATGATAGTTCATGGACTTGGAATATGGGATATAACATGTTGGGCTGAGATCTTGGAGACATTTCTTCACTCTGCGAGAGGTAAACCTGGGGAATTTGCTTTCATAGAACGCTGGGGAGGCCAAGTTATTGAATATGTTTTGAGATGGAGGTAGATTGCTCATCACAAAATGAATCAACGGATATATACAGAGAAGGTGAGAATAAGAATATATGACAAAGGGTGGCGCAGTGGTAAAATTGCTACCTTTCAGCGCCAGAGACCCGGGTTCGATCCTGGTTACGGGTGCTATCTTTATGGAGTTTGTATGTTCTCCCTGTAACCACGTGGGTTTCCTCTGGGTGCTCCGGTTTCCTCCCGCACTCCAAAGATGTACATGTTTTTAGATTAAATGGCTTTGGTAAATTGTCCCTAGTGTGTAGGATAGTGCTTGTGTATGGGGTAAATGCTAGTCGGCTTGGACTCAGTGGGCCGGCCTGTTTCTACGCTGTATCTCTAAAGTCTAAAGTAATCAGCCAGAGTTGTATTGAATGGTGGAGCAGGCTTGAAGAGCTGAATGTTAAGTGGACCATTTTTGCAAGAGGCTTTGAGTACAAGTTCCTATGTGCTATATTTTTCTATGCTGTGATAAGCAGAGTAGGGATGGAGACATTGTCAGATTCAGCATATCAATTGAACACAATGTACTGAATGCCACATGAGGTTTGTTCTGTGAAAGGAAAGCACTTTGAATGCATTTTTGCCAAGATGTAGCAAAAACAGCAAGTGACATTTCAAGTCGACCCAGGAGCAACATGTAATGTCCACATGGAGCAAGCCATCAACCTGGGGGTTTAAAGCAACATGTCCCATGTTGTTAATGTACAGCAAGGCTACACTGACACTGGCTGGGGGATGCTGTACTGAAATGGTGTATGGAAAGAATGGAGAGCTGTGATGCGGTAGATCAGGAAACTGCCTCGCCTATATTTGGAAGTCGTGCAGTTCAGTACAATACAATACAATACAATACCTTTTATTATCATTTGAACCTCACATGAGGTTCAAACGAAATTTGGTTTCTGCAGCCATACAAAAAAAAGAACCAAGACACACACCAACACAATTCAATTCACATAAACATCCATCACAGTGAGTCCTCCTCACTGTGAAGGAAGGCAAAGCTTAAACATATCTCTCCCCTGCACTCCCCTCTCCCCCAGTAGGTGGGACTGGTCAAGCTACATCAGCAGTGAACACAATGTACGCTTCAACCCAAGTAATCACACACTGTACACAGCTCAAGCCGAGTGTACAGGTGTTTTTCGCAGTGCAGGGAAACCAGAAAGGTGCAGCAAAGCAAACAGAGGGGGGCAAAATAAGGTGGTGGTGGAGGTGCCAAAGACCTGCTGCTAGCAAGGATTAAAGTCACAAGGGGGATGAATTTCACCAAACCAACAGCAGAGTGCCAGAAGGCAGTGAAATCCACCTTCTGTCAGTTGGGGAAGGACAGTCAATTAATCCAATCATCTGAAAAACTTGTTGCCAAAGCAAAGCACATGGAGAATGGATTTTGATTTATCCTTTTTTTATCATTAAAGGAAGGATGGAAAAAATATGGATTGGGCATGTGCTCCCTTAAAGAAATGTGTGCTGCAAACTGGTTCCTGTGTTTGATGCAGTGCCAGCTGGTCTGTGTGGACGCAAGCCTAAGCAAAGATGCCATTGATCGTTGTCAGCTTTTTGTTTAAAAAGATCAACAAGCTTTAAAAGTAATGAAAGGGTGGAGAGGATGAAAGAGGAGGTTTGTGACGGGATGGAGGGTCACAGCGGGTCAATGACATATATTGGTGAATAGGAAGTGGTCAAGTCTGGAGGAGTTGTAAAGAGGGGAATATAAAAATAGAAAAGAAAGAAAAAACAGGAAATGTAGAATAGAAAGGCTGGAACTGCTGATTATTTGCAAGTAGGCACAAAAAGCTGGAGTAACTCAGTGGGCCAGGCAGCATCTCTGGAGAAAAGGAATGGGTGACGTTTTGGCTCGAGACCCTTCAGACAAGTGCTGAACTCATAGCTGTGTATTTTCGGCTGAACATCAAAATTCAGACGATAAAATACTGCATGAGTTGAGCTATTGGAGACCCTCAGATCTAAACTGAATATATATAACCACTGACACAGACTGGACTTTATATACACATGTACATATACAATTTTTTGCCGTGCTAATGGATTCTCCATATTCTGTTTTACCCAGACAATGAAAGTGATAAATACATTTGATTTTATTGACACATTTTTGTGAGTCAAAATTATTCTGAGTAGTATTTCCAATGGAATTGTTAACATACTCAAATATTATTAATCTATGAACCATTTTAATATCTCTATGAACTCAATTTAAATTGATTAGCATATATTAAATGTAGTTAAATATATTTTGTGCTACTATTATTGGTAGGAACATTGTTCCCACGGTCATTTATTTCCTCTGCATTTTATTACTTTTTATATCTTACAAATTTTGCACTTCATTTGCAATTCTGCATAATTGCCAGAAGTAATCCATTTTTTTCAGTTTCCTGCACAGTTGAATATCTGACATGAATGTTTCCACAAATCAGCAACATTTGCCAGTGTTCGGACACCCTGAATAATTTACTGCCATCTGTGGATGCAGAATTGGCTTTCATATAAAACGGAAAGTGCTGGGCATACACAGATGGCCAAGTCCAAGTAGCATCTTTGGGAGATTGGTTTTGGACTAGCCCAAGAATATTGTGAGTTACATTAAATATCCCTCTCTGTTGCATACTTGTGTCTTCGTCAGTGCCCTGCAGTGTGGAAATTAGATTTTGCCCATTTTCGGTGCACTAAGTAGGCACCACATTCTGCTCTAACACCAAGTCAAGGATCCGCTGAGAAACCTCAAAGTGGCGATATTCTCACTTTTAGAAATCCCAACTTACTTTTTTTCTCCCATTGAAAACTTTCTTGAGTGTTGGGAGATGGTAGCTATTTCTGCTCTATTTTTCCCAGGTTAAGGTTCTCCTTGTCCACACCTTCCACTCCCCGGCCTGTACATTCAATGACTACATTCTCTGCAGTTTCTGCCATCTTCAACAAGATCGCGGCAGCAGCCACGGCAACCTTTTTAAGTTATCTTCTGTGCTCTTTAAAAGTTTCCCAATCCTTTGGCTTTCCGTTCTTTGTTATGTTATACTTCTTCTCTATTTTTATACTGTCCTTGACTTCCCTTGTCAGCCACGACCACCTCTTACTCCCCTTAGAATTTATTTTCCTCTTTGGAATGACCTGATCCTGCATCTTATGTTTTTGTTCCCAGAAATACCTGCCATTGTTGTTCCACTGTCATCCCTGCTAGGGTCTCTTTCCAGTCAACTTTGGCCAGCTCTTCCCTCATGCCTCCATAGTCCCCTTTGTTCAACTGTAATACTGACACTTCCGATTTTCCCTTCACCCTTTCAAATTGTAGATTAAAACATAATATTATGTTCACTATCTCCTCATGGCTCCTTTACCTTGAGTTCCCTTATCAAATCCAGTTCATTACACAACACTAAATCCAGAATTGCCTTCTCCCTGGTCGGCTCCATTACAAGCTGCTCTAAGAATCCATCTCAGAGGCACTCCACAAACTCCCTTTCTTGGGGTCCAATACCAACCTGATTTTCCCAGTCTACCTGCATGTAAAAATCTCCCATAACCACCGTAGCATTCCCTTTGCTACATGCCAATTTTAACTGTTGATTCAACTTGCACCCTATATCCAGATTACTATTTGGGGGGCCTGTAGACAACTCCCATTAGGGTCTGTTCAAGTTCACATTTATTGTCACATGCACCAATTAAGGTACAGTGATATTTGAGTTACTATACAGCCATACAAGTAAAAAGAACACAATACACAATAGATTTAACATAAACATCCATCACTTTGATATTCACCTCCCCTCTCACACTGGTCATTGCCCCTGACCTTACTCCCTTATTCCTTCTCGAACTTTCCTTCCCATTAATTTGGGAGTCTTTTGCACCTTATCCTGCACTCACTTCCCCTTTAACTCCATCTATATACTCCCAATTTGTCAGCCCCTCCCCCCGCTATTTAGTTTAAACCCACACATGTATCACTAGCAAACCTGCATGCCAGAACGTTGGTCCCCCTCTGTTAAGGTGTAACCCGTCTCTTTTGTCCATGTCACCCCTACACCAGAAGAGATCCCAGTGGTCTATCAATCTAACTCCCTGCACCAGCCCCCCCCCCCCCACAGCCACACATTCAGATCTCCTATCTCCCTGTTCCTGCCCTCACCAGCAGAAGGTACAGGAAGCAATCCAGAGATAACCACCCTAGAAGTCCTGCTTTTCAGTCTTCTTCCTAACTCTCTAAAGTCGCATTGCAGAACCACCTTCCTCTTCTACCCAACGCCGTTTGTGCCCACATGCACAACCACTTCCGGTTGCTCACCTGCCCTCTCGAGAATGTTCTGAAGTCAGTCCGAGACATCTTGAACCCTGACACCAGGGAGGCAACAGACCATCCTCGAGTCTCGCCTGCCGCCGCAGAATCTCCTGTCCACACCTCCGCAAGGCTGCGCCGCTACAGCTGCCAAAAGACTTCATTTCCAAGTAATTACGGTTAAATGCACCCTTACTTCACAGATGTGGCTTTGCAACCCAGTCCTCCACTGTCAATTGTGCTGCCTTGGAAGCATCTCATTCCTGAAGTTGGCCTCCTTTTCTACCTCCTTAAATCATTAGTTGGTCATGAAATTTGGTCCAGGTTTTGGTATCAAAAAGGAACCCTAAACTTAATGGCACTTGCTGTTGTTTTACATATAATCAGCACAACAGCTACAGGTAGGGGTAACATCATCGATCTTGCCATTTGAGTCACCGATGTTCATTGATCAGTAAGAGCTTTTCCACCATGTTCTGCTCTGGCAGGCCTGAGATAGAGTTCAAGTTCAAGTTCAAGTGAGTTTATTGTCATGTGTCCCTGGATAGGACAATGAAATTCTTGCTTTGCTTAAGCACACAGAAAATAGTAGGCATTTACTACAAAACAGATAAATGTGTCCATATACCATGATATAAATATATACACACATGAATAAATAAACTGATAGTGCAAATAACAGAAAGTGGTTGGTAATAATCAGAGTTTTGTCCGAGCCAGGTTTAATAGCCTGATGGCTGAGGGGAAGTAACTATTCCTGAACCTGGTTGTTGCAGTCTTCAGGCTCCTGTACCTTCTACCTGAAGGTAGCAGGGAGATGAGTGTGTGGCCAGGATGGTGTGGGTCTTTGATGATACTGCCAGCCTTTTTGAGGCAGCGACTGCGATAAATCCCCTCGATGGAAGGAAGGTCAGAGCCAATGATGGACTGGGCAGTGTTTACTACTTTTTGTAGTCTTTTCCTCTCCAGGGCGCTCAAATTGCCGAACCAAGCCACGATGCAACCGGTCAGTATGCTCTCGACTGTGCACCTGTAGAAGTTAGAGAGAGTCTTCCTTGACAATCCGACTCTCCGTAATCTTCTCAGAAAGTAGAGGCGCTGATGTGCTTTTTTGAGACCTCTTTCTCGTCCCACTTTTAGCACCTTGTGTCCCAAGCCGTTACATGCAGCAGGAACATCAGGACCTCAGACTGGGGCATCTGTGAACTAATAATAGTGTGGTGTAGGAAGATTTTTAATACATGAGAATGACTGGTGGGATTGATAAAGTATACAACGAAGGTCCCCAGGCGAACACTATAAATCATTCAGGATTAGCCACTTCCAGTGCGACGTATTTGCTTTATTAAAAGTTAATCTTGAAAGTTGTAGGTTGCAATCTTTTGATGCCAATTTCTGTCCGTAGGTAATTGATGTTGAAGTCATTATTGCATCCACAAAATAAGATGAGGTAATGATTTGCATGGTTGGGTGAATTGGAAAAAGCAGTCACTTCAAAACACATATGATGTGTTTGACTTTTGCACAATTTGCTGAAAAACTACAGGTGAAAATGAAATCAATTTTTAAACAAAACACCTCTGCAAATAAAATCTAGTTAACTGCACATTGATTCTAAAATTGACAAAAAGTGCTAAGAAACGTCACAAAAGTCAAGAACAAACCAGTTGGTTATGTTGATGCTGGGAGTTATTAAATGGATTATATTTGAATAAATTGAAAATGACGAGAAATAAAGTAAAAATGAACAGAAACTGAGCTTCACATTACTCACTTCCATTTCCAGCAAAAGTTTGCAGTTTTTGTGTGAAGGAAATTGCACTTGCCTTGTTGCCTCCAAAATCACACAAACGGATAAAGGAAGATATTTACAGAGCATTTTTCAAATATTAGCCAGAAAAATATAACTCTCAGTAGTCTGGCATCTTAGAAGAACATATTGTTACAGTTGACTGCACAGTTTCTATTTTGCCAGAGTCTAATAGCTTCAAATTATGCACAATTTTAGGCATATAAAAACGTTTCTTATCTAAATTGTTAAAGTGAATGGGATCAGTAAATGAGGCGTCCAATAAAAATAATTGATTTTTTCTGTCTGCAGCAGTCAATTTGCCTTTTGAGATGGCTCTATAGTGAAAGGTTTAAGAAAGAACTGCAGATGCCAGAAAAATCAAAGGTCGACATATTTTGCTGGGGAAACTCAGCGGGTGAGGCAGCATCTATGGAGCGAAGGAATAGGTGACATTTTGGGTCGAGACACTTCTTCAGACTTATGTGGGGGGGGGGGGGGGGGGCTCAAGTTGATCGAAGAACCTGGATGTTGGGGAGTATCCAACAGGAGAAGCTCCCATGAAACAAAATGCAAGGCCATGAGACTTCCCTTATTCCAGCCATGTCTTGCCAGCCTTGTGTTTATTTGTTCATAAGTGGTGAGAACAGAATTAGGCCATTTGGCTCGTCAAGTCCACTCCACCATTCATTAATGGCTGATCTATCTTTCCCTCTCAACCCCATTTTCCTGCCTTGGAAGTGGCATCAGACTTCCAAACTAGGAGAGATCCATCAACTTTCTGGTGTTTATATATTTAACTGACTCCATTGAATGAGTACTTTGACTCCATTACCTAACTCATCCAATGTTCGTTTCCTGGTGGAAGGTGAACATTCTGCGAACAACATGCAGTGCAAGACTAGTGAACGAATGTGCCAAACCCTGGTTTTCCAAAGTAGTGAAAATCTCTCACATCATAACAAGGTTCTATTCTCCCATCCCCAAAGCTTGCTCCTGCCTTTTTCTTTCTGATTGTTGTGGTTCATTTCTTAAACCTGACAACTCACAATAGGTTAGGTAAGCCAACAAACTTTACTTTTGCGTCAGACGGGAGTGGCTGGAAATGTTACAATCCAGAAGTATCCAGTGATACTTCTGGTTCTCCCAAGATACCACTCTAATGAGCAAAGTCATACGGCATATTTTTATATTATTTTGGAAACGTAGTCGTATGTTTATACAGAGTTGCAGCAATGACGTCTAACACATCAATCACAGAGTATATCACTGATACACTTGTCATCTTGTGGTTCTATCAATCACAAACTGCTGCTCACATTAATGTCAGCTACCCACAGACGTTCCTGTTTACAGATTACCAACTCCAAAGGAAATACATCTGCTCCTACTATTGTCAATGGTATTTTACTTGGGCATAACAAGAAGCAGCTTGAATGAAGGCCTCTAACTTCCTGATTACCCAGTTCTTCTACAGCACATAATTACAAAGCTTCATAATCCAAAGAAAGTCAAATTCCTCTTACATTATCTTGCATTATAATTTATTATTAACTAGGATATTCTCATGATATTGTGGTATTTGATAGTTAAAGCTGGTGCAACCAGGCTATAGATAACGAGAATACTGATGAGAACAATGAGGACACTCCTCCATTCCAGTGGTAATAGTGGGATTTGAATGTTACTTGCCATGGCTTCTCCTTTGATATCTCAATATATTTTGGCCCTGCACCAAGAAAAAACATCTACTAGAGGAACTTAATGGGTCCAACAACATCTGAGGGGATGAAAAGAAATGGTAGACTTTTCAGGTCAAGACCCTGCATCAGGACTTTGGACCCTGCGCTTGTAAATTGCAGATCTGGTAATCTACTCAGAGTCAGGGCACCAGAGCCAGGATGGACAAACGGCTTCAGTGCAAACTCCAACTTCATAGTTCAGAAAAATACGTAGCACATTCCCTGCTGATTACCTATTCTGCTGAGTCTTATCCAACTTGAATAACAAAATCTGCATTATTGCAGACACCATGGAAACACGGTGCCCCTGTACTTGTAAACAGAGAGTGCCAACCTTATCCCCACATATTCTGCAAGCAGGTACCTGTTACTGAAATTACAAATCCACACATGGAATTTGTATTCAATAAAATAGTGTGCATTAAATTTAATATGTAAAATAAATTTAACGCAGGAACAGAGTCTGCTCAATGATCCAGGAGTGAGTTGTGAATTGCAAGGCAAGAGGCAATCGTGTTTTTCCATTAAGTAGACATAAACGCACCTGCTTTCACAAAATACCTCGGTGTGCTAGAGGGATCAGGTCATGGAAAGGAAGGTAGATAGAGTTCAACATTGGCTTCAGAGGGGGAAATTTGGAGTGAGATGCACCTGTGGCTCTGGAAGGTGGATTGTTTTAGTGGTGGTCATTTAAAGTGAGCTTCCTCCCACGTACCTCATTGTCTTCTCCATCTACCCCTCTGTGCATCTGTGCTTCCCTCCCTTTTAATAACCATACCTCTTTTTGCATGAAGAATTCACTCTAAAATTCCTTGTCGAATGTATTGCTATCTTATACTTTTGGCGCTAGTTTTAGATTCTCGCGTAAGAAAATATTTTTCCTTTGTCTGTCCTACAAATCCAATACAACCCATAATTTAATTAATTTTGTTTAATCTTCACTTAGCTGCCTCTTTTCCGGAGGAAATTGTCACCAGTCCTCCCTGGTGATTATAACCTTTCATCATCTTTAGCAGGTTTCAATTCTGCACAGTCTCCAGTGCTTCTACCTTTATTACAGATGTAGAAGATTAGAACCGTGTATGGTGTTCTACATAGTGTCTAACCCAGGGGTGGGGAACCTGCGGCCTTCTAGGCCATTAACTGAATGAATCCAAATTTTGTAGAACAAATACTTTTATTTTTATTAATATGTTTTTGTTCATCTTTTATTATTTTTATTTTAATCTTAAAATGAACGTTTAAAATACCAGAGAGTAAAAGAAGATTCAACAAAATAATCCTCCCTGACTGACAGCCACAATTAAAACATTAGTAAGTCATGAGGGCTATTTTAACATAGAAACATAGAAAATAGGTGCAGGAGTAGGCCATTCGGCCCTGCACCGCCATTCAATATGATCATGGCTGATCATCCAACTCAGTATCCTGTACCTGCCTTCTCTCCATACCCCCTGATACCTTTAGCCACAAGGGCCAGCATTAACACCTGTTATGCTCATGATTTAGTTCTAATGCGACTCCAGAATGTACGTTAACCTCCCTGCCTGACTGGCGCCACCACCACCTGAGGCTGGTTGATGAGAGGAAAATGTCGGGGTAGAGTCCGCTGGCCGTCCAGTCTTCAGCCTTATCAACTTTTGATAGAAGTGCACATGGTTTTCAGTTTGAAGTTGAATTTGAGAATAGTTAAACAGCATATTTGTTTGATTTTTTTAAATTCTGTCTGCTTAACAGCCCGTCAAAGAAAACGAAGAGAATGCTGGTGGAAGAAAAATAGTTTTTAATTAGGATTGGGAACTGCAATATTATCTTGTTTCTGCTAAAGATAAGATCATTTGCTCGCTTTGTGATACTGCAATATCAACATTGAAGAAATTCAGTGCTCATCAGCATTATGCTACTCATAAGGACCACAAATATTTCAAATTAGAGAGAGAGGCGCGAAAGGTTGCATTGCAGAAATTAAAAGATGAAAAGCAAAGGCAAAGGCAGTTATTTCAAGCAGCGGTAAAACCCGGATATAATGCTACCAAAGTAGCTTATATACTCGGGGGTGGGGGAAAGGGAGGCCATTTAGCGATGCAGAAATCATACAAGAATGCATTGTCGAAGTTGTAGGATGCTTAGACCCCGATAAGGTTTCAAAGTACAAACAACTGCCTCTTTCAATGAGAACTATAACTGATTGGCAGCATGAATTAGCCCTCAACGTAACAGAACAACTTCACCCAATACTCCAAAAGGATACATTTTGAAGTATATCCAATTGAAGTATCTTGGATGCAGCCTTATTAGATTACAGCTAACAATGCGGCATTCCAACATGAAAAGGTTCCCCAACCCTGGTCTAACCCAAGTACCACAAGTTTAACAGAACTCTACTTGTTTCTAATCCCATAGAGATGAACTCCATTTTCATTTTTATAGCCTTCTTATTTGTAATTCTTTCTTGCACTTTTTAAAATCTGCTTTTTATCTGTAGTATTAACATTACGTTCTGCACTGTGTATTTTCCAATTTGCACTACCTGATATACTTATCCATCAACCCTTTGCTCCATTTAGATGATTTAGAATGCGCGTTAGGCCCCACTGCCTCTGCCATTTCCGTTCTGCAGGTTTATTAACATCTGTGCATATTTTGTTACAATCTTTCTCTGTTTTGTGGTTGAATTGTTTGTGTGATTCCAAATCACCTATTGAATACATTTCACCTTTTACCAGCCCAAATAAATAATTTTAAACACCTCTTCCTGTTTTATAATTGATAAATTCCATCCTTGTACTTGTGTCCAGTTCCATGAAGTTCCTCTTTCCATCCCCTGCCTGTACAATACTTTAACAAAGGCCTTTAGAAAATCCCGATTCATTACATTTTGCATGTTGACCTTTTCTATCCATTATTGTCATCCCTTCAAAGAATTCAATACGTTTATGGAAGTTTTGATGTTTCTTCGTCCTTTGCTAATGATTCTTTATCCCCCCCCCCAGTTTCTGGAGAATTTTTCTGTTCTATCTTTGATTATGGCTTCCATTATCTTTCCTCCCACTCGTGTAGAACTAATGAGTCTATTGTTCCCTAGACGTTCTCACTTCTTTAAAAACGTAAAACTCACATCAGTTAGTATAAAAGCTATGCCATGTGTTACAAATACCTAATAGTCCTTCTGCTAACCTGTCCCTCCTTGATTTTTTTAAAAAAACGTGCAAATGTTCTGTCTGCTACAATTTTACGTTCTCTAACTTCAGCTAGTTTGTCAGTTATCTTCCCCTTCCTACCTTAAATATTTGATACTTTTTTTTCTAACCTCACCTGCACACTATCCAGGCAAAACATACCATACATAAGTATATCAGGTAGTGCAAATTGGAAAATACACAGTGCAGAACGTAATGTTAATACTACAGATAAAAAGCTGATTTAAAAAAGTGCAAGAAAGAATTGCTATGAGGTAAATGGGGTAGATCAGGAATACATCCTTAGCATGCGAGAGAGAGTCTGTTCAAGAGTCTGATAACAGCAGAAAATAAGCTGTTCTTGAAGCTGGTGCCGCTTGCTTTCAAGCTTTCATATCTTCTCGACGGGAGAGGGAAGACGAGAGAATGATTGTGGTGTGACTGGTCCTCGATTACGGCTGGTTTCTCGTGGCAACATAAAAAATATAGATAAAGTCGATTAGGGGGGAGTTTGGCTTGTGTGATGGACTCAGCTACTCTATTCAATTTATTGCAGTCTTGGGCAGAGCTGTTGCCAATCTGATGTATCCAGATAGGAATCTTCCTATTATGCAAATATAGAAATAGCCATTGGAGTCAGGCCGAGTTACCATAGCTTTCTGAGGAAGTAGAGGTGTTGATGATGTGCATTCTTGGCCACGGCGTCAATGTGGTTGGACCAGGATAAATTGTTAGTGATATTTACATCCAGGAACTTGGCATAGGTCTGAAGAAGGGTCTCAACTCGAAATGTCACCCATTCCTTCTCTCCAGAGATGCAGCCTTTCCCGCTGAGTTACTCCAGCATTTTGTGTCTAACCTCAAAATGGTATTTCAGTTGTGCAGCCCAGTGAGGCATAGATTGACACCATTATTGGCAGATGGGCAGGTTAGCACCCTGGGTGTTGGTGTGAAAGATGGGTTGCAGGAGCCTAGATGAACCCTGCATCCCAGATGACCTGAACAATGTGTATCACTTTAATGCAATTGCTCCAGTCTCCCTCCCCTCCCTCCAAATGCATTGTCCTCTCAGGCTGGTGCCTTTCAAACTTCGCTACAGCAAACTAGCACCATCACTAATTCCACACAATGTATACCATGGCGACCCCTGGGCCGCAGAGTTTGAACCGGCCCGTTCACGGAGCTCTGATTCAGCCGCGGGACTTACCAACACCCGGCGGGGTCCCTACATCGAAAGCTGGATCGCCTCAACGCAGAGGGAGAACTAGGAGGGAAGAGACAAGGACTTTTGACTTCCATCACAGTGAGGAGGTGCCTGTGGACTCAATGTGGTGGATGTTAAACTGTGTTCATCGTGTGTTCTGTTGTTTTGTTCTCTGTTATGACTGCAAGATTCACAATTTCGTTCAGACTGAAAAGTCTGAATGACAGTAAAGGATACTTTGACTTTGACTTTGACAATACTGAGGAGATGTTGAACTGGATTTGCTGCATAAACGTTGTGACTGTAAGAGCGTATCAGAGGACGGATACTCTGTTAGTTTGTTCCACTGATCGAGCCAGCGAGGCAATCTCTGAAACATTCCAAAGGTGCTACCTTAGAAACATATTCAATTGTGTTCGTCATTGAGAGATCAACTTTGTTTAATAATAGCATCAATAAAGCTAGTGGTTCAGCCTTGCATAACTCACACAACTTAAGGATACTTCAGCAAACCTCCTGAATTTGTTCTTCAGGCAGTGATGATCCATCCTGACTGTGAGCTTTTATTGGAGATCCAGCTGGCAGAGGAGTCGTGTCTTTCCGATGTTTCAACCTTCCTTCTGGAGGAGGAGTCCGGTGAGTGAAATATCAAAGCAACAGAAAGGACTTGTAACTGTGGGTCCCTTGGGGCTTTTCCATACAGCAGGGTGGGATTTGTTGTGAACTCTTCACCCCGTTCAATAGTCGCATCAACAGAGAAGTGACCGTTACCCTGGGCTGATCAGCTCCTGTTTATCTAAATGGACATGGAAATGACAGCATGCTCTCTGCTAAAGTGAGGTACTGACCATAAGGTTCATGCCATGAATGGATCTGTCCCATGGATTAGGGGACAGCATACAATGAGCTGGTCTTTGCATCTCTTGTCATTTATATGTTCACTGTACATGAGGTACAGGAGTGAGGGAAGTGAGTTGCCACCCAATTAAAATAAATCATCATTGTCCTCCCTCAAGTTGTGGGCAAGGCACAAAGTCACCAAAGAAGGTTGGCAAGAAGTTATCAGAGGAAGGATACTGGGAGAAAATGTGAGATTATCCACTTTGGGAAGCAGAATCAAAAAGCAAATTATTATTGAAACAGTGATGATCCATTCCATAATATTGTGATGCAAACAGTTCTGGGCCTCTGTAGTGTGTTATGCCCCTGTCCCACTTAGGAAACCTGAACGGAAACCTCTGGAGACTTTGCGCCCCACCCAAGGTTTCCGTGCGGTTCCCGGAGATTACCGGGGGTTTTTTGTCAGTCTCCCTACCTGCTTCCACTAGCTGCAACCTCCGGCAACCACCTGCAACCTCCGGGAACCGCACGGAACCCTTGGGTGGGACGCAAAGTCTCCAGAGGTTTCCGTTTTGGTTTCATAAGTGGGACAGAAGCATTAGTGTGTAGGTACAGTAAGTAATTAGGATGGCTAAAGTAATATTAGCTCTTATTGCAAGGAGTATAAAGGTAAAGAAGTCTTGAAGCAACTTCACTGGGTGCTGGTAAGACCACATCAGTGGTATTGCATACAATTTTGGCTGCATATTTAAACAGTGATCTATTTCTATTAGAGGCAGAAGAGATAAAGTTCACAGGGTAGATTCTGGAGTTGAAGGGTCTGTCTATGAAGGAAGGTCAAGCAGCTTCAACCTGAACATGTCAGTGCTTAAACGAATGTGAGGTAATCCTATTGAAATATAAGATTCCGTGAGAAATTATGGTGGGTGCTAAGAAGATATTTTCCCCAGCGGCAGTATCCAGAATCAGAGAGCATAGTTTTGGAGTGATGAAGTACCCACTGAAAATGGAGATGAGGGTGCATTTCTTATCTGAGGGGGTTGTAAACTTTTCCCCCAGAGTGCTGTGGAGGTGAAGTCACCAAATGCATTCACTACTGAGACAGACATTTAAAGCACACAGTAGTGAAGAGGTGGGGGAAGCACACAGAAAAGTGGTGGAAATGCCAATTGGATCAGCTATGGCAGTGAATGATGGAGCAGGCTGGAAAACTCCATCAGACTACTTCCACACCCGTTTCTTTTGCTTTCCTCTCCCTTTATTTCAGGTTGTTATAAATTTCCAGCTCTCATTCCCATGTTTTACCTGAGCCCACCTTTGCCTTCCATTGTTTCTGAACTTTTGCCCCAACTCTTGCTTGGTGTGCTGACTCTCATTCCTTCTCTCCCCTTCAGTAGGGTGTCACTCCATGTGGGACAACCTCTCCTGTTGGCCGGCGGCAGCGACAGGAGCAACCGTGATTCTTCCTTGTCCCAAGGTACTGCTGCAGTACGCAGACCGACCAGGTGAGCCACCCGATGGGAGAGCACGTGATCACCCTTTGTAGTTGAGTTTAGATTATTGGCACATGTACTGAGGTTCAGTGAAAAGCGTTTGATATGTGCTCTCCAGCGGAAATACATGGTTACAAATGAGCCATCCACAGCGTACAGATACATGATGAAGGGAATAGCGTGAATAACGTTTAGTGCAAGATAAAGCCAGTAAAATCCGATCAAAGATGGTCCGAGAGTCTCCAATGAGGTAGATAGTAGTTAAGGGCAGTAGTTCTCCATTATGTGAATTGCAGACACTGTTGATTAAGGTATGCAGATAATTAGCTGAATTTGGAATGAGCATGTTACTCCAGATTGGGTCGTAAATGTTGGGACTAAACATTTGGGTGAATGGATTGGGGCCCTCTAAAGGAAAATCCCTGCTTTGCTGGGTTTTTTTTTGTAGATCAGGTTCATGTATAAAAAATAATTCCACTCAAGAAGCGTTAAGAATGAGGCAAGGTGCAATGGGCTGGACGCTCCACCCAAGACGCAACCAATTTCCCCTGGCTGATGGAGTAGACTTTGGGAATTAACATAGTCAAATCAAGTCAAGTTTATTGTCGCATGCACAAGTAGGGCAAGGTACAGATGCAATGGAAATATTGCTTGCAGCAGCATCACAGGCACATAGACAAAGCCAAGGGTTTAAAATTTCCCTTCATCACTCCCTTTCTCTCGTGTCCCTCAGCACCACAACCAGATAATCTCACTGAAGTCCTTCATTTTTGGTTTCAAGCCAACCCTATCATTTGTCTGGAGACTGACAAGCCTTCCCTAAGTATTTCCCCTCTTCCATTAATATTATTCCTTAAACCTATCGCTTTGACAAAGCTTTGAATGCTATCTCCTTATTTGGCTTAATACTAGTTCTGTCCTCTATGTGCACAAAACAGCCCATTGAGTCAACATGCAAGATTTGCCATTTGGGCACCATTTAACAGGCCCAGCTGTAGCTGGTGACAAAGGTCAGTGGCATCCGTCACCTCCATTTCGGTCATCCCGCGATCCCATGTCCCTCTCTAGGCCTGGCTCAGATATTTGGGGTAAGGATTTGAGCCCATCTGAGACAGTGGTGAGAGGGATCACTACCAGCCATGCTGACACTGCTCACCAATGCTACTCAGGCTAAAACAAAGCTGTGAGGACAGCACTGCAATCTCCTGCCTCAAGATGCTCATAAGCTGCTCAGTGACTGACAAAGCAACGCTCACATTTCTGAAGAGACTTGGGAGCCCTCCAGTTTTATGACAATCTGGTATAAAAATTAGAAGGAAATGAAACAAAATGGAATGTTTGGCTCTCAACACTTTCGGCTTGCCTACGGGCCAATCTATTTATTAGTGACAAGTGGAAGTATTTCTCAAAAGGAGCCACAAAAGGGTCGTCATTGCATTCTCAGTACACTCGAGCGCCTGGGCTTACAGTGCTTTCAGTGGAACATCGTTATGCAAAGGCATAATCTTGTCATGGGTATTCGTAAATGAGTTGATTCTGACAGCTCGCTATGGCTATTATTTCTGGTTGGCATTTTGTTTTGTCCCTTGACAAAGTTTGTATTAACTCTTCCTTTCAAAAAGTGGTGCTGCTGTGATTCGCGCAGAGTAAAACATTAAATAAACAAAACACCGCACGTAACTAAACCTCAAACACGTGGGGAATTTGCAATGAACAGGACGTTATACAAATTCCCAACAACGAGCTTTATTTACTGAGTGCTCCAGGATCTTTGCCCACAGGCACCATCTTCCTCCTCAACAACAATAGCTGAAAGTCACCAGCTTCCCACGTGAGCCAGTTTACCAAATGAAACCCTGTACAAAATCTGGATGCCACTTCAGTACAGTGTAAAGTAAAGTATACTTTATTGTCATTCCGATATTTCAGTCTGAAATAAATTGAAATAAAACAACAAAACACACACTTAACACAGTTTAACATCCACCAGAGTGAGTCTACCAGGCACTTCCTCACTGTGATTGAAGGCAAAAGTCTTAAAGTCCTCGTCTCTTCTGCAGAGGGTGTACAGGTCAGTTTAGAACATAGAGCAGTACAGCACTGGAACAGGCCCACAATATCTGCCGACCATGATACAAAATTAAATTAACCCCATCAGCCTGCAGATGCTCCATATGCCTCCATTGCCTGCATATTCATGTCTGTATAAATAACAAATGTTACTGTGGAAGCTGCAGTGTGACAAAGGTTAAGATAACTACAGCACAATGTGTAAACCGCAGTGTGACAAAGGTTAGGATAGCTGTACAGCACAACAGCCTTTACGCACTCATTGACGCACATCAATCTTCCTGATTGGCATTCATTGACGTATCCCGATGTTTTGGGATGGGTATTTCTTAACGCACACGACAAGGTTCATGATATTGAAAATTAAATAAAGGATTAAATAGCATGTAGGCTGACTTGTATTAGTGTTATTGTATTTGTATATTCATGTTTTGAGAACATATTGTTATTGATGATAAGAAATTAGAAAGTGCTCACAATTTCAAGGGTCATAATCTGTATAAATAGTTGACTGTTCTGATTGGAATTTCAGTGCATGTCAGTAACTGGGTCTGTGCTGCTCTCATTGTGCACAAGTAAATAAAGCGTGTCTGGGAAATGAATGCAAGTTATCAGAGTCCAGTTGATCGGCGATGACATTTCCATCACTTCCTGTGGCAGTGCATTCCAGGCACCCACCACTTTCTGTGTAAAAAAACATTTCCCTTAAACTCTCTACTTTCTTCACAGAGGGGTGACCAGAACCGCACACAATACTCAAAATGTAGCCTAATGAATTATGAAGCTGCAACATAACTTCCTGACTTTTATACTCAATGCCCCATGTCCTATGACTTCCTCACTATTCTATCTACTTGTGTTGCCACTTTCAGGAAGCTATGAACTTGCAGCCCAAGATCATCAAAGTAACGAAAGATCCTTCCATCTACCACATAGTTTCCACTTCGATTTTAACCTGTCAAAATGCAACACTTCACACTTGTTCAGATTCAACTGCATCTGGCATTTATTTACCTGGAACTCCAACTGCTCCACATCCTGCTGTATACTTCGGCAACCTTCTTCACTATTCACAACCTCATCTATTCTTGTGTCATCTGCAAACGTACTATTTAGCCCATCTACATTTTCGTTCAGGTCATATATATATATATATATATCAACAACATAGGTCCCAACACTAATCCCTGCAGAATTTAAGTAGAATTTGATTTGAAATGGAGATCTGTGTTCTCCACTTGGGGAATGATCTGACACTAGCATTAAATACGCCTTAAAGGTTCTGCCAGAAATGTACCCTTTTCACTGTTGATTAGAAAGTGTGAGCAGTAGGGTAAAGGAACTCAATATTATTGATAGGTTCATACAGATGCACCCAGAGAACTTGAATATTGCTGAAACTACCCCTTCCCTGGGTCTGTGCTCAAGTAATTTCATTCAAGCCTCTTGTTGTCACATGAATGATTTCCTGTAAGCTCTGTTCACAGGGTAGGAATTGATAATATTTCAATCACTCTTTAACGCAAAAGCCAATACTTTTAAAAGTATCAATTCATCACAGATAGCAAACACACCAACCAGAGCAGAGAAAAATTCAACATTCATTTCACAAGCAAGCAATTTACATTACTCATTTCTGTCTGTGAGTTTCTTTGGCACATTGCTGGAGAAATTACCTTCAGAAACTTAACAGTAAAATGGATACCCAAACACTAACGGGATCTTAAGGCCCTGTCCCACGATGCGAGTTTACCCAAGAGCTCTCCCGAGTTTAAAAAAAAACAAAAAAAACTTGTGGTACTTCATCGCAAGTATTTTTTTACTCTTGGAAATTTTTCACGCTGTTGAAAAAACTTCACGAGTTTCCGAATTTCCCGAGAACCTGCCGTTAGCATTACGAGCCACTACGAGACATCCACGTGCTCCGACGTACCTGCTATGTACATTTACGTACTTACCACGAGTTTGATTTTTTTTAACTCGGGAGAGCCCTTGGGTAAACTCACACGGTGGGACTGGGCTTTTAAGGTCTTAACCTCCATAAGGAACTCTTGCACTTTCTTGTACTGATATAGATCTGTAATGTCCAAACTGGTCACAAATGGCCCCAAATTTGGTATTTAAGCCATCACCTGCTAGTCAATCTGTGACCATTAGGTTTATGTTTATCGGTTCATTCCTGTTTTTATTTTTGGGGCCTGCTGGTTCAGATTACAAAATGAATGATAGAGAGAAGGTTTGTGCCATTTTATGGTTTCTGCCACAACCTGCTGTTGCTTCTGCCTGGGGATCGAGAATAACTTGCACCCACTCCAATTTTGTGGCTTCTGATGAGGGCAATTTGGGAACCAGAGGCTCCACCACAGATGGAGCAGAAGGAGCTGGGCATGGAGTTTATCATCAGATGTACTGAGGTACAGAGCTTTTTTTGTTGCATGCTATCCAGTCAGCAAAAAGACCATACATGATTGCAATCAAACCATCCACTATGTACAGATGCAGATTAGCTTAGCTTAGTTTATTGTCCGTGTACCAAGGTACAGTGAAATGCTTTTATGTTGCGTGCTATCCAGTCAGCTGAAAGACTGTACATGATTACAATCAAGCCATCCACAGTGTACAGATTCAGGATAAAGGGAATAACGTTTAGTGCAAGATAAAGTCCAGTAAAGTACGATAAAAGAAGTCATGGGGGCAGTAGTTTGTGAGGTGATGCACTCCTGTTCTTTGCTCCTTTGCGCCATCCCCTCTTCTCAATACCATTGTGAATGCACCTTCTATCCATTTTAACTCATCATAAATCGGAGGTTCTGGGAAACTAGTCTGGCAACATAAATTTTAAGCGATGGATAAGGATAAGACTGCACCTTGAGGAAATGTACAAAATTGTGGTGAGCCATCCATCCCATGACTGAGGCCTCTTGTTGAATCCCATCAGCCTTTTCAATCTTCCTGCAGCTTTGTGCAAATGGATATTCAACCTCTTTGCAACGGGCAGTTTGTAATTTTCTTTTCTACAGTTTCTGAACTGTGGAAAATTCCAGAATTTCTTGGTTAAATTCTAAAATAAGTCTTCAAACTTCACAAATTAACCTCTGTGCTATGTTATTTTTCTTCATTCATTTAGTCTGTCCATGTCCTTTTGAATCCAGTCTATGTAACAAACCTCCCTAAACTAGTGACAAACATTGATACATTACTCTCTGCGCCTTTATCTCAGTCATTATAAATAGGATTAAATTGTGAACACTACCTCACATTCAAAGAATGTTCCCTTAATCCCCATTCTTGCACAGAAAGTCCCACAACTCATAAATCAGTTGATCTAACTTCCCAATAAACATTCTTGGCAAGCAGAACCCAATTTCAGGAAAAACTAATCATTGCATTCGAAATAACAACAACTCCTCAGTGGTTAGTAGCATAGAAATTCTGAACAAAAGATAAAAGCTTATTATTGTTGGCCTAATATTATAGTTTAAAGATTAGAAAAGGTTATGTGGACTTAACTGTCCTTACAAAGGGGCTTACTGCAAACAACTTGTCAAAATGACCAGGAAAATCAATTCTCATTGTGGAATATTTCTGCTTATTAAAATGGTACATTCTAGGGAATAGATTGTTCTGTGTACATTGGCTCACCATCATCAGACCCAAGAACTGTGGACTCTTATACCAAGATCTGCTCATTATACTTTACCTTTAAAGTGTCGGTCTCATCCAAACGTTTCCATTTCCAGATAATTTTTCCAATTTATCTGCATTAGAAGTGGAGTCTTGGTTAATATTTGCCATTTATGAAATGGGCCACAGCCCTATGGAATCGAGTTGACAAGGCAACCATTGAGAGGGGAAATGGGTCTGTCTGACCTACCTTCAGACCTGGCGTTCCAAGGTTCAGTTTGGGATTGTCTTGCTGCCCGACTCCATGTATTTATTTCGACATAAAGATTTTCTAGAACACAAAGAGGTAGCAGAAACAAAAGAATTAAACGGGAAAGTAGAATGATCGGCCTATGCTTCTGGTTTGTTGGAATTCACAGTGGAGAAGGAGCGATTTGCTCTGATATGTCGTCCGTCACCATAATGTCTCAAGATGCTTTGCACCCAATAAAAACTTAGATACCTAAATCACAAAGTGGAGGAACTCGGCGGGTCAGGCATCATCTGCGGAAGGAATGAATACTACTCAACTATGTCACAGTTGTAACATGGGGGAACATAGCAAAGCAAGATCCCAGAAATTATCTTTTTTTAAACAATGATGATAAGGAATATGGTTCCTGGATTTTCTGTTTTGTTTCAGATTTCAATATTGAAAATGTTACTTTATATCATCTCTTCTTATCTTGCTGTAGGTGTGAGCAGTTCCTTAGCCTATAATTGATATGTGCTGAAGGAATCCACCATCATTAGTCTGGGCATTGTATCTTGATTGTGTATCCATTATGAATGTTTCAGTAGTCACTTCCTGGCTGCAATGCATTCACTTATTTGTTTCTACAGTTCGGCCAAGGTGGCAAGTAACCCCATCAAAGATTCTCAATGGATTTTGCCTTGAAAATGTCATTGATATCCTCTTGAGGATCACTCCCAAGCAGTGTTTCTCTCCTCTTCTCCTACAATACTAACGTTAAATAGGAAAACATTATGCTTTTGGACGTCATCGAGGATAGCCCTCACTAATAAAACTATTCACCCTGGTTGCTGTGAATTCTAGGTCTTTGGCTTCACCAGTCGGTCGTTGTGAATTACCGTTCTAATGGTATTTCTCTTGCCCCAGGGAACGTGAGCAGACAGTGCACTGATGAAGGTTGGACTGAGCTGTTGCATTCTTACTCTATTGCATGTGACATCAACATAAGCAACATGGAAGACGACATCAAGGTCGGTGCTTTCCCTTCCAGAATCGTACTCACTTCTTCCCTATCGTGTTCTGACATGCCACCTTTCACCATAATATCTCAAGATGCTTTGCAATCAATGGAAAACTACTTAAATCACAAAGTGTTGGAGTAACTCAGCGGGTCAGGCAGCATCCGTGGAAGGATTTGTTCACTGTCACCATTTTTTTTTTGTTTTGTGACCAGGATCTTCTTTTCCTTTGTAAACGTAATCACCATTTAAATCGTGATCCATGTGAAAGGAATTACATTTGGGGACAGTTCTAGGCTGGGATTTATGTTACCATCAAGAAAGCTACTGCCCAGGGTATTTTTTACAAATTAGTTTCTGAGTGTTTTTAGTCTTCTCTGTACCCTATAGGGACCCAGTGGAAAGAAAGGGGTGCAAGGCATTTGAGGCGTTGATGAGATTGGGGAAGAGGCATTTCAACCCTGAACTAATCAGTGGACAGGATGCAGTGGAAGCTGTTAGCGTTGAGTAACTCAAACACAAATTCTAAAGCGTTCCTTTAGAAATGCTCAGGATAGAGTATTTGAGTAATTTAATACGTTGTAAAAGTCACCATGGGCTCAAATCAATGGTTCTAAAAACACTACACCACAGGATATCTGGATCAGTTGTAAACTTATTGATGGAAATTGATTAAATGATTATTGGAGGGGTTTTTTTGTGCAATCTTGGGAAAATTATCTAAGGAACCCTGTCAGACTCATGAACCAAATACTTCTTTCATACCTTACCAGAGGTGCTGCCACATTCCGTACTGGCCTCACAGGGTTATTCTGTTATTGTACTTCAGTATTCTGATTTGAACAACAACCTTCACAGTTTTACATTAATTCCTGTACTTATTGTTGTATCTATCACTACTATTTACTGTTTTCTCCACGAGCTTCATACAAACAAGGCACTTCATTGTGCCTTGGTGTACATGACCATAACCTAGTACAAACAAAGAACTACAGATGCTTGTCAACGCACAAATCGACACAAAGTGCTGGAGTAACTCAGAAGGTCAGGTTGCATTTGTGGAGAACATGGATAGATGACGATTTGGATTCGGAGCCTTCTTCAGAAAAAGGGTCTCTACCCAAAATGTAGCCTATCCATGTTCTTTAGGGATGCTGAGTCACTCCAGCACTTTGTGTCGATTTGACTTTAAAGAATCTGAATGCAGTTACGGCCTTAAAGTCATTGCTGTTATTTTATCATTCAGGGAATATTTCTACAAGCTGTGAAGATCAGTTACACTGTTGGACACAGCCTATCTCTGCTGTCCCTGAGTGCTGCCTTAGTAATTCTGTGTCTCTTCAGGTAAGTACTTCTACTAATATTACAAGGCATTGTATTTGCAGTATCATAGAAATAGTTTGTCTTCATTTTATGGTTCATGTCAGGGAATAAACTATCACCCCACCCAGTCCATTCCCATGAAGCCTCACCATGTTCAATCAACACTCTCATTTTCTTCCTGTTTCCCACCCAAACACATTTAATTTACTCTTTGATACCCCACTTAGACTAATCAGACTGTTTCGCTAACTCCCATTACTTTGTGAGATTTTACGCTGTATCTCTTTGGAATGAGGTGTGAACACAAAACTCCAACTCTCAGAAGCAAGAAAGCTACCACTGATCCATAACAAAGGTGGTTGGATGTAGAACGAGACAACGCAGCTTTATGTTAGACAACTGACTGCCGTTCACAGTTAACAAAATCCACCCCCAGGCGGCAGTGCGCAGTGTGTTGACTCAGAGAGAGTAGAGTCAGAGTTAACACACACAGATACAAAGGTAGACAAAAAATGCTGGAGAAACTCAGCGGAGTTGAATCTCCGGCATTTTTGTCTACCTTCGATTTTCTAGCATCTGCAGTTCCTTCTTGAACACACAGATACAAATCCTGCAGCCCACCAAGTCCACATTAACATCAAGCACCCATTTATACTAATCCTATTTTATTCTCTCCACTTTCTCATCAACACCTCAATGATTCTGTCACTCATCTACACAAGGGGCAATTTACAGCAACCAATTGACCTGCCAACCCAAGTGTTTATGGTGATTTGGGAGGAAACAAGATCTAATGCAGAGATTGATAGGTTCTTGATTCGTAACGGTGTCAAAGTTTAACAGGGAGAAGGCAGGAGAATGGGGTTGAGGGAAATAGATCAGCCATGATCGAATGATGGAGCAGACTTGATGGGCCGAATGGCCTAATTTTGCTCCTATGGTTTATGATCTTATGATTCCCGGATGAAAGCCACGCTGTCACAGGATAACGTGCAAACTCCACGCAAGTAGCAGGATCTGAGCCAGGTTGTTGGTTGGCAGTAGTTCTACCTGCTGCACTACTGGGCCGCCTTCCAGAAAGGCTGCGTGACAAACCACCCTGACTTATCCATTGCTTACCGGACAGGGGTGACAAGAATAGTTGTCCACCCTCACCACGTAATGATAGTCCAGGTGATCTCCACAACACGGGTCTTCAGCTTAGATTCATTAATTCAGACTGGACTGTCATCAGCTCTAATGCACCATGACAAAAGAAAATTGAATTACCCTATTAAAAAGTAAATTGAAATAGAAAAGTAATAAAATTCAGTGCTACTCTCTCGAAACTGAGAATGATGATTTTATTACGAATGATTACATTTCGGAAAGGATTGGACAGAACTAACCTATGATCAACATGAATGGGAAGTGTTTCAGAGGTTCAGTCAGAACTAGGAGATGTGATGATACAGTGAACAGTGGCCAATTAACCTAACAAATTGACATACTCCTACATAACATGCCTTCCATTCTAACTAGATCGCTTTACTCTATCAACCTAATCTCTGATGCTGGCTTGCTCCGTGCTTCAGTTATTAGCTCTGATTTATCATAATCTCCGTTATCTCCAAAAAGACATATCCTCTATCTTAATTCTCCAGTGTTTGGTTTGATTTCCATGTTCTTTAAATCCTGTAATCCTTCAACCACTGCAGGCATGTCTGTTTCTATCTGTTCTGTCCAATCCCTTCAGAAATGTAATCAGTCTTAACCAAATCATCATAATTCCCGGTTCCAAGAAAAGTAACACATTTTTATTACTTTTCTATTTCAATTTAATTTTAACAGGTAAAATCACAGTTAATCCACCCTTCTCTCTCCTCCCCCCCTACCCCCGCCCTCACTACAATTCTTTCACTGAAGCTAGACAAAAATGCTGGAGAAACTCAGCGGGTGAGGCAGCATCTGTGGAGCAAAGGAAATAGGCAACTTTTCGGGTCGAAAAAAATTCTTCCACGGATTTTGTTTTTAAGTTCGTGAGAAAAATAGGACGGTCAGTTCAAAGAGCAAATATATTGCAAGGGGTGTATAGTTAAGTGAGTTAAGTGGTCGAGCATTTGACTGCAGATCAAGGTGTCCCTGTTTCAATTCAATTCCCCCCCCCCCCCCCACACATTTCAGGATTTATTGGCATAGATAGGGTGGATAAATCAGAACCTTTCCCCCCCCAGGGTGAAATTGTTGAATACTACAGAGCATAACTTTGAGGTCAGAGAGAGAAACTTGAAGGAATGTGCGGGGCAGTGAGAGATTAGTGCCTGGAATGCATTATCAGGGCTGGTGGGGAAACCGTTATGATAGAGCTCTTCAAGAAGCTTTTAGATAGTCACATGAATATGCAGGAAATCGAGAGATATGGATCATGTGTAAATTAATTTAATTTGGCATCACGTTCGACACAGACATTGTGGGTTGAAGGACCTGTTCCTGCCCTATGTGTAGCAAAGGGTCGGACAGGAAGAAGGACTGGGTGGAGTTTGTCGAGGATTGCCGAAGGAAAGGTTACAAAAGATCTGAAGGACGTAATTGAAGTTGAAGGTTGTGCTTCTGGGTGTCTGAAAGGCTGGTACAAAGGTGCCAGCACTGGAACAGGGAACAATTTTGAATGGCTGAGTGCCTGGGTCTTGGTGATGGCAGGATCATGGAGCGAAGAACCTATGGTTGGTGCTTTGTGGACCATTGTGGTTAGAAGGGACAGAACAGAGAATCATTAGAAATACCGCTCTTTATGTCTTGTGAACTCAAACCGAAAGTCCTGCTGCTGCCCCTCCTTGCTCAATCATCTGCAATTCAAAATATCATTATTACATTTTATTGCGTAAAAGTACATGCCAATGTCACTTATACTGACATTGAATTCTGATTCCCAATTCTTTATCTCATCCAAAATATTAAGGGCTGGAATAAAGGCTTGCATGTAAGGAAATTATTAGAACGGGATTAATTGAGAACAAACCTCGTTCATCCCAGTGGAGGAATTTCTGGGGTGAACGAGGGTAGTGATGGTGAAGACATTCAAATTATTTCATTTAATTTATAGATACAGCATGCAAACGTGCCCTTCAGCCCACCAGGTCTGTGCCGATCAGTGATCTCCGTACACTAGTTCCATCCTACAGACTAATTTAAATTAAATTAAATTTCTTTATTTATATAGCACATTTTTAGTCAACTTGCATTGACCCCAAAGTGCTTCACATAATTACATCCACACACACAGGCAAAGGTGGGTGAAGTGTCTTGCCCAAGGACACACACAGGCAAAGGTGGGTGAAGTGTCTTGCCCAAGGACACAACGACAGTATGCACTCCAAGCGGGATTCGAACCAGCTACCTTCCGGTTGCCAGCCGAACACTTAGCCCATTGTGCCATCTGTCATCCCACTAGGGGCAGTTTACAAAAACCAACAAACCTGCACGTCTTTGGAATGTGGGAGGAACCCAGGGCATCCGGAGAAAACCCACACTCAGTGCAGGCAACACCCGTAGTCAGGATTGAACCTGGGTCTCTGGCGCTGTAAGGTAGCGACTCTGCCACTGTGCCGCCCTTTATGAAGCTGCTAGATATGATGCTGAGGAGGCAATAGGTTTGGGATTAACTTCCCTCACCTGTATCAAACATGTGAGCATCATCACTGTGCATAGATAGTCATGATGACTAGAAATTCCAGGCCCCCATTGAGAGGATGGGATGGTATTGGCTTTGGTTTATTATTGTCACATGTATTGAGGTACAGTGAAAAACTATTTTTTGCATGCTATCCTGGTAAATCACCCATACATGATTACAATTAAACATTACAGAATGCAACATCACAGCTACAGAGAGAGTGCAGATAAAAGAAAAAGTGCAAGGGCCACAACAAGGTGGAGCGGGGGGATCGGAATAAATCTTTATCTCATGTCTTAAGAAACTATCCTTGATTCTGGTGGTATGGGTTTTCAGACGTTTGTATCTTCTGCCCGATGGAAGAGGGGAGAAGAAGGCATGAGTGCGATGTGAATTTCCTTGGTTATGTTGGCCATATTGATGGGCATTATGATGAGGTGCCAGTGTTTCGGTTGGTCATGATTCCTCCACACTGCAATCTTCAGTGCATTATTTGGGGAGTGGAAACATGTCATCCTGTGGATTGTTCTGAAGTTGAACCAACAGGATCAGGATCACTTTATCAGCCTGTGCCCTGTATTAGGGTGGAAGTGTAGGAGTAGTCCAGTTCTGTAATTGGGAGAAGGTCAATGGAAAGGAAGGATAGTAATGGGGTTGAGGCCTGGGTTATGGAGATTACAGATTCTGGAGACTTGATGGTTGGGGTCTAGGGGTAGAGGTTGAGAGATCAGGACATCACACAGTTCAGTTTGGGCTAAAGTAGGGTTGTGGTGTCAAGCTCTGAGTGTTGGGTAGTTTGGTGTGACATCAGAGTCAAGAGCAATGTAGCCGGTTTGGGTGTAGGAGGTATTGCGAGATGTGGAGAGGGCAGAGCGAGGTAAAGGTGAAGCTTATCCTCAGCACATGAGTCCCATTCCATCATGTTATTGGGAGGACATCGTTGTCTTGGAAGTGCCCACCAATGGTCAAAATAACCTATCAAACAAGAGAGAGAGTTGCAAGGGAAACATTGAAATTCATTCCACCTAAATATAGAAACTGGTGCAGGAGTAACCCCATGCCTGAAATGTGCATTCAGAGTCTCTGGGTATGAAATTGTTTGCAAGTGGCTAGATACATGTTAACTCTGGTAAAAAAAAAAAAAAAAAATTCAGAAGCATAACACTGAAAATAATAAGCAGTTTGTGAATTAATTTTATCACTTGCACGAGTCTCATGAAATGACTTTTTGTTACTTTTATTACAGTATCAAACATTGGAATAAACATTAATTTTGTGCACACACACACACACACACACACACACACACCAGTAAATGGCCAGCATAATTTCAAGACAGATATTAGAAAACAGGGCTAATGAAGCAAGAAATATGACACTACTCAAAAACCTGAATGAAGGCGTTAATTAAGCGTTAAAGTAAATTAATTCAAAAGTCAATTAAATCCACAGCAGAGCAAGAAACCAACCATGACGTACACTGGAAGAATCTCAATGTAATTATAATAACTTTATTTGTATATCACTTTTCATACAATTGAATGCAACCCAAAGTGCTTTCCACACGGACACAGGTCTAAACAAAAACACAATTTGAAACAGTAAGAATGTGGGTGGTTAATAGTATTTAAAAAACACAGATTTATATAAAAATATAAAATATAGCATTGAGAGTGTAAAAGGACAAAGGAAGTAAAGCCAGGTAAAAGCTTGATTAAAAAGATAAGTCTTTAGCTACCGTTGAAAAATGTCAACTGAGTGGGCGTCTCTCATAGCCCTGGGATGTAGAATAGTAGGGATCAGTTTAACTGCAGCAATTGGTGTTAACGGGGAAGTGGTGAAGTAAAATGGCTCAACACTGATGATCATTAAACCTAAAAGCAGAACCACAACACTTGCACAAGACCCTGACCCAAGTGTGCATGTTCTTGGCAGTAGAGCATCTTTATTATGACATACAAGCGATCCCAATTACTATTTCACACAGAGGGTAAAAGTGCTTGGATGGCACAGCCAATGGATGTAAATACGATAGAAGCATTTGACAGATGCACGAACAGGCAGAGAATGAAAGCATATGAACGTGCTTGCAGATGGGATTACTGTAGAACAACATCATAAACATCACAGACATTGTGCGCCGAAGGGCCAGTTCCTGGGCTCTACTGCTGTAATCTAGGATTAGTATGAATGTGTGGTCAATCATTAATGCCAACTCTGTGGGATAAAGGACCTGTTACCCTGCTGTATCTGTCTGACTGTACAAGCAAGGCACCCTTGGCCACACCTTGGTCACCTTAACATGTCATGTAGCAGCCCAGCAATGTCAGGAGGATTCATCCCAGGATGCTCAGACCCCAGTCCCCCAACTCGCCGAAAGGGAAAATCCACTGGTCAGCGATGTGTCGGTTTGCTGTGAAAGAATTCTGGACAACAGATGAGATGGAAATAACAATATAGATCTTCATATTGGAGGCACAAGTGACTGCAGATGCTGGAATCTTGAGCAAAAAGCAAAGCGCTAGAGGAACTCAGTGGGTCACACAGCATCTGTAAAGGAAATGGACAGATGGTGTTACAGGTCGGGATGTTCGGACTCAAGGCTCCTGACCTGAATCATCATTTGTCCATTCCCTCCACAGATTCTGTCTGACCCATTGAGTTCTTCAGCTCTTTGTATTTTAGATCTTCATATTGTTAATGCACCAACATGCTTCTGCCAAATACCCAGTAGATATAATCAAACTAAATATATTGGAGTCAATCTTTACAGTAGTTTTAAAATAATACTATGAGTCATGAAAAAATCATTTTCTGAAGCATGAAATACTCGACAATTGAGTTTACATTACAATAAGTTTACATTAAAATGTGCTTTAATGTAAACTTCACAAATGCAGTGGATTATGTTGTGGCTCATTCTATACACACACCTGCTTTAACTATCACACACACATATAGAGTTACATTTTTAAGAAAGAACTGCAGATGCTGGAAAAATCAAAGGTAGACAAATGCTGTAGAAACTCAGCGGATGAGGCAGCATCTATGGAGAGAAGGATTAGGCGACGTTTCGGGTCGAGACCCTTCTTCAGACTCAATGGGCGACGTTTCGGGTCGAGACCCTTCATCAATTTTGTTCTGTTGGCAAGTGCTTTATTGATGTAATAGAAGTAGATGGAGTTTTAATGAGTGCAAGTACGTCACAGATTTGAATTTGATCATTGTTGCAAGCCCCGAGGGTTCTGGTGAGAATGTCACTGGTTTCTCTCATTGATCATTGTCTCCACTGAGACCCTTGCTTATTTGTTTTAATTTAGTTAAAGATTTATGAGACAGCGGCAGAGCCAACACATAGTGCCCATGGTAGTGGAGATCTGGTACTTTCCTTCACACCGATAAACTGAACACTTTAAAACTTGCATTGATGGATGATTTATTTTTGTTGTGCGGGGGTTTTATAAGATAGAGAAACAAGGTAGGAGCTAACGTGTAAACCCACCACAACTAACTGAATGATAGAACAAGCTCAAAGGAACAAATGACTCATAAACAGTTAACTAATAAGAACCTAAAGGGCCTGTCCCACTTGCCGATTTTTTTCGGCGACTGCCGGCATCAATGACTGGCGTATCAGGTCACCAAAACATTTGCGATGTGATGCGGCGTGATGACATAAGACGCGCGGTGTTTTTTCAAGTGATCAACAATTTTTTGTCGCCGCTGGATTTTGAAATGTTCAAAATCTTTTGGCGACGCTGATATGACGCCGGCATTCGCCGGAAAAAATCGCCAAGTGGGACAGGCCCTTAACGAAATAAGAGCAGGCCTAAGCCACTTGGCCACTCAAACCTGATCTGCCATTCAATATAATCATGGCTGAACTGCCCCAAGTCTTATCTCCTCTTCTGTGCCAGCTCCCAATAGCCCTCAAATAATAACGTTAATAGTTCCTCACATGAGTACATCTATAAACTAGACTGTAGACACATGGAACTGCAGATGATGGTTTACAAAAATAAAACACAAAGTGTTGGAGTAGCTCTCAAGTAGCAGCTCTGGAAAACGTGGATAGACTACGTTTGTGGTAGGTCCATTCTTCAGACTGATTATGGTACGGGTGGAGGGGAGATAGTTGGAAGAAATGTGGGGACAAGACAGTCTGGAAAGTGATAGGTGGAGGAAGGAACTGCAAATGCTGGTTTACACCAAAGATGTACACCAAACCATGACATGAAAAGCTGGAGTAACTCAATGGGACAGGAAGCATCTCTAGAGAGAAGGGATGGGTGACGTTTTAGGTCTGGACCCTTCTGAAGAAAGGCCTCGACCTTAAACATCACCCATTCCTTTTCTCCAGATATGCTGCCTGTCCCGCTGAGTTACTCCAGCATTTTGTATCTATCTTAAGTGATAGGTGGATACAGTGAGGAGTGTTTATGACGGGCAGAGATGGTTGTACAAAGGCTGGAGATGAAAAGACAAAAAGTGTGAGATGAGGAGATAAGGATAGAAGAGGTGAAAGGCCAAATAGGATAGGAGAAATAAAGGGAGAAATGTGTGTGCATCCAGGTGGGGCACAGGAACGAGAGGGGATAAAGGGGTGGGGAGGGAAGGGGGAGGGTGTTTGTAAAGTTAGTTACCTAAAATTGAAGAATTCAATGTTCATACCATTGGGATGCAAGCTACCCAAGAGGAATATGTGGTGCTGTTACTCCAGTTTATGTGTAGCCACATTTTGGCAATTGAGGAGACATAGCACAGAAAGATCAGTATGGAAATGGGAAGAGGAGTTAAAATGGTGAGCAATCAGAAGAGCAAGCCGGCCTTGGCAGACAGAGCGCAAGTGTTCGACAAACGTTCGATGGCTGACCGCTTTACCTAAGGGGCATTAGAGTTCTAACCATAATCTGACCGTTTCATGTACTGACTTATATTTTTACATTTTACTTAAACTGAACTTCAATTCTCACGTAGCTATGGCAGAATTTGAACTCGTGTTCTCCTAATTTTTTGGTTAGTAAAAGAGTTATGGAATTGAAATGCCCTGACTGCATTTGTAAAGTTATTCCACAGCCTATAACCCTGTACAAAAATAACAAAATAAACATTGAAGGAATGGCAGAGGGTGTCACGTCTGTGAAGTTTCATAGGCGTTAACCTAACCTTAATGTGCACAAGGTACCAACAATTACAGCACAAGGAAAGTCGGGAAGATTGGTGGAGAATAGTCAATCAGGCCAAATAATGGAAGCCGCAAGATACAGCTAACAAAAGCTGATGATTGCTAATCCTTATGCACATCAACAACTGATAATTTGACCTACTACTTGTATAATTTCTGCTGCCAGGTTACTTATAAATCCATTTTGAGAACGATTTGTACGGATTATGAAATCAGGATGCCATAAAGCATTTTGCATCTAATTAAATACTATTTGAAGTATAATCAGTGCAACATTGGAAAGACAGCCGCCAAAATACGTGCTGCAAGATGATTAATGGAGCAATAAATATATTAATGACCAGATCATCTGGAAGGTTTGTCGAACAGTGCAGTTAGGCACCTAGGCAGAATGTCAGCCTTTAATACATTCAGGGTGGCCTGAAGAGCAAAGCAAACATGTAACTTTCTGATTTAGATTCTGGAGCAACAGTGGCTCACGGTTAATATGGTGGCCATATCTTGCTTGCCAAAAATACCCACAAGACCTTCTAAACAATGCAAGACAGCGTTAACTGCGAATTTGTGCTGTTTATCTGCTCGGAACACAATGTTCTCCTCAGAAAATTGAGCAAGAATATCTGATCTCATAGAAATGCACCAAATTCGACTGAGGCCTAGCAGAGTCAATGTGTCCCCTGACAGCGTTCTCCAATAATCTCCAGCAGAATCCAAATAATGATGGAGATCAGAAGAAACTTCTTCATCTGGCGGACATCCTCGGAATTCTCAACCCTTGTGCAGGCTGTCATTTAGTATATTCAAGGGAGGTTGGAACAATGTTTTTAGTAATTCCACATTTCCTCTGTGCTGCTGTCACACACAAACCACTTATAAGGTGATTGCCACCCATGGAACTATTGGCTACAAATGTTAATCTACAGAGACCAAAGGAGGCTAGTGAACACATGTCTACCACTGAGGCAACAACCGGACATAGTACACAACATACAGCCCACAAAATGATTGACCCAAACGCAGGCAAATGGGACTAATTTCGAGGGGCATCTTGGTCGGCGGGGCTTTCTTTGTGCTATGTGATTCTGAGCTCTTCAGATCATCAGTCATTCATCCCTGCCGAACAACTACACAGCACTAACACCTAACACTGAGGCTTCTGTAGCTTCTTCGCTGTTTTCAGGAGAGAGTTAGATTTAGCTCTTAGGGCTAAAGGAATCAAGGGATATGGGGGGAAAAGCAGGAACGGGGCACTGATTTTGGATGATCAGCCATGATCATATTGAATGGTGGTGCTGACTCGAAGGGCCGAATGGCCTACTCCTGCACCTATTTTTCTCTGTTTATCTCTTCTCCAAATGTAATTTTAAAACATGGGACTGGTACGGTATAAATCCAGACAAGGTGAAGTGAGCCATAGCAACTCCTCCCAGTTATAATACTTTTCATTATGCTCTTTTAAATGGTCATGTTTTCTTTGTTAAACCCTTCTCAGCATTAGTGCATGCTTCTAGTGTTTTGTGCATATTTTAACCTAAATCTCAAATATATCCTTCATCTCCATCTCAAGAGTGACTGAATTGGTGTCTGGAAATTCATTCATCTGTCAGAGTGAGTATTGGTTTTATTCACTACTGTAATAATTTATGAAACTAAGTGGATTATCAATGTCTGTTACTCATCATCACATTAAGGTTGGTTGATTTGATTCCAGTAGATTAATTCAACACTTCTTTTGACTGGCAATTTTAATATATTTAAAGAAAGGCTAAGTCTCGGGCTAGCGGAGAATATGTTTTCTATTAAAATGGTCGTCTTAGCCTAAGCAGCACTTGAATGGTTTCAAATCTAAACTAAAGCATTAATTTGCTACTGTAGTGTAGCCACACTGCATACATAAGAAAATGATCACAGAAATATCACTGGAATTGCAGAAAGGGAAACTTTACTCAAGGGTCTAGATGCTGATGCTCAGATTGGCTTTGTTCATTTTCTAAGAAGGGAAGGGAAAAAATAAAATAAATACGATTTGCCTTCATGAAAAGTGGCTTGATTAAAATTTAATTCAGTGAACTGTCCTTTCTTTGAGTAGATGATTTAAGTTGATCTTCAGATCTTTTCTCAGCCAGTTTAGTTTAGTTACATCACGGAAACAGCCCCTGCGGCCCACTGAGTCCACACCGACCAGTGATCCCTGCACATTAACACTACCCTACACACACTAGGGGCAATTTTACATTCATACCAAGCCAATTAACCTGCAAACCTGTACGTCTTTGGAGTGTGGGAGGAAACCAAAGGTCTTGGAGAAAACCCACGCAGGTCATGGGCAAACGTACAAACTCCGTACAGACAAACACCCATAGTTAGGATCGAACCCGGGTCTCTGTCGCTGTAAGGAAGTACCTCTACTGCCTTACCACTGTGCCATTTAGTCTGAACCTCCATCCAGTATTCCCTCTCACTGGCTCCTGCACAGACAAGATCCTGGGGACATGTGATATTTTGCAAGTTTCCTATCCACATGCTATAATTTAATTCCAATTTTCCAAAAGGTATTGGCATTTTTAAATATTGGAGAGGGCAGTCTTAACCTCGTCAGGATGGGATGGGGCTGGGAGACAAAATAGTAAAATTTCAATCCCAACATCCAAAACTGACAAAAACACATTGCATCTGGTGTCACTGTGGCAGGTTTGGATGGGACAAAGAGCCCATTTGGGGGAGAGAGTTATCCATTGTTATGCTTGGTAATCATGTGCTGTTCCTTAGATTTTGGCAACTATTTAACAGTAGCAGCTGTGAGCTGGGTTTCCCAGAGCTGGGGAGTGTTTACAATTTGAAGGACACTAAGGCTGCGCCTTGTTGGATGAAGGTCTTGTCCAATATTGTTTGTGGACCCAAGGGACAATGAGAGCACCACATGCCCCTTTGAGGTCCTATTGCAAACTGTCGCCTGAATCGCTGGTGTCCCTTCTCCAACTCTCCCCGTAATCCTCCTGCCTCCGCAATGAACCTTCCACCCACAAATCAGCACCCTCTCTACCCCCCCACCCCAAAACCAACACCTCTCAGCAATTTGTGCCTCGCACTCTCCCACCTACTGCTCTTCCCTTCCCAGCTCTTCTACCAGAGAGCATTATTGCTACCCTCTCCAACACACACCACTCCTGGCTAAGATGATTTCCCTCCCCCTGTTGTCAGCACTGCCCCCTTGCGATTTCTTTCCTCCCACCATCACATTGCCAATTCCTGACAATCTGTTTCATCATCTGTCTCACCGACCACTCCCCGAACAGCTGATCAGTCTTCTTCCTCAGCCACCATTCACTCACCCACCCCTCCTGCCAACTCTCTCTCTCCCCAACTCCCAAAGAATTTATTTCTTTAGTCTACTCTCATAAAGACTTCTCTCTCAGCCCAGCATTAACCCTGTGTCTGAGACCTGACCCCAGCTCTGGACACCTCACCCCGCCAACCCTAATGATCGTTCTCAAATCCAGGTCATCTCCACCTTCTCCCCACTGGACCTCTCCACATTCACCACATATCCACGCTCACCTCACTTAGCAATCTCCCTTGCCTCCTGTAATCCACTCCCATGTTACCAACATTGTTCCATAGAACAGTTCAGCACAGGAACTGACCCTTTGGCCCACGATGTCTGTGCCAA
Source organism: Amblyraja radiata (assembly GCF_010909765.2). NCBI lineage: Eukaryota > Metazoa > Chordata > Chondrichthyes > Rajiformes > Rajidae > Amblyraja > Amblyraja radiata. The sequence goes on along the minus strand of NC_045971.1, from coordinate 14,010,729 downwards.
TCATTCAAACTGACCTACGTATGGTCTATATCCCTCCATTCTTTGCCTGTTCATGTGACTGTCTAAATGCCAATCTGCCTTGTGGTCGCCACCCCATCACTACATCCCCCTTCCCCATGGACACAGGCACCACCAGGAACCTCTGCTCATTCTAAACTCAGTGAGGAAATGCTTACCTTGTATACCTTAGATATGAGGTATGAAATTCAAGCAATTTCACTGTGACGTCACATGTGGCAATAAAGCATTCATTCATTCATTCATTCATTCATTCATTCATTCATTCATTCATTCAGTCATTAATTAATTAATTCATTCATTCATTCATTCATACATACACATGGCTGAGAGTTGTGGTAAGTTGGTTGGTAGGCCGAGTTATGAAAACTACTGGGAAGGTGATCCCAGTTTCTCAAAAAGATGCTTGGTTTATGCGGCCTGAGGTATTTTGTTCTAATTCTATGACATCTTCTGTTGTTTTGATACAGGAAACTACACTGTACCAGAAACTACATCCACATGAACCTGTTTGTGTCCTTCATCCTGAAAGCCATTGCTGTGTTGATAAAGGATGTGGTGCTGTTTGACAGCGACTCCGACCAGTGCACGCTCTCCACGGTAAGCGGATGCTCACTGTGGTCCCTGGCACAGCCACCGTCACCATGAACGGAGACCTCTCCTTCCTTCAATCTTTTCCTGTCTTCCTGTCACCTACTTGGCTATTTCATGACATTCCAACAGTGACCACAATTTACCAGTGCTGCTTCTGTTAAAATGCTTTTCCTTAACCATCGAAAGTTATCAGCTATTTTTGTAGTGCTCTGCATTTTACAATGATGATAAAGATAACATTGGCACAAAGTCTAGCTCCTCAGAACGCAGTATGTGTCATTGACAGTGGTGTTCCATTGTAGGTCAGTGTCATCCTTCTAATGTTAGTTATTTATTACTTATCTGATGCAAGTCCTAGTATTCCACACTGTCCTTTCTACCCCCTTTATCTCTCCACACATGCGATTACGCCAACCCTCTTTGTTCTTCTCAGGCCCTTTGTTGGTCTCTATGCAGCCCTGCTTCTTTCCTCTGGTTCTGAGGTTTTTGCTTTTTCTGCTGGTATATGTTGACCTTTAATTCCCAATGCCAATTTGATGATCCTGCAAATGAGTGTTGTTTCAGTTTCTGGAGCCTTAAGGGGCTGTCCCATTGCGACGACCTAGGTGGTGAGTTTAGAAGAGTTTAGGAGAGTTTGAAAAAATGTCAGGTTGAAGACCTCCTTCGACCATGTAGTAGACTAGCTTCGACTAGCTTCGGGAAAATTGGACACCGAATAGTGGAGAGTGAAGACGACCTCCTTCGATCTCCTTCGACTACTATCTACGACTACCTTCGACTACCCTCGATTACCTACGAATAACTACTTGCCGACCGACTACGACCTACTTCGACTAAACCTACGAGTAAAAAAAGTATCGATTTTTTCCATGGTGACCTTTTTACTGCTCGCGAGCATTTTTCAGCATGTTGAAAAATACGCCGCAACCTAGCTGAGGCCTCGGGTACACAGGGACTACTCTCGAGCATGAAGGAGAGTTACAAAGACCTCCTAGGACCTCGAGTCGACCATTCTGCGAGTATGAATCGAGGGCAAACTCGTCTGAACTCGTGGATTAGGTCGCTGCTGTGGGACAGCCCCTTTAGTTGTCATACACCTCCCATCCTTTTCCATGGGTAATGTAATAGTTTATTGAATACACCTTCCATATTCACTTGCTTCAGTACAAGGTATTTATTCAAGCCATCATCAATGCTTTGTCATCTATAACATCTATGTCCTTCCATTCATCTTCTGATGGAAGGCCCTGCCTGGTGTCAACTATTTTTCCAATAATATTTTCAAACTCAGTCCAAGACAGTTCCTTTGTTACATTTATCATGTTGTTGACTTCTTACAATACCAGTACAAATGGTATGTGGTCCTGTTGATTTTTGATATTCACATATTTTCTGGTGAATATAACTTATTTTGCTACCACAGCCTCTGCTGTTTCTTTCTACTATAATGTACCCTTTAATGTAACTGAACTATCTTTACATTATACCACTTTCATGCAACCAGGCCATGATGCAACACGTCAGTTTTGGTTAGGTATTCGCGCATTTCTGGAAGAAGTTAGAGCTTTCCAAGGCTTATGTTCATCAGGACCACTCTGTAAAAACATAACCCATGTCTTAAATTGCAGAGCCAAGGAGACCATATCTTATAAATGAGCTGAGTGCCAAGTATATCAAAGACATGGAAATAGTTTAGTTTGTTGTTATTGTCACGTGTGGCGAGGTGGAGTGAAAAGCCGTTTTGTTGCGTGCTATCTATTCAGCGAAAAGACAATACATGATTACAATCAAATCGACCACAGTGTACAGATACAGGATAAAGGGAATAATGTTTAGTGCAAGATAAAGTCCAGCATAGCCGATTAAAGATAGTCCGAGGGTCTCCAAAGAGGTCTATGGTAGGCCAGGACCACACTCTAGTCGATGATTTGGTTGCCTGATAATAGCTGGAAAGAAACTCTTTCCTGAATCTGGAGGTATGTGTTTTCACACTTCTATACCTCTTGCCTGCTGGGATAGGGGAGAAGAGGGAGTGACCAGGGTGACATTCATCCTTGATTATGCTGGTGGCCTTGCCAAGGCAGCATGAAGTGTAGATGGAATCAATGGAACGGTTGTTGGTTTGTGTGATGGTCTGGGCTGCGTCCACAACTCTCTACAATTTCTTGCGGTCTTGGGTGGAGCTGTCCCCAAACCATGCTGTGATGTATCCAGATTATTTTGCAGCTGTAGAAGTTGGTGAGAGTTTTTGGGGACATGGGATGGAGAATGGGCAAGATCTAAGGCAGAAACTAATACCAGATTCTTCATTTCCAGCCATCGTGCAAGGCTGCCATCACCTTCTTCGAGTTCAGTATCACCGCAAACTTCTTCTGGCTGTTGGCAGAAGGCATCTACCTTCACACGCTCATCGTGGTCTTCTTCACCGAGAGGAAGTATTTTTGGTGGTACATCGTGACGGCTTGGGGTGAGGCATTTTTCATTCATACTTTACAGTTACCTGCAAGCTTTCAGGTTTCCACCTTTTGTAAGACCTCCTAAATGGTCAACCACCTTCTCGAATCATTGTTGCCTCGATGATAAAGGATCATCCATTTCCCTCTCATAAAGATTCTCAGTCTCATGCTTTTGACTATGAAGAAAGATTTTGCACTGTTAGGAAAATCACAGCCTAACTTTCAAAGGTTTTTCTCAATGCAATTGGTAATTCTATTTATGTCCCTATAGGTGTCCCACTATTGATCACGGTTAGCTGGACTCTTGCTATGATGTGTAACCATGACTTTGGGTAAGAACAAATATGTTTGTTTGTTTGTTAAATAGAGCAGTATGAATGGCTTATTCCTGATTGATTCTCACTAATTTTGGTTATAAATGCATGCGCCTATCTCTAGTCTCTCATCTTTATTGATGAGCATAGATGGTTAGGATGTTGAGCATTGGCTAACTGTTTGGCAAATGAAGGTGTTAAAACAAAACTGGATCCTGGCGACAAACTGATTGCTCCACATGCACACATGCAAAAGCAGATGCATGCTTTTAAAAGAGTGACACTGAAAGTTCAAGGTATGCATATTACTGTTAGAGTGAAAGGGAAGAACCCTGTATCACAAGAGAAATTGAGACTCTGGTCAGGAAAAAGAAGGAGGCACCACTTAGGTATGGGCAGTTGAGATTACGCGTTCCTCTGGAGGAATTTAGGATTGAGGAGCAGACATACAAAGGAAATCAGCAGGGCAAAAAGAGAGCTTGAGATAGCCCTGACAGATTTAGGAGAATTCAAAGACATTGTATAAGTATATTAAGGGAAAAATGGAACTAGAGAAAGAATAGGGCCCCCCAGAAACCAAGGTAGTCATCTGTGTGTGGAGCCACGGGAAAGGGGCAGGTCCTCAGTGTGTTTTTCACCTTTTTTTAATGTGGAGAAAGACATGAAGACTAGGAAACTTGGGATTGCCAATAGAGATGTCTTAAGGCCAGTCCATATTGCAGTCGATAAGGTGCTGGATGTCCTACGATGTATGAGGTAGATAAATATTCTGGGCTGATCAGGAGTTTCCAAGGACAATGTGGGAAGCTAGAGAAGAAATTGTAGAAGTTTTCGCTGAGATACATGAATCATTGTTAGAAAAGGGTGGGGTGCCAGGAGACTGGAAGTTAATATAGTGCCTCTATTTAAGAAGGACTGTAAAGGTCCTAGCATATGTATGGTAGGAAAGTTATTGGAGAGGATTCTGAGGGATAAGATATCCATGCATTTGGAAAGACAGGGGTTTATCAGGGATAGTCGGCATAATTTTGTGCGTGAGAGATCGTGTCTCATGAATTTGATTTTTTTTGAAGAAGTAACCAAGAAGGTTGATGAGGGCAAGGCCTTTGAATAGATTCCACATGCAAGGCTGCTTTGGAAGGTTAGATCACTTGGAATTCAGGAATGTCTAGGACTACGAGTACATGGTACCCTGGAAGTGCCATCACAAGTAGATGGGGTGGTGAAGATAGCTTTTCGTACCTTGGCCTTCATCATTCTGTAAATTGAATAAAGTTGGACCATTATGTTATAGTTGTACAAGATATAGGTGAGGCCACACTTGAAGTATTGTGTTCAGGTTTAGTCACGCTGATATAGGAAAGGTGCCATTAAACTGGAAAGAATGCAGAGAAGATTTACAAGGAAGTTGCCAGAACTTGAGGGCCTGAGCTATAGGAAGAGGTTGAGCAGGCAAGGACTTTATTCCTTGGAACGCAGGAGATTGATTTTTATAGAGGTGTTTAAAATCACGAGGGGAATATATGGTAGATGTGCGGCGTCTTTTTCCGAGGGTAAGGAATCAAGATCTAGAACAGAGGGATTTAATAGGAAACTGAGGGGTAACCTTTTCACAGAGAGAGTGATGGGTATGTGGAACGATCTGCTAGAGGAAGTAGTTGAGGCAGGTACAATAACAATATTTAAGTTACACTTGTACAGGTATATGGATAGGAATGGTTTAGGGGGAAATGCAGGCCAATGGGACTAACTTATTGGAGTAGATGAGTTGGTCCAAAGGGCCTGTTTCCCGAAGGTACAGAATGTCGCAATGACACCATGATTCACTCAAGACCACAAATATTGCTGTCTGTGTGCTCACCTGCACAAGACTCACTCACTCACTCACTCATTCACTCTTCTCTGGATGGAGAAGAGCATCAGGACCCCGGTTATCTATTTTCACTCATAGACCATGTGAAGTCAATTAAAAACACTGTTTTCTGAGATTGATTCTCTCAGCCACTTCAAGAAATGTATTGTTCATTTCCATTAGATGCTGGGATTCAATTGACTCTCCATACTTTTGGATCATCAAGGCTCCGATTTCACTGACTATATTAGTGAGTATTTGTTCTTTGTTTCTGAGGTGAAACTGTCACTGTCATGTGTCAGGGTAATATATCCATTTCAGTATCGATTTAGTTACACACCCCAGACTTCACACTGCCTTTGGCTGCCAAGGAAGGCAGGACATTTTCTTGCCTTCCAGCTGCACCACACTCAACAGGCTTGATTTCTCATCCCCGCAGAACACAGTGTCTCGGAGAGTCAATTGTACTATACTGTTTTTTGACGCTCTTTAGTGAAGTGAACCAGAGACCATTTCTGGACTGTTTCACTCCAAACACTCAACTGGGCACTAGTCACCCTTATGCCCAATATATTTTTGAATCAGAGAGTATAGGTTGAAGTCATTGCCCATGGAACGTTCCTTCTGAATCAATGCAGGCAAATATATACCAAGATGACTAGGAACATATACATCCATGGGATAACACAGTGGCACCCTGGGCCATTAATTGGGTAAGTTCCAATACCGAATTGCACCCCTCTGCACCACCTCAGCCCAATACCACTCCACGACACTAAGTGCTTTGCCATCTGCTTTCCTCTCTGCCATGCAACCCAAGCCCAGTGGCGCAGCAGTAGAGTTGCTGAATAAGAGCTCCAGAGATCTAGGTTCGATCCAGACTATGGGTGCTGTCTGTACAAAGTTTGTACATTCTCCCTGTGATCACGTAGGTTTTTTCCGGGTGCTCCGGTCTCCTACCACACTCCAAAGGTGCACAGGTATGTAGGTTAATTGGCTTCTGTAAATTGTAAATTATCCCGAGTGTATAGGATAGTGCTAGTGCACGGGGTGGTTTAGTTTTAGAGATATAGCCTGGAAGCAGGCCTTTCAGCCCATCGAGCCAGCACCGACCTATGAAAACCCGTACACTAATTCTACTCTACACACTAGGGACTATTTACAGAAGCTAAGGGTGATCACTGGTCAGCGTAGACTCGGGCCGAACGGCCTGTTTCCATGCTGTATCTCTAAAGTCTAAAACCCAATTGCATGTACTAACGGCATGCCCCCCTCTCTCCACCCTTACCCCCCTCACCATTCCTAACGGAGGAGTCATCGGCACAGGTAATCGATGCCTCTCCGTTGAGCCATCCATCCATCCTTCACTACCATTCCCTATTTCTTCTCAATGAATCCTCTCCCCTGCCACCTGTCCATCTATCAGAGAGTCATAGAAACATAGAAAATAGGTGCAGGAGTAGGCCATTCGGCCCTTCGAGCCTGCACCACCATTCAATATGATCATGGCTGATCATCCAACTCAGTATCCCATCCCTGCCTTCTCTCCATACCTCCTGATCCCTTTAGCCACAAGGGCCACATCTAACTCCCTCTTAAATATAGCCAATGAACTGGCCTCAACTACCTTCTATGGCAGAGAATTCCACAGATTCACCACTCTCTGTGTAAAAAATGATTTTCTCATCTAGGTCCTAAAATACTTCCCTCTGATCCTTAAACTGTGACCCCTAGTTCTCGACTTCCCCAACATCGGGAATAATCTTCCTGCATCTAGCCTGTCCAACCCCTTAAAAATGTTGTACGTTTCTATAAGATCCCCCCTCAATCTTCTAAATTCTACATCCCTGCCCAGACCATCCATCACAGGGTCCTGATCCCCAACGCTTTTGAATAGACTTGAATTTTTAGCTACAGGTACATTTCAATTACTTTCTCTCAAACTAGCCAACTCTTAGACAAATTCCAGTCACTTGTTTTTTTTTCCTATTTACAGGACACCGTGAAAATCACTGAGCTGTGATGTGTTCCTTTTATTTAGGTGAACTTTATTCTCTTCATCTCCATCATACAAATCCTGATCCAGAAAGTATATTCATCAGACAGCAGAGGAAGCGAGTACAGGCAGTACATGTAAGTACAGAATACGTGTGGTGGCACAGTGGCGCAACAGTGGAGCACTGGATTCCATCCTGACTATGGGTGCTGTCTGCACAGAGTTTGTGCATTCTCCCTGTGACCATGTGGATTTTATCTAGGTGCTCTGGTTTTCTCCCACATTCTAAAGACGTGCAGATTTGTAGATTAATTAGCTTCTGTAAAGTGCCCATGTGCAGGGTGCGGAAGTGGGATAGCATAGAAGTGTATGGGTGGACGATGGGCTGAATGGCCTGTATCTCTGAACTAAACATATCCTAGAACACACAGTGCAGCAGGAAATCCCATCGTCCCCAAAATGCCCTGCCTTTTTTATCTCCATTAGTCAGTGATCCCCAAAGAACATTTTATGAATCCATTCTTCCAGTTCTCAAAGGGTTTTTCAAAACACTGATCCTACTAAGCCAGAGAACAAGAGGTAAATGCTCTCAAGATTCCAGCATAAAGCAATCTAAAGGTGGGTCATATTTGGACACTACCATCCTACTGCATATTTCTCCTTCCATTTAAATTAATCCTTTTTGAAACCATTAGGAGCAATCCGTACCACCCTTAGTCCAAGAAAATGCACTGACTGGATGGTCCTCAAGAAGAGATAGAGGTAAACATACAAGGAATTTGATTTGCCAACAGTCATACAAGATACATAACCATAAAAAAAATTAAACATAGACTTAAACAGCCACTACAGCGGAGTGTGAGAATCCCCAGGGCACACAGCATAAGCGGAGATCCACAGCCATCAGTTCAATGTCCGGGCCACACACGCGCTCCTTCACTGTGATGTGACCAGAGTTGTACCGACCACCATTACTCCCTCTGCAGTCCCAGTCTGCCCGAACAGTTAGAAAGCCATCCACACTCGCACTAAACTCTGGGATGTCCTCATAGAGCCATGTCCCCGCACAACACCGAGATCACTGCACTCCCTCCGATTACTAACCAGCGCAGGCAGCACGTCCATCTTGTTTTTTCGGCGAACTCACATTCCCCATTGTGATGGAAGGCAAATAACATACCATCTTTCCCCCGTTTCCCCCGCGGTCGGGCCGATCGAAACTTCCGCCGTCAGGGCGGTCGAATCTCCTGCAGTCGATGATCAAAGCTCCTGCATCGGGGCGGTCGAAGTTCCTGCGGTTGGAGCTCCCGCAGTCGATCCCTAACAAAGGGACCGCCAGCTCCACGATGTTAAAGCCGCAGTGCAGACGGAGATGCGATGAAAAAGTCACAGCTCCTTCGAGGAAAGAGATAAAAAAGGTTTCCCCAACCCCCACATAATACAAAAACTAAAAGTACACAAAAAACATACAAGCAAACACAGACCAAAACAGCAAAAGAAGAAAAAGACGAGACAGGCTGTTGGCGAGGCTGCGTTGTACGGCTCCACCCGATGACCAAAGACATCAATCAAAGACATAGTAATACAACCAAAGACATAGTCCATAGAACACCATAGTTGCTCAAGTTAGTTCAAGAGCCTGATGGTTGCAGGCAAGAAGCTGTTCAGGCTCCCACACCTCCCTATGACAAAGTGACAATATGAGAACTTGTCCAGTGTGGATCTTTGATGATATTGGCTATCTTTTTGAAGGCAGAGCCTCCTACAGATCCCTTGAATGGTGGGGAAGTCATTATCAATGAGTCCCTGTAGTTTTTACGTTCCTGGGAATGTGAATTGCCAAACCAGGTTGTTATGCAATCAGTCGGCATGTTGTCCACCATGCACCTGCAGAAGTTCAATAGGGTATTCATCAACCGACCTGGTCTCCTCAATCTTCAAAGGAAATAAAGCTCTACTTTGTGGTTGCATCAAAGTGCTAGACCCGTTAGATCTTCAGAGATATCCACACCCGGGAACTTGGTTGTTAACTCTCTCCACCATCATCATTATCAAGATGAAGACAAGTTTGTGGATCTGTGGCTTGCCCTTTCTGGTCAACAATCAACTCCTTGGTCTTGCTATCATTAAGAGCAAGATTGTTTGTCTGGTAACATTCAGTCAGATTTTCAATCTCCCTCTGTACTTGGACGTATCAGGGGGGTAAAGACAGGTGTAGTGGCTGAAACTGACACAAAGCGTGGGTTCAGGAAGGCAATGTGGTTGATGTAATGGAATGAGGAGAGCTCAGAGGATGAGCAGAGGGAGTATGGTTGTGGGTATTGTTGGGGTTGAGGTAGGATATGAGATCAGTGGAGAGTTGTTGTGTGTGGCAGGAGAAGAGCGCGGAGGCCTCTGTGCGGCATCGGGGACCTGAAGGCGGGGTGGGGGGGGGGGGGGGGGGAACAGAGGCCCACACACCGTGTCAGGAATGTACTCTTCCACTAGCTTTCCATGTGATAGTTGTCAAAATAGCCAAAGCTGACCAAGACCTCGTCTACCATTAAAATAGGTTTGGAGGGATATGGACCAAGTGCAGGCAAGTGGGACTACTGTAGTTGGGACATTGTTGGCCGGTGTGGGTGAGTTGGGCAGAAGAACCTGTTTCCACATTGCATGACTCTATGACTCTATTGCTAACACCCTTAGAAAGGAGATCCAAATTAGTGGGTTTAAGCTGCGATCTTTAATTTTAAATTTAACATTGGTGTTTGAAAAATACTAAAGATTCATTTCTGAAAGTTCGTGTTCCAATTAATCAAGTTCAGAACATGGAAGAGTTTCTTTATTCACGTTAATTAGTTTCTTAAACAAATTAATAATTTTCTAAAACTGTTCTTCCTTTTCTTTTTTTTAAAGGAGGCTTGCAAAATCTACTTTGCTTCTCATACCACTATTTGGAGTCAACTACATAGTCTTTGTCTTTGTCCCTGATCATCTGAACGTCTACTTCCGGCTGGTATTTGACCTTGCCTTGGGATCTTTCCAGGTGGGTAATCTGGCTTTCATGAATGAAAGGTATCTCTAAAGAGAAGCTATTAATGAATGCAACTTTAGCCAAAGGTGCTATGGCATGAAACACAGAAACACGTGGACCATTCTGCCCGTGACCCTATTCCGCTAGAGAATGAAATTGTGGCTAATGTCTACCGAACTGTATTAGCTACCACTGCTCCATATCCTCGATACTCTTTGAAACTAAAGTGTTAAACTTAAACCCTCCAAATGAATTCAAATGAATTTAAAAAAACATTGTTTGAGAAGGTAACATGCCTTCAGAAACTGGTGTTGATAACAACACGTTCAAGAAATTAGTTTGGTAATCTAAATCAACTGACACTGCAGCTTGAGTCTGCAGAATGCAAGGTGGCCATAATTTTACACAAAATTCTTCTTCTCCTTCTTCTCCTTCTTGCGTGTGGCATGCACAGCCTAAAGTTGTAGGACAACTTGTTCTATAAATGTGAGGTTATCCATTTTGGTGGCAAAAACAGGAAAGCAGACTATTATCTAAATGGTGGCCGACTAGGAAAAGGGGAGATGCAGCGAGACCTGGGTGTCATGGTACACCAGTCATTGAAAGTGGGCATGCAGGTGCAGCAGGCAGTGAAGAAAGCGAATGGTATGTTAGCTTTAATAGCAAAAGGATTTGAGTATAGGAGCAGGGAGGTTCTACTGCAGTTGTACAGGGTCTTGGTGAGACCACACCTGGAGTATTGCGTACAGTTTTGGTCTCCAAATCTGAGGAAGGACATTATTGCCATAGAGGGAGTGCAGAGAAGGTTCACCAGACTGATTCCTGGGATGTCAGGACTGTCTTATGAAGAAAGACTGGATAGACTTGGTTTATACTCTCTGGAATTTAGGAGATTGAGAGGGGATCTTATAGAAACTTACAAAATTCTTAAGGGGTTGGACAGGCTAGATGCAGGAAGATTGCTCCCGATGTTGGGGAAGTCCAGGACAAGGGGTCACAGCTTAAGGATAAGGGGGAAATCCTTTAAAACCGAGATGAGAAGAACTTTTTTCACACAGAGAGTGGTGAATCTCTGGAACTCCCTGCCACAGAGGGTAGTCGAGGCCAGTTCATTAGCTATATTTAAGAGGGAGTTAGATGTGGCCCTTGTGGCTAAGGGGATCAGAGGGTATGGAGAGAAGGCAGGTACGGGATACTGAGTTGGATGATCAGCCATGATCATATTGAATGGCGGTGCAGGCTCGAAAGGCCGAATGGCCTACTCCTGCACCTAATTTCTATGTTTCTATGTTTCTATTAGATTGTACACGCCGGGTTGATTGCATTCGTCAAAACAGGGCGGACCACGTGAAATGGACACGAATAAATATTGAGCAAGAATCTTTTCAGTTATTAAAGATGGGATAGCAGCACATTTTGAAAGTGGTGAAATCATTGGACAAAGTCAGCATGGATTTACAAAAGGTAAATCATGTCTGACGAATCTTATAGAATTCTTCGAGGATGTAACTAGTAGCGTGGATAGGGGAGAACCAGTGGATGTGGTGTATCTGGACTTCCAGAAGGCTTTCGACAAGGTCCCACATAAGAGATTAGTATACAAACTTAAAGCACACGGCATTGGGGGTTCAGTATTGATGTGGATAGAGAACTGGCTGGCAAACAGGAAGCAAAGAGTAGGAGTAAACGGGTCCTTTTCACAATGGCAGGCAGTGACTAGTGGGGTACCGCAAGGCTCAGTGCTGGGACCCCAGCTATTTACAATATATATTAATGATCTGGATGAGGGAATTGAAGGCAATATCTCCAAGTTTGCGGATGACACTAAGCTAGGGGGCAGGGTTAGCTGTGAGGAGGATGCTAGGAGACTGCAAGGTGACTTGGATAGGTTGGGTGAGTGGGCAAATGTTTGGCTGATGCAGTATAATGTGGATAAATGTGAGGTTATCCATTTTTGTGGCAAAAACAGGAAAGTAGACTATTATCTAAATGGTGGCCGACTAGGAAAAGGGGAGATGCAGCGAGACCTGGGTGTCATGGTACACCAGTCATTGAAGGTAGGCATGCAGGTGCAGCAGGCAGTGAAGAAAGCGAATGGTATGTTAGCTTTCATAGCAAAAGGATTTGAGTATAGGAGCAGGGAGGTTCTACTGCAGTTGTACAGGGTCTTGGTGAGACCACACCTGGAGTATTGCGTACAGTTTTGGTCTCCAAATCTGAGGAAGGACATTATTGCCATAGAGGGAGTGCAGAGAAGGCTCACCAGACTGATTCCTGGGATGTCAGGACTGTCTTATGAAGAAAGACTGGATAGACTTGGTTTATACTCTCTAGAATTTAGGAGATTGAGAGGGGATCTTATAGAAACTTACAACATTCTTAAGGGGTTGGACAGGCTAGATGCAGGAAGATTGCTCCCGATGTTGGGGAAGTCCAGGACAAGGGGTCACAGCTTAAGGATAAGGGGGAAATCCTTTAAAACCGAGATGAGAAGAACTTTTTTCACACAGAGAGTGGTGAATCTCTGGAACTCTCTGCCACAGAGGGTAGTCGAGGCCAGTTCATTGGCTATATTTAAGAGGGAGTTAGATGTGGCCCTTGTGGCTAAGGGGATCAGAGGGTATGGAGAGAAGGCAGGTACGGGATACTGAGTTGGATGATCAACCATGATCATATTGAATGGCGGTGCAGGCTCGAAGGGCCGAATGGCCTACTCCTGCACCTAATTTCTATGTTTCTATGTTTCTATGTAAGTTGTGATTGATATACAAAGGGTAGCGTTAACAACCATTTACAACTGAAACCAATTGGGAAAGATGTTAAGTGTGTAGGAAGGAACTGCAGATACTGGCTTAAACCGAAGTTAGACACAAAATGCTGGAGTAACTCAGCGGGACAAGTCTCTAGTCTGAAGACGCTAGTCTGAAGTAAGGTCTCGACCTGAAATGTTACCCATTCCTTCTCTCCAGAGATGATGCCACTAGTCTGATGAAGGGTCTCGACCCAACTCCTCACTCATTCCTTCTCTCCAGAGATGTTGCCTGTCCCGCTGAGTTACTCCAGCATTTTGTGTCTATCTTCGGGAGGGATGTTAAGTTTACCTGACGAATCAGCCCATTTTCACTGCCAGCTATTTGATCTGCTCTTCTGGACAGTCAATAGGAACATGCCAGGAGCCAACAGAGTCTTTCTTTAAATATGCAGATCGGGCTCCAGCTTAAATGGGACTGCTCCAGTGGGCACAGTGGAGTATTGTGGAAATAGTATGTGAACTGAAGAGATATCTAGAGTTCTGTTTGGCAGGAGCAGCAGGGAGAACATAATGATACAGGGTGCACAGAGAGCAGAGAGAAGAGATCTCATCCTTATTTTTGCCAATGATTGAACTTGCTATCTAAAACAAGATCATTTGAACCACATTACCATACATTAAACAACCACCTTGGCACAGTTAGTACAAAGTTCCGTTGCACATATTCGTAAGTTGGAACAGTGCTCAAAAGTAACGGAAGAGCAGCCTGAATTTCCAATCTGTGTGCAGGTGGCTTCCAAATCACAAGTAATTCAGCCTCCATCAGTCCACCAGCAACTCAATTCAACATGCATTCATTCAAGCAAAGGTTAATGTATCTAATTTTGTGCAGTGTGTAAACTTATTCTCTCTTCCCAGGGTTTCATCATTGCAATCCTGTACTGTTTCTTGAATGGAGAGGTAAGAGCAATCATGCTACACTGGGCATTGCAGTCAAATGTTCTATTAATATAGACTTTGCATGCAGGTTCAAGTAGTAACCTTGTAGGAACCAACCTACCTTTCAATATGGTGCCACATGACCCACACTGTATGGACCCAGTCTCTTGAACCCAGTCTGGTCAGTTCCAAATCCAAAATCAACATGGGAGTTTTTAGGATCAGGTAACAATCAATAGACCAGAAGTGGCCTTGCGAAACTCACCTGCAATACGAACTGTTCTTCACAGGGGTAACACATCTGAGTTAGTTTTGTCAGCTCCCAAATGCTGGGAATTCATGTTGCAGCTGAAGAAAACATTGGCTAAGCCACGCGTTGGAATATTGTGTGCAGTGTTGGTCACCAATGTGTCGCAGTGTTGCCAGTATTTAAGGGCTGTAGTTATGAGGGGAGGGTAGATGGGCGAGGATTATTCTCATTGGAGTGTGGGAGGCTCATTCTCGTCAACTCCCCCAGATTCTACTGACTAGCAAATGCACGAGAATTTTAAGACGTGGAGGGACCTGGAAAACCCAAAGGAAACTCGTGTTTTCATAGGGAAAAGTGCAAACCTCACACATAGAACCTCCATGGACACGATCGAACCCAGGATGTGGAGCTGTGAGGCAATAGCTCTATTGGCCCACACCAATGTGAAGCCCAATTTGTAATCTCTTACCTTCTTCACCAGATTACTCTGCCTATGTGACCAGAATTATGCAAAGACTTGTAAGCATCCTTAACTATATCTGCAGTGTTTGGCTAGCAGTCTCAGTAGTACCTGGCTGCAATAATGGCCCTTTTGATTTTTTCTGGACCTTTGCACCAGTGATGATGTATTCCCCAGAGGGTGTATTAAATCTAACCCGCCCTTGTCAAAACTTTCCATTGCAAACATTAGCAAATCCTAGAATCTTCATTCAGTATCTTTCTCTGTAGCACTAATATTGAGCAGGAAGAATAAGGAACTCTTATTCAATAATTCCAAGAAAGTATGAGCTGGACTTCATGCGATCACCCTCCTCCACCAACTCTTAGTTATATTCCCTTGAAGCCAATTTCCCACAGGAAATAACTTATCAGTGAATTTACCCTGGTAAGCATGTTTTGCAAGACTTATCGCTATACTTTGGTTGGCCGATTAATAAAGGTCAACGGTAGAGTTCCAGAATTCAGGGACTGGGTTTATTTTGCTGCATTGTACACCAGTGGCTTTGGCAGACCACACAGAATCTGCAAAGGTACTATCCACAAGTTTATCAAAGAAAACAATTAACAATTAAATTGGTAATTAGAGTATTTTTTATTAAAAGCAATCAATCATGTACTTTGAACCCAACATGAACACATTAAACCTTGAGAATTGAGAATACGTTATAGAGGATTTAGTGTAAATGTTTATTGAACTCTATTAATCAGACTCAGCAGCCATGGCATTTGCGTTCATCCCCTTGCGACATCTGGTCCACGGATTCCCTTGCTCAAGGACGTCTTGGCTGGGAATTATCCCAAATAATCTCCTTGTTTCTTTTCCTATTCCCCTCCAACCATTTCCGAACTACCGGTGCATTGTTAAATAAGATCATAAACAGGCATGACGATCATGTCTTATTGGTATTTCTAGATAAATTGTAAACACAAATTGAACGGAGAGATTTACATCACACGGTATTGCTTCTGTCCTCTCAGTGTGTTTTAATTTTACAAACTCATTTGAATTGGCTGCATTCAGCTCCCCTGAGTGTTTCTGTTAGTAGAGCATAAATACTCTTTTGTTTAATTAACCGCGCTTACCCTCAGCCTTTCTCTAACCCCCAGGTTATTGAAATATACTTCAAGATTATATCCTAATTCAAGGTGTTCTTTGAATCCATATTAGAACTATGTTTGAACCTAATTTAAACCTCAGAGCACAAGGAAAGGCCAGAGCACCAGGGCTGTGACATTCTCATCCCAGTGCCATTTAAAACTAAATGTTAAACTTGGGCTTAACCCCACTGGGACATCTTGAAACAGGCACTTGTCCTGCTGACAAGTTAAATACATGGGCCTTATGCAAGTTAAATATTGAGAATGATTTGGGTTTTACAGTGGTTTTTGAAGTTAATGATATAGCTCTGGAATCCTCCATGCCAATATGCACGGGGACACATGGACATATGCCGTGATGTCTTGCAGCTTTGTTTGGGTACACTTCCACAAACGTGGTTCTCATTAACATGATCAACATACCTATGGAGGAGTTACAAGGAATTGCAGATGCTGGAATCTTGAGCATAACACGAAGTGCTGGAGCAGGGGGAAGAAAGCCCCATCCATTTCTCTCCCTTACTGCAATCATCTGAAGGAGGGTTCAAACCTGAGACATCACCTATCCAGTCCCTCCACAGATGCTGCCTGTCCTGCTGAACTTCTCCAGCACTGTTCTTCATTGAAAGAGGAGCTGCTGTACGTGAGCAAGTCCCGGCTCCATGTGAATTGGCGGTGGGTGTGTTGCCCTTACCTACCCTTGCTACTGATCTCCATCGGGTCCCCCCCAAGCACGCCCACCAACACCATGATCGATCCCACCCACCTACCTCACCACCACCACTATTCAAACAAAGACCCTGCACCCAGTAGGCATCACAGCCACCCTAAGATCTGGGCCTTGGACTTCATCAGCAGCATTTGGCAATGGCATGCTCTCGTATAAAGCATGTTTTGTCCCACCACGTACCACACATTAGCGTCGAAGAATTGTTCCACCAACGTCCCCTAACTCGGACGCTAAAAGGTAGACAAGCAGATTACACAAGCAATATTGTCAATCAATTATCTTCCCGTTTCCCTTTACTAGACTGTTTAGTTTAAGTGTAGAGATACAGCGCGAAAACAGGCCCTTCGGCCAATCGAGCCCCTGCCGACCAACGATCCCCGCACACTAACATTATCCTACACACACTAGGGACAATTTACAGAAGCCAGTTAACCTACAAACTGAATGTCTTTGGCGTGTGGGAGGGAACCGGTGCACCCAGAGAAAACCCACGTGGTCACGGGGAGAACATCCAAACTCCATGCAGACAGCACCTGTGGTCAGGATCGAACCCGGGTCTCTGGCGCTGTAAGGCAGCAACTTCACCGCTGAGCCGCCCTTGTTGCACACATTGATTTTATAGAAACCTCCAATGTATAGGTGAATGAGCAATTGCCTTTACGAGCCCCCCTCTGAAGAGGACTTTGTGTTTGTGTCTGCAGGTGCAGCAGGAGCTCGGCCGGAAGTGGCGGCGGTGGTGCACACAGTGGTACCTCACAGCCAACTCAAGATACTGCTTCCCTTCCCTGGAGAATCACACCACAAAAGAGGGCACTCAGATATCAATGGTGTCCTGCTACAGCTCTCAAATCCAAGCTGCGAACAATGACCATGCTGACCTGCACCTTGCTTCTGTGCAGTGAAGTGCAAGTCAGGCACGGAGGGTAGTAACCAAACTTTGGCAATTCTAGGAGTGATTTTCTGAAACTTTAGCAAAGGCCACGGAAACTTTAAAATCAGACATGCAGTCATAAGTCCTAGGAGCAGAAAAGGGCTATTCGGCCCATCAAGTCTACTCCACCATTCAATCATGGCTGATCTATCATTCCCTCTCAACCCCATTCTCCTGCCTTGAATCTGTGAGTGTCAATCTCCGCATTAAAAATATCCACTGGCCTGGCCTCCACATTCGTATGTGGCAATGAATTCCACAGATTCACCTCCCTCTGACTAAAGAAATTCCTCCTCATCTCCTTCCTAAAGGTACGTCCTTAGGCAGTCATAGGCATGTTTGTGTGACATTGCAAGCCATCAGAAAATCAGCCTTAGAAGGCCATGGTAAAGGTTATTTAGATCGTTCAGTATTTTAATTAATCAATATATATTGCCATTCAAACTAAAGAAAATAATATAGCTTCACTCTTGACAAGAAATACCTGTCAAGTTCGTAAAGAATCACATGATTTTTCTCTGAGCATTTCGAGACCAAAATATTAGTGGCAGGAATGCTGCAGAAACAGAATTTCATGCTGGGTTGTATGTGTGAATCACCAAAATCAATACTTCGGTATTCTGCTCCCTGGATTTCGACGGAGTTGAATTGCAGAAGTGGAGTTCAACATGGAAAAGCTACCACACCATGGTGTGGGCAGCAGAAGGCAAACCTGTGCCTTGCAGGGTTTACAATAGGCTCTCGCTTTTTAAAAATAATCTTAATACCCAACTTCTCATCTGTCCATCAAGCATCACCGAGGAGCTGTTGTTTAGATGTTTGCAGTGCTTCTGTCCCTTGCCAAGTAGACAGGCTTAACCTCACAATCATTCATTGTGTGTGAAGTTTCTGTAATGTTTCTGGGAGGTAACAGGATGATGTATCAGTAAAAAAAAATGCATTTACTTTCTTGGCAGGTGTCTGGTTATTGGGCTCCACTAAAAACACGCATTCAAAGGCAAAGCAATCAATATCCCCACTGGAAATCTCATTTATCATTTGCAGCTGTGAATATGATTCCACAGAGTCTCCGATCACTGGAGCTCCATGAACCCCACCTTCAGATTCTACCAGTCATGGATTTATTCATGGAATTATACAATACAGAAAAAGACCCTTCAGCCCACCAAGTCAATACTGACCATTGTGCACCCAAACATGCTAACCCTACTTTATTCTCCCCATCTTCCTATCGATTAACAGGCATAATGGTAGAACTACTGCCTTACAGCGTCAGAGACCTGAGTTTGATCCTGACTATGGGTACTGTCTGTATGGAGTTTGTACGTTCTCCCTGTGGCCTGCGTGGGTTTTTTCCGAGATCTTTGCTTTCCTCCCACACTCCAAAGACGTACAGGTCTGTAGGTTACTTGGCTTGGTATAAAAATAAACTTGTCCGTCGCGTGCGTAGGGTAGTGTTAATGTGTAGGATTGCTGGTCGGTGCGGACTCGGAGGGCGTGTTTCCACACTGTATCTCTAAACTAAACTAAACCCCACCTTCAGATTCTACCAGTCACCTACAAACCATGGGCAATTTATAGTGGCTAATTAACCTACTAACCGGAGCACCTGGAGGAAACCCATGGTCACAGGGAGAACATGCAAACTCCACGTAGACAGCACCGGAGGTCAGGATTATTCCGGCTTGCTAGAGCAGTGAGGTGGCAGCTCTACCAGCTGCACCATTATTCTCGTGTTGGAAAGAACTGCAGACGCTGTTTAAATCGAAGGTAGACAAAACAAAATGCTGGAGTAAATCAGCGGGACAGGCAGCATCTCTGGAGAGAAGGAATGGGTGACGTTTCGGGTCGAGACTCTTCTTCAGACTGATGATTATTATTCAATCACCATTATTCTCCTCTGGTAATGCTGATCATCCAACTCAAAACGAGAGAGGCAGGCCTAGTGAAAAAGAGGAGCAGTGTAGGGGCAGAGTGGTGAGGTGGTCCAGGCAGCAAACCAGCAGCGCTAGGGAACTAAGTCAGTGAACGGGGAGAGGGACAGTAAACTGAAGGGGTTGGGAGTGGTGTACAAAGCATAGCAGCCTGGGTCTGGAGTGTGGAAGGTGTGTGGATCAGGAGTGAAGCAAGAAGCTAGAGAGTGAAAAGAATAGGATGGAGCCGAACGTGTCGCCAATGACCACAATGTAAAGAACAGCACAATATCATCAGGAAACAGGCAAGTGAACCGTTCACCATAAAATACCATTCATTAAAGTATGTAACATGGATGAAAGGAATGGGTAAAACCAGCTAAAGAGTCCCGACTGCAGAATTGGGACTAGGGCAGGCTGCAGCCGGTCACACAAAACTTCAAAATTCAGAATACCATTGGAAGGAACGATCAACTAATTAGCAGCAATGGCCAAGGTGTGTGCTGGCACAGATGTCAGTAATCCTGCTCCTCTATATTACCTGATAGGGACCTCCCAATATCCATGGGCCCGCTTCTCCACTTCCTTGTATCACCCCTTAGAAGTTAGAAGCTGAAGAATAGACATCATGTTACACAGTAGGAGGGGTCTGTCATATGCTGGTGGACCTTTAAAGGCAGGAGAGGGATTGTTTAAACTGGAAACATAGGATAGGGGCCATTTAAAGATAGAATGGAGCATTTTAGGAATGGTGTTTAAGAAGAAACTGCAGATGCTGGAAAATCGAAGGTACACAATGGAAGGTAGGAATGGAATGGGTTGATTTATGGGAAGAAAAGGGGTAATTTAGGAATAATCATTTTAGGGTAGAATAGAGAATTATTTGAGATATTTTGGGAGGGGAAGACAGAACATTTAACGTTGTTTACCGACGGACTAGAATAGTGTCCTTTTAGGGAGAAAATAAGGCAGTTAAGAACAGCATAGGGAATTTAGGGCCCGTGAGGTTATTTAATGGCAAAATAGGTTTCTAACTAGTTGGCTGTGATATTTTGATAATGGGACATCATTTTATTTACGCGGCACGATACGTGCATCGTGACGCACACGTGATGCGCGCATGGTGCGTGGTGACGTGGGCAGTGACGCATGGTCGCGCACGGCGCCCTAGGATTTTGGGATGTACAAAAGAGCCCGGGGAAGAGACTGCTCAAAACATGTTGATGGAAAGCAACGGAAAATTTCCAATTTTGGTTATTAGTAGTTAGATTATCAACGATTCAACGCTTCACACATCTGAAGAACTTTTACCTGATAAATGCTTATCCTAGTTTATTAGGGTCTTATATTCACATTGTTGGAGCTTACAATGTACAAATTGGTCACCACCTCTGTTGTGATACAACAGTGATCCCACTTTGAAAAATATTTATCTTACCCCTATGACCATGCTTTCTACTGTTTAGGCATTTAATCTGTGGAAGCTGATGCCTTTCTACCCATCTCTATTTCAAAATATTCCTCACACTGTATCCATCACCTTGCTAATGCCACATTTTTTGTTTGAATGAATTCCTGTGAAGCATATTTCCATGCCTTCCTATAATAAATGTGTTGCATAAATACATCATGAGGTTCACATTATCTCCAGCCCCCCAGATAGATGCAATCTCCTTGATCCTGCACTCAACTCGGGAACATCTAGATAAAAAAGGGCACCTACGTCAGATTCCTATTTATTGTCTATAGCTCAGCCTTCAGAACTAGAATCCTAACCAAGCTTACCTCCAAACTTCTAGACCATGGAGTTAACACACCCTTCTGCCACTGAATCCTCAATGTTCTGAACTACAGACCCAAATCAGTGACTATAGGCAACAAAACATCCTCCACAGTAATTCTCAATATGTACCCACAAAGGTTTGTGTTCTCATCCCCTCAATATGCTTCCTATACACTCACAACTATACTGCCAAATCCTGCCCTACACCCATCTACAAGTTCACAGAGGACATCACTGTAAAGGACCGGATCTTGAACAATGCCAAGACTGAATAGAGGAAGGAGATAGAGAGCTTATGAACATGGAGTCAAGACAACAACCTCTCCCTTACCCATCAACGTCACTCATTCATTCTCTCCAGAGATGCTGCCTGTCCTGCTGAGTTACTCCAGCATTTTGTGTCTATCGCTGGTTTAAACCAGCATCTGCAGTTCTTTCCTACACAACCTCTCCCTCAATGTTAGTAAGATGAAGGAAGCAGTTATTGACGTCAGGAAACATGGTGGAGTATGTGTCCCAACCAACATCAATGGTGCCAAAGTAGAAATAGTCAAGAGCTTCAGGTTCCTTGGCATAAATATCATCAATAATTTGTCCTGGACCAACCACATTGAAGCTATGGCCAAAAAAACACATCAAGGCCTCTACTTCCTCGGGAGACTAAGGAAGATTGGATTGTCTCCAACAACTCCTACCAACTCCACAGACGCACCGTAGAAAGCTTCCTGTCGGGTTACATCACAGTTTGGTTTGGGAACAGCTCTACCCAAAATCACTACAAATTGCTGGGTTGTGGATGTAGCCACAAAAGTGGAGGTAAAATCCAAGCACTCATGACCTCTCGCTCTTCCCCTGGACTATGAATCCAGGAACACTCCGTCATATCCTGAGCTGTGGCTCTGGATGCATTCCCTTCAGGCCCTCCATCTTCACATCAATCATAGTCGGTGTACCTAGTACCAGAACTATTTGAGGCCTCAAAGCACTTTTAAAGTAGTCCCCCCCCCGTCCCATTCCTATACAAATCTTTCTGTGGTTAACCTCCTCCTTTGCCAGAGTGAGCTACATGCAAACTGGAAAAAGAGCACCTCACTTGGGTAGCTCACAATGATATGAACATTGAATTCCCTAATTTCAAGTAATGCCCCTTTCTTTCTCTTTACCTCAAGACATTGTCATAGTTTAGTTTAGTTTAGTTTATTATTGTCACGTGTACCGAGGCATAGTGAAAATCTTTTTTCTGTGTGCTTTCCAGTCAAAGGAAAAACTATGCATGATTACAATTAAGTTGTCCACAGTGAACAGATAAACGGTAGTGCAAAAATAAAGTCCGATTAAAGATAGTTCAAAGGTCTCCAATGAGGTAGATGGAAGGTCAGGACTGCACTCTAACTGGTAAGAGGACTTATTATTGCCTGTATCCATCTATCACTTGCCAGGCTTTTCCCCCACCCGCACCTATCTTTCACAGCTTTCTCCCCCCCCCCCCCCCACTCCATCAGTCTGAAGACGAATCCCAACCTGAAGCATCATCTCAAAACCACCAGGGGGCACCGCATGATGACAGCCTCGCAACATTTCGTCTTTTTGATTTTTGTAGTGTGTTTTAAAAGTTTGTGTTAATGGTCTCGGGTTTGTTTCATGTGGGGGGTGGGGGAGGGGGGTCAGGGATACTTTTTTCCAATCTCTTACCTTGCCGGAGATGCGATTGTTTTCCGGATCGTATCTCCAGTCGTTCTGCGGCCTAACATCATGGAGCTGGCGGCCTTGCTTGGGACTGACTTTGAACCCCACTGCGGGACCGTGGGCTTACAACCGGAGCCAATCCCTTGCCTGGGATTGCTCCAACCGCGGCCTGCGGATTTCACCATCGAGGAGCTCGCAGTCTCGGGTAGAGGCTGATGTCGGGAAGGTTTCGACCAGTCCCGACCCAGGGTCCGATCGCCTGGAGTGGGGGAGCTGAGATCCGCCCCCCCCCCCCCCCCGAGTTTGATCGCCCCGATGCAGAGGGCCCAACCACCGGCTACAGGAACCAAGATCGGCCCGTCAATGGGACGCTCAAGGGCCCCGACCACAGGAGAACAAAGAAGGGAAGAGATTGAACTTTTTTTCACCTTCCATCACAGTGAGGAGTGTGGAGGAGTCACTGTGGTGGATGTTTATGTTAAAATGTATTTTGTGTGTTCTGTTGCTTTTTATTGGTATGACTGTACGGCAAATCAAATTCCTCGTATGTTGCAAAACATACTTGGCTAATAAAGTATGATTATGATGATAGTTATCATCTGTCCAATGCTTCCACAGATGTTGCCTGACGCACTGAGTTACTCCAGCCTCTTCTTTTTTTGCTCAAGATTCCAGCATCTGCAGTTTCTTGTGTCGTCAATATAATTTGGCCCATTATTTCACATCACTGCGACATCCGCTAACTTTAGCCATGGATAAACCCGTACAGTTGTTACTGTGATAATAGTGAACGCGGAGTCAAATGGAGAAAAGTTAATATATAGTAATATTAGTTGTGAAGAATATCAGCTCCTTTAAAAAGACTCTAGGCTGCAATGCTGTTTAAAGTTCAGAAGACTTTCTGTGGGGAGCCCTTGATTAACTCCTGTGCACACATTCTGTTTGAGCTCCTGCTGTCTTATGTGCATCAGAATGCACACTCTGAAATGGACTTGCATAGTGATAGATTACAAACCCACTGAGAACTCTTACATTTAACCTTTCCACTGAGCTAATCAGGGGGAAGGGCAAGCGTTGGAATATCCTTGGTTGAGCTTTGCTTGGAAACAATACCAACCCATAAGAAATTCACCTCTTCGGATTCCTCCATGCCTCCGTGCCATTAATTGCTTTTGGGGAATATGGAGATACCCAGCAAAATGTGTGCTGAATACAAATGGGAGAAGAGACACAATAATAATTACTCCTATGGTGTAAGGCTGCAGAGGTTAATAAGTATCGTAGTGTGAACTAATAACTGTCTCGCTCAACAAAATTATAGATTTTCTCTCCGATATTTCAAAGCAAAAATTGTAGTTAACAAATCTGATCTATGACTCCATGCTAGCATGCATCTAGACATCATTCAGGCATGGGTTGATAACTAGCAGATAACATTCAAGCCACAGAACTGCCAGGCAATGATCATCTGTCACAAGAGAGAGTCTAACCTCTTGACTTTAAAAGGCATTATCATCACAAAACCCCCACCATTTCTATTCTGGACCAGGAACTCAACTTGACCATTCACACAAACACTGTGGCTGCAAGTGCAGCTCAGACACTAAGTATCCTGTGGTTTTCCTCCTGGTACCACAAGGTGCTCGGTAGAAGAGCAATGAAATACTCCCCCCGTGGGGCAGGTAACAGTAGAGGGAATGGACAGGCTGAAGATGGGTATCGACCTGAAAAGTTACCTGTCCATTCCCTCCACAGATGCCGCGGACTCATTGAGCTCCTCTCGCATTTTGTGCTTTGCTCAAGATTCCAGCATCTGTAGTTTCTTGTGTTACCATGAAATACTCTCCACTTGTCTGGATAGAGGCACAACATTAGCAAACCTGCAGTCTTCTAACACCTCACCCGTGACGGACAATGATTCACATATCTCAGCCAGGACTCCTGCAATTTCTTCTTTAACTTCTCACAATGTCAACATACAATATAAAAGAGTACAGGAGAGGAACATGTCCTTCAGCCCATAATGCTATTACGAATATGACGTCAAGCCAAACTAACTGCTAACGCAATATCTACACCCCTCCATTCCTAACATAACCATGTGCCTATCTAAAAAGCTTCTTAAACGCTATTGTATCTGCCTCCACCACCATCCCTGGCGCCCTGTTCCACGCACCCAACCATATAAAACCATGCTCCACACATCTCCTGCAAACATGTCCCCTCACCTTAAACTTATGCCCTCTCCTCTTTGACATTTTCACCCTGGAAAAAAAGGTTCTGACTCTACCCCATCTATTCCTCTTGTAATTGAATATATTTTTCTATCAGGTCTCCGTCACCCTCTGGTGTTCTAGAGCAGTGCTTCTTAAACTGGTGAATGGTTCACCCAAGTGCGAATGAAATGATTTTGGGGTGAATGAAACTAGAGGGGTGAATGAAGGGTGAATGATTTAATTTATTCAGATATTTATATATTTTTTCCTATACTTAAAAAGGGCATTGGCATTAAAGTGGTTAGTAAACTCTTATTGGTTTTAATGGCAGTGAAGCTGGAAATTTGTTTTTTCCCTCTACCAATGGTTTTCTAATTTCAAAGGAGCAGGATATTTCCCAAATTTACTGTAATATAACCTTTTAGGGAAGACCAGACGCGCTAATGGGATCATAAATGTATAAATGGCAACTCTGGAGGATTGCCGTAAGCAACTGTTGAACTGTAACTTTACTTTGTGTAGCAATTTAGCTACCAAAGTTGATATTTGATGGTATTGTGAGTTTTTGTCGGGGAGAGTTATAGAAAGTTATATTAGTTGGATACATATATATTAAATCACATACTCCATGTTTTTTTAAGCGAGATTTCCAAGAAAAAACTGCAGTCATCAAAGCCCCCAAAAAGGGTAGGATGGGGCTGAAGCCCAGTGTTTAGACATTGGAATGGTTTTTTTTTAATCATTCTAATAGAATGATTTCCCAACTCCAGTGGTAATTAAACTTGTTTTCTCTCTCCGAGTTTTCATTACACATTTTTAGGATGTTCAAAAAGTTGAATAAAATAAACATTTAAGAAATGAGTTAATTTATGTTTTTTGCTCAAGTGACAAAATAAATTATATATAAAATTATACACAAGGGAGAATAAGACAAAAATTACCAAAATACATCAGAAAATTTAGTCGAGGGTGAATGAAATTTGGTGATAAAGACTCAAGGGTGAATGCCATTGAAATAGTTTAAGAAACACTGTTCTAGAACAAACAATCCAAGTTTGTTCAACCCTTCCTTGTAGTTAATACCGTCTCATCTAGACAGCATTCTGATAACTTTTCAGGTCGGGACTCATCTTCAGTCCAAAAAGTTGCCATTATATTCATGCCCTGATCAATAATGGTGAGCTTTCTTTGTCACACTATCCATTTGCAAAACTCCATCACAGGAAAAAAACTATCGACTGACGTCTATTACAAACCCACTGACTCTGTGACCGTGACTCTATGCATTGAAAAAAACATTACTTACATACCCAATAGACAGAACTTTTTCAAAGCATACACACATCCTTCCCAACATGTACACTCCGCGCCTCACATCTCTAAGAGATCGCTCAGCCTTGTCATACACATCTTCCTCAATGCACAAAACTTCAAGTACGCACCACCCGTCCTGCCACACAGCCCAACCAACACCTCCCCCACCACAAGCGCCCACTGAAACCCTGCGGGCAGACCCAGTGTGACCTCACAATCCCACTAGCTCATCACATGAGTGTCCTTGATCCAATTTCCTGGCCTGCCTTCACTTAGGTGCCTTTGAGCTGGCTAAACTATCTGTCCTGCACCCACATTGTCTGCCTGTCTCTGATCTGGTTCAGCGATCCTCACCCAAAATCCAACGCACTGAACTTAAGTTTAACGTTATGTGACATGCAAATGACCAGAACTATTCCATCTGCCTATCATTGGTCCTCCGATCAGAACATAATCCAAAGAGTCGCCACCAGAACCAATCACATTGGATTCCATGGGCTTTTTAAGTTCATTGTCTGCAGAAATCCATTCGGCTAACTGACGTTCAGGAAGGGCAAGCACAATCTCTGCAGGTATAGTATTTCAAGATTAAGGTTCAGGCATTACTGAGTTAGTCAGCCAGGTTGTAAGCTGATCAAAAAGGCTCAATCATATCAATAATTTATGAAGCCATGCTCAAAGATTATTTTAAACCTGATGCTTCAGTGCCCACTCACAGACAACCAGAATAGAAGGATCTGACATTTAGTTCCTGTTGGCTGGTACACTAGTGGGACTGATTACACTGTCCAAATATCCAAGGGTCCAATCCTGTCATGTTGACTCTGTGCAGAGTGGTTACGATGTCATGATTTGAACTGCATCATCATACAGATCTTTCCCCATCCTCCTGACAGTGTTCATCTAACCTGTGCCTGCTGGCTGCTTCACCGTGAAGAGCTGGCAAGAGGGCAGACACATAGATACATAGAAAATAGGTGCAGGAGTAGGCCATTCGGCCCTTCGAGCCTGCACCGCCATTCAATATGACCATGGCTGATCATCCAACTCAGTATCCCAATATCATGGCTGATCATCCAACTCAGTGACACAATTTGTTACTGTCCCAGACCAGAGGTCAGCATTGAGCAGTGGGGTAACACCTCTACTAATTGCACCACTGTGCCAGCCCTGAGAACCACCACATCCAGTAGTTGAAATGAAGATGTGAAATCTATGCGTGACACCAAAGGTTTCACAGGGTACACAAACTTACAGCCCATGTAGGGTCATGTGTGATATGGAATATCAGGACGCTGCTTTAAATCACACATCCAACGTTGATTGATTGATAATCACATGTGACATGCCACAGTGAAATTCTTTGTTTTGCATGCCATACACACAGTATGCAAAGAGTCACCACGTATTGAGCGGCTACAAAATTACAGTGCTCAATGTAGTCCCCAAAGGTCTCTCCAAGAATGGATAAATAGGCGGAGACAGTAGAACTTGTGGGAGAACTAAGAAGGGGGAGGGGAAGGAGGGAGAAAGCAAGGGCTTTCTAAAATTAGTCAATGTTCATACCGCTGGGGTGTAAACTACCCAAGCGGAATATGAGGTGCTGCTCCCCTAATTTGCGCTGGGCTTCACTCTTTAGTGTCCTAGTCACTTCAATGTATGGATTATATTTCCCATTGAGCATGGGAAATTGTATGGATTATATTTCCCATCGAGCAAGCCTCAGGGAGCTTCCAGCTGAAGAACCATTCGCTACGTTGGCCAAATTACTTCGATTATGGAAATTCACATCGCAGCAGGAGCATGCAGCCATGAATCTCACAAATTGATCCACACTCTTAGCTGCATAGTGTCCATTCCCAAAGGATGGTAATGCTGACCCCTGACCTCCATTTCCAACCTCTCCCACCGTCCCTCTAAAAATCCCTCACATGGAGCTTTATTTTCATAACAGCGAATATTATGTCACCTTTCAGTCCCAGGATCAATACTGACCTCAGGTGCTCTCTGTATGGTTTGTGTGTTCTTCCTGTTACTGCATGGATTTCCTCCTGGTGCTCCAATTTCTTCCCACATCCCAAAGACCTGCAGCTAGGTAGATGAATTGTCTACTGTAAATCGTGCCTAGTTGAGTATGTCAGTGGTAGATTCATGGGAGAGGGGGAGTTGATGGGAATGTAAGGAGGATAAAATGGGATTACAGTGGGATTGTGGTGTGGTTTGCCAGCATAGCACGCAAAACAAAGTTTTTCACTGAATCTTGGTCCAGGTGACAATAATAAACCAAGAGGTGTAGGAAGGAACTGCAGATGCTGGTTTCGACCAAAGTTAGATACAATTCCGCAGAGACCATTCCCTCTGCAACTCCCTGGTTAACTCATCCCTTCACACCCAAACCACCCTATCCCCAGGTACCTTCCCCTGCAACCGTAGGAGATGCAACACCTGTACCTATACCTCCTTCCTCGACTCTGTCTAGGGACCCTGACAGTCCTTTCAGGTTAGTTTTAGTTTTAATTTTAGAGATACAGCACGGAAACAGGCCCTTCGGCCCACCGGGTCCGCGCCGACCAGCGATCCCCGCCCATTAACAACCACGAGGGACAATTTTTACCTTTACCAAGCCAATTAACCTACAAACCTGTACGTCTTTGGAACGTGGGAGGAAACCGAACATCTCGGGGAAAACCCACACAGGTCACGGGGAGAACGTACAATCTCCGTATAGACAGCACCCGTAATCGAGACCGAACCCGGGTCTCCGGCGCTGCATTCGCTGTAAGGCAGCAACTCTATGGCTGCGCCACCGTGGTTCACTTGCCCCTCCTCCAACGTCATCTACTGTAACCGTTGTTCAAGGTGTGGACTCTTATACATTGGCGAGACCAAACATAGACTGGGCGATTGGTTCGCTGAACACCTCACTCAGTCTGCCTGGATCTACCTGATCTCCCGGTTGCCAAACACTAGTTCCCCTTCCCTCACTGACCTTTCTGTCCTATGCCTCCTCTATATCGTCAGAATGAGGCTAAACGCAAATTGGATAAACAGCATCTCATATTTCGCTTGGGCAGATTAAACCCAGTGGTACGAATATGGATTTCTCTAACTACAAGTAACCCCTCTCTCTCCATCCCTTCCCCATCCAAGTCGTACCAACTTCAAAGTCGTCTTGTTGCGTCTCATTGTCTGTACTCGTTCTCATTTAGCACACAGCTAATAATGGACTGGTAGACAAAAATACTGGAGAAACTCAGTGGGTGAGGCAGCATCTATGGAGCAAAGGAAATAGGCAACGTTTCGGGCCGAGACCCTTCAATGGGCTGTTTCCTTTACCATTGTTACTGTTTTACATATATTTAATTAATTTGTTCTATATCTCTCAACATCACCATCTATATCTCTTTTTTCCCTTTCCCCTGACTCTCATTCTGAAGAAGGTTCTGGACCAAAAAAAATCACCCATTCCCTTTCTCCAGTGCTGCTGTCTGACTCGTTGAGTTAAGGGCCTGTCCCACTTGGCTGTCATTTACGCGACAGGCCGGTAGTGACTGACGCGCGTCGGTCGTGCGCGTCATCACCCCATCATCATGCGCCTTCAAATATTTTATCTGCTCTGCAAGTCGATAGTCAGCGTATTGACATTATTTGTTAAGTGAAACATTGATAAAATTATTGTTTGCTGGAAAAATTCATTTACTTTTAAACTTTCTGAATTACTCCCAACAAACACAAAATTGTATTCCATTATAGCTGTTTGAGGGTTTGAACCCAGCTTAAGAATTAGTCTGCAATTTTTTTTTAAATGGTGTTAGTAAAATTGTTGGTGGTTATTTAAAATA
Source organism: Amblyraja radiata (assembly GCF_010909765.2). NCBI lineage: Eukaryota > Metazoa > Chordata > Chondrichthyes > Rajiformes > Rajidae > Amblyraja > Amblyraja radiata. Next base: position 13,980,528 of record NC_045971.1, on the reverse strand, counting down.
AACTAATTTGGTTACTAGTGTTCTATAAGGATATACAATTTGCAATCCTTACCTGGATGTTAACTTTTGAAACATCCTTAACTAAGGATGTTTCAAAAATATTTATTAAGGTGTTATTCGTTGTTACAAAGCCCTCCACCATCTGGCCCCCCCCATATCTCACTGACCTCCTCTCCCCCTACCAACCCTCACGGTCCCTCAGATCCACATCAGCCGGTCTCCTCTCCATCCACAAGTCCAACCTCCGCAGTTTTGGGGACAGAGCCTTCTCCAGGGCAGCTCCCAGGCTCTGGAACTCCCTCCCCCAACTGATCCGCAATTCCGTGTCCCTCACCATCTTCCAGTCCCGCCTCAAGACCCATCTCTTCACCTCTGCCTATCCTTAGCCCCACGTCCCCGTCCCTTTTCATCTGTGCATTAATCGCCTCATACTGTGTTTTGTATTGAATTCTGTCTTTACTTTGTGTACTAGTCATGTCTCTACTATTTATTTCATTCCCCTTACATGTTTTTCCTCTACATGCTCAATTTTTGTAAGGTGTCCTTGAGACTCTTGAAAGGCGCCCATAAATAAAATTTATTATTATTATTATTATTACTCTGAAGGCATTACTCTGAAAGCATTGATGCTTATGGCCTAATTATTTCCTCATTGCGGCTGACTGCGTATGGGCGGTGCGCGGCGGCGCATGGTTACGCACGGTGACGTAATCATGCGTCACCACGCGCTACACGTACGAGGTCAGGACGCCTGTGTGTGACCAAAATATGCCCGTGTGCGTACGCGATACGTCATGCCAGAGGCGCGCGAAGATTTTGCGCTCTATAAAATCCTGGAGCGCCGCCCCACGCAATACTGCGCGCAACTCCATAACCCTCCACGCTTCTCCATGCGACCGTCCTGCGTGGCCCACACGCTAACCGTGCGTCTCAACGCGACGACGAGGTCGCGTAAATGGCGCGCAAATGGCGGCCAAGTGGGACAGGCCCTTTACTCCAGCTTTTTGTGTCTATCACAATTATAAACCAATACCAATTTATGTAAAGGAGTGGTTGATGGTTAGCATGGACATGATGAGCCAAAGGCTTCTTTCTGTGCTGTATTTCTCCGAGTCTATGGCATAGAGCAGCTCATGGTGTCTGTGTCGACCTTGATACCAAATTAAACTAACCCCATCTCCCTGCACGTGAACTATGTCCCTCTATTCCCTGCCTGTCATGCACCTGTCTAAATGCCTCTTAGACGTCGCTATCTTATCTGCTTCTACCTTCTCCACAGTCAGCATGTTCCAGGCACCTACCACTTTCTTGGTAAAACAACTTGGACCACAGATTTCATAAAGATTGTGCTGGGATGGATGGAATGGGGCGCCAGATGAAGTATTTGAGGAAGGTACAATAACAACAATTAAAAGATACTTGGACAAAAAGGTTTGTATAATCAGAGGTAGTCAGGGTAATGTGGGCTTAGTATAAGGCAGACAATTTAATTGTGCACATTTACTGAGTGTGTGTCTCATCTTTATGTGAACAGGAGGAACAAGTTTTGCCGAATGTTGGAACTTAAAGACCTGCAGCAGGAAGACAGAGGCGGCAAGAAGCTGTTAAACCTGTAGCAACGTCACGCCACCATGTCTGTCGAAGACATCAGAAGCCAATTCTCATGCTCAATATGTCTGGACACATTTAAAGACCCAGTCACCACAGAATGTGAGCATGACTTTTGCAGACCGTGTATAACAGAGTATTGGGATCGAGAGGAAACGTCCATCTGTCCCCTTTGTCGACAGTATTCCTCAGGCATCTTGAGAACTAATCGGACACTGGCCTGCGTTGTTGAGATTCTTCAATCAAAGAAAGACAACAGTTCAGAAGAAGCAGATGCATGTGGTGAAAACAATTTTGGATTCCTGCTTCTTGTCATCCTCATTTCTGTAATTGTACTTCTGTGGTCAGTGAGCCCAGATGCTTCTTCACTTGGATTTTACCCTAAGGATTACGACATGTGTCCTCAGCACAAGGAGAAGCTGAAGCTCTTCTGTGAGGATGACCAGGAGTTACTTTGTCTTATCTGCAGGGATTCAAATAAGCACGTAAACCATCAGGTTTTCCCCATCAGTGAAGCTGCTCGAATCTACAAGGTAACTTGGTCGGGTGGAGTCCAGGGCTCAAAATATTTACATTTTATAAATATTGCCCTTTTTTTTTTTTTTTTTAATATTTTATTTTATTAGAAGTAAGTACAGTCATATGGCACCAAAGTGCCTAATATATATTTTCATAATACATTTTATGTACAACTTCTTTTTTTTTTTTGTTACATTGAAAAAAGATTAGAATAAGAAAAATAAGTTAGATAGTAAAGGATAGAAAGATGTGAAATATATAGTGTGTGAAAAAAGAAAACGAGTAAATGAAGAAAGTTGAGAGAGAAAATAGAGAAAAGAAAATAAAATAAAAAAGAAAAGGAGATCATTATTTATAATCTTGACTAACCCTCGTCCAGTCCTGAAACAGTTATTTTTTTACAATTGTGTTGCACCATATGATTCCAAAAAAACGACAAAATATTCCAAAAATATTGCCCTTTTAAACTGATAAACAAAAAAAACTGCAGATGCTGGAAATCTGATATAGTAACAGAAAATGCTGAAAATGCTTGGCTGATTCTGATGAAGACATCAAGCTGAAAGGTCACTCCGTTTCTCTTCCCACAGATGCTGCCTGACATTGAGTATGCCGAGCAATATCCATTTTATTTTCCGTTTTTATACGATGCCTTTCACAATCACAGACCATAGAACATAGTACAGAACAAGAACAGGACCTTTGATAACCATGGCTCCAATTTAAACTATATCTGACCGCACACTGTCTATGCCTCTCATAATTTGATATACTTTGATCAGGAGGACCACAGTCTAGGGTCCTTCTGCTGCTGGACATTAAGGGGCACCCATCAAAGAGAAGGAATATCACCCCAGGGGCCCACAAGAACATATGTAATGTGGGATTCTCTCAGCATTGCAATCAGGTGTCAGCTCAGATTTCTGAGCTCAAAGCTTAAAAGTCGGACGAACAATGTTTTACCCCAGAGGTGTTAGAGTATCAATGAGATTGGTCAAGACTTTCCGTCTAAAAGTCGTGCTAAGCATTTATCACATTGATTTTGCTTTTGGGATGTTTTATATTTTTTTTTTTAGTTTGGATTGCATTAATATAACTTCCTGGACATACTTTGTTATTACTTTTAAAAGTGTCCAATGTTAATTATCTGCTCGTTTTCTCTGGCATTACACCTTATGCCAACAATTTGTTATATACATTCAATGATGCCCCTGCCAGTACTGATTTGTTGGGCCCATTTCACACCTTCCATCTGTCTAAGCAGCTGCCTTTGCCCTACTTTCTGATATCTATCATGCCACAAACTAGCTCTCCGTTTTGCTCCAAGTCCCAGTTCTGCATGCTCAGACCTCATTCATTAGCGACTAACATCCGTCTGCTCTTTTGTCCCGGTTAGGCATGCTGTTGCAGCTGAATGGGCTCCCATCTCATGTTCTAAGAATATCCCATCTGCTTTGACTTTGCTGAAGTTCCCAGGAATTTCAGATGAGGCAGACTGGGACTACATAATTTTTTTGGACCAAATCTTCCTGAGCTCAACAAATTGCTTGGCTCAGATGGACAAGACAAATCCAGCCAATTTATTTTATGGGCAATCTTACAATGATACCGACTCATGTTGATCATCTCTTATCTCCCTGGACACATTGAGAAGATGGTAGAATTAATCAGATTCCCAGGGTTTCCTTTTATGCTGAGTTAAAGGTTACTGGTGTAGAGCATCTGCCTTGTTGTTGTTATCTATGTGTAGCCTTCTCCCGCACTCAGACAGCAACACCAAGATACAGGCAGGGTGAAGAGTGAAGATACAGGCAGGGTGATGATGATATTCAGGCCTCCACCTTTCCCAGGAGGTAAATGATCACACAGTTTTGCCAAAATGGTAGAAAAAGTGAAAAATGGATGGAACTCAGCCACCTACGAAATGGCTTGTTTTGTCCTTTACAGAGACTCAGCATTGAGCAATTGGAGTGGAGAGCACTTTAAAGTGCTGAAGAAGGGTCCCTGCCCAAAACATCACCTATCCACATTCAGTGATGCTGCCTGGCCCACTTAGTTACTCCAGCACTTTGTGTATTTTTTTTTTTTAATTTAAAGTTTCAAAGTAGTAATTTTTCCTAGCAGCATACAAAACGGAGGCAGGCTCTAGTGGAGCGGTTATTTTGGGGTGATCCTTGACTGGGGCTTTATCTTGTGAAGACAAGGTAAGTTCTTTCACTTTCCTCTGTAGTCTTGGTGATTTAGAGATGGAGTCAGGGCAGGCATTTTCTCCTCCTGCAGTAGTCCCTTTGCAATTCTGTGCAACAGAACATAGGAGTTTTGAAGAAGTCGGAAGAAGGGTCTCGAACCGAAACGCGTCACCTATTCCTTCGCTCCATAGATGCTGCCTCACTCGCTGAGTTTCTCCAGCATTTTTGTCTACCTTCAATTTTTCCAGCATCTGCAGTTCTTTCTTAAACATAATTTTCCAATCTTGTGACCCTGATACAAGTTCTTACAAATGCCATTTGTATTGCCGTGATTACTTAGATCTAATGTGCAACATTTCGTTTCAGAAAGAACTGTCCACAACTCTGGAATTATTGAAAATGAAGCACATCCATCACCAAATAATCAAGTCCAGTTATGATGACAACATGACATTGTTGATGGTCCGTGAGTATTTAACGTGATGTGACCCTGGCCCCAGCTGTTAGGACTATGTAGTAATGATGTCAATTACCTGTCCGGATGTTCCACCATGCTGGAGGTTGAGCCAATGCCTGATCTAATAGATAACATGAATCACGAGAGACACAAATGCTGGAGTAATTCAGCGGGACAGGCAGCATCTCTGGAGAGAAGGAATGGGTGACATTTCGGGTTGAGACCTTTCTTCACACTGGTTAGGGACCCACACATTGATGTATGGTTGGCCAGACATGAATCACGATGTGGCTCAAAGACTCGTGATCTGCCTTTGATGAGCTAATCCACCTATCAATAGAGTCAGAGCCGCACAAAGAGAAACAAGTCCATCAGCTCCCAACTTCCATGCCAACCATCGTACCCATCCACCACAATCCCATTTACCAGAACTTGGTTCATTCCCTTTTGCGTTGGCATTTAAAGTGCTCATTTAGTGGCCTTACACAATGTTCCAAATTCCATTTCCCATCTGCTGAAAAACGGATTCCTCAGATCCCCTCTAACCTCTTACATCTTATTCTAAATCTAGGCACTAGTTTTAGATATCTCAACTATGGGGAAAAGTATTATCTACCCCATCTTACTCCCTCATCATTTTATATATATGTTTAAAATACCATATCTCCCTGTTCTTAAATTCTATGTCCTAGATCATGAAGGCAAGTGTGTCTTCTTCACCACTTATTTACCAAAGAGTCCTTTGATTTCAATAAGAAGGTCCCACATATTATACAGATCTCACTACTCCTGGAGTCTCTATCATTCACTGTGTCTGGTCCAATGGTGCAATCTATTCTACTTATCTATTATACTTATCTTTCCACAAGATGGCGATGAGAGGGTTGGTCAGCAACTACAGCTTGGTGTCACTTTCAAAATACATCTGACAAAATAATTCAATTTCAGGCCTTTTCAGTTAGGCCACTGCTGGAGTACGGTGTGCATTCTTTTGGTCACCACAATATGTGGTTGCAGGGGTGATTTATCAGAGGTTACCGAGATAAAACGGTTCTGTTATGAGGAGAGACTGGGTTACATAGAAACATAGAAAATAGGTGCAGGAGGAGACCATTCAGCCCTTCGAGCCAGCACTGCCATTCATTGTGATCATGGCTGATCGTCCCCAATCAATAACCCGTGTCTGCCTTCTCCCCAAATCCCTTGATTCCACTAGCCCCTAGAGCTCTATCCAATTCTCTCTTAAATTCATCCAGTGATTTGGCCTCCACTGCAGGGAATTCCAAAAATTCACAACTCTCTGGGTGAAAAAGCTTTTTCTCACCTCAGTCTTAAATGGCCTCCACTTTAATTCTAAGACTGTGACCCCTGGTTCTGGACTCGCCCAACATTGGGAACAACTTTCAGGACACTCAAGGACACCTTACAGTCAAAACAAACAAACCACAAATATACAAATACAGCAATAATACATCATTCGGAGAGAGAGCATCGGCAGGTAGTCGCGCCAGCGTTCACTCTCACTTCCGGCAGCCATACTCATTAGGGATGACAGGATTTTTTTTTTAGTGGGTTGTAAACATTTAGAATTTACTAGACTAGCAGACTGGATTCTTGGGTATCAATTATATTCAAAATCTGATTGATTTGTGGGCACATCAATCAGACGAAATTAACAGATATTGGCTTTAGGGGAAAGTGGATGAGGCACAGGATCAAACAAAACCTAATTTAAAAGAGAAGCTCAAGAAGACTTAATGATCTTTTCCAACTACAACATTACCAAAAACTCCCAGAAATATTATCTCTAATCACTCTCTTTATCAGTTAAAAAAAATCAGACATAGGGAGAAATTGCTGATAGGTTCAACATCGTCCAATGGGCAATGGCATTTTCATCCACTCTGTTTGGTTGATGGCTGGTCTGGAAGTACAACAGCCAACATGCGAAGATAAAAGCTCAGACAAAGACTCCTCTAGCTATATGCCCTGTCAAAATCCTTTCACCTTGTTAATTTGGAGATCTGAGCCAAACTGGTTAGGCAGCAATCTTAATCCAACTGAGAAGTTCATAGACTTGTCCAACAGGCCATTAAACCCACTTGTCAATGACAGCAGGGTTAATAACTGAGTTGGTCCCCCCATTTGCCTGAGTTTGGCCCAAATCCCTCTAAACTATCCTTTACTCTGTTGTACACGGCCTGCAAAAATCGTGCTCACATTCTGTGGTGACTGGGTCTTTACATGTTCCATATCTTTTATATGTTACCATTATACCATCTCTACATCTTTCAGATACGTATCACCCTTTGCGAGAAATTGCTCTTCAGGTTCCTTTGCTTCTCTCACCTTGAACCTATCTCCTTTAGTTTTCGACTCCCCTATCCTAGTATAAAGACTGTGAGTGTCCATCATGTCTATTCCCCTCATGATTTTATGAACAGTAAGATTGCCCCTCAGCCTCCGACACACCATGAAAAAAAACTCCAAGCATATCCAACGTCTTATAACTCAAGCCCTCGAGTTCCATTAACACCAGGGTGAATCTTTCTGAACCCCATCCAGCATAATCAGATTTTATCAGAAGCTGCGATATCTTAGAGTCAAACAGCACGGACCACAAGCCCTGCGGCCCAACTTGCCCATGTCAACCAAGATGTTCCATCTACGCTAGTCCCACCTGCCTGCGTTTGGCACATCTCTCTCTAAGCCTTGTACCTGTCTAAAATGTATTTTAAATCTTGTTATACGTCGTACCTACCCATCACTGACCTAGCAAAGAGTTGACCGGCTCTCAATTTTCTGCCAGTGCTGCTCGTTGCCTGGCTTCTGGACTGTCAAAATGATCTTCTACGGTAGGACGTCTACTCCAATATGCAACACGAGCCCACAGTCTATACTTCACTCAAAGCAACAATATCTGGGCAGAACGGAGGTGAAATATGTTAGCAAGATTTGTAACCATCTCCCTGACTAAACTTAAGGCAAAGCAAGAACTTAAATAAACTCTTATATAATCATACAGTTTGGAACTGCGCCCATCGGCCCAACATGTCCATGCCGACCAAGGTGCCCCATCCCTGCTCGACCCAATGCCCATATTTCACCATATCCTCTTAACCTTTTTGATCCATCTACTGGTCCTAGTTACTTTGCAATGCTGGTTATAGCACCTGCCTCAACAACCTCCTCTGGCAGCTCGTTCCATATACCCACTGTCCTCTGTGTGGAAAAAGTTGCCCCTCAGGTCCCTATTAAATCTTTCCCCTCTCACCTTAAACTTATATCCCCTGCTCTTCATCTTATTCCTGCTGTCTCATTGTTAACCTCGCCCCTTCCTCCATGCACACGCTGGCTTCCTCTTCCTCCCAACTCTTGATTTCAACACCGTCTTGTCCCTTTCTCCAGGATGATGTGACAATGACGGAGCAACACATTAGGAAGGTGTTTGTGCGTCTTCACGAGTTCCTGAGGATGGAAGAGGAAAGCATTATGCGGGAACTGCACAATGAAGCTTGGCAGCGCTTCACTGTGCTGCAAGAAATAATCATACAGCTGGACTTTGAATCTACTGCATTATCAGATATCATTCGAGTAGTCAGTGAGGAGCTGATGCAAGAAGATGCCATACTATTCCTAATGGTTAAGTATTTTGCCACCCACTCTCACAAACTGATTCAACAAACAATCTGCAAGGGGAGCTCAGTGGGTGGATCAGCGTCTGTGAGGTGGAAAGGAATTGTCAATATTTTGGGGAGGATGGCTTTTAATAAAATTATTAAAATAAAAGAATGCTGGAAATATATTGGGCCGTGATAAATCTGCAAGCTTCATCTGTCTATGCATATCCTCCTGTAGTTTAGTTTAGAGATTTTTAGTTTAGTTAAGAAAGACACAGCAAGGAAAGAGACCCTTTGGCCCGCCGAGTCCATGGCAACCATCGATCACCCGTTCACACTAGTTCTATATTATCCCACTTTCACACCCACTCACTACACAATATTGGCAATTTACAGACCCATGAACCTACATGGTGAACTTAACACTGTGTGTTTTTCTCTTTCCAGAACATGAAACCATTACAAGAAAGGTAACTCCATTTTATAACTGGCTATCCATTAATATGAGTGTTTCCCAGTTGACCAAACAGAAACTTAAATTTAAATCCATTTTTCTAGAGTTAAAATGGCAATTTCTAATCCCCAAAAAGTGTCTGTGATGTTGGACAGTGCCAAGTACAAATTCCTATTGATGTACAGTTCCTGGAAAAAAATGGTCCATGAAATCGGCTTTAATCCCGGTAAGAAAATAATATCTTAAGAAAGCAGTTGAGTTGATGGTACTCAGTGGCCCTCCCTCTAGTCTCACACCAACTGTGTTTACATTGAAGGTGTAAAGTTCAGCTGTTTCCTGTTATAAGTGTTTCCTGGTGCTCGTGTTTCTTGTTATAAGTTGCAAATAGCACACAGATCCCGCTGAGTTACTCCAGCACTCTGTGCCTTTTCTTGTAAACCAGCATCTGCAGTTCCTTGTTTCTACAGGCAGACGAGATTGTTCAGCTCCATTCACAAGTCCATGCATATGAAGCAATCTGTGGCCAGACCAGTCCCAGCTTGGGCTTATGTTGCAAATGACACACACATCCATCACACAAGCAATAAGAAACATTTATAACAAGAGACAGTTTACCTGCTCCTTCTAGATGCCATGATAGGGATTATCATTGACCAGAAACTTAAGTGGATGAAATTATGAAGAGCATGGTAAGAGTAGATAGTAGAATCCTTTCCCCATAGCGGGTGTATCTATAACTACAGGGTACAGGTTGAAGGTTAGGAGATAGAGGCTTAGAGGCGATCTGAGGGAGAGATTTTTTACCCAGAAGTGGTTGGAATCTGGAACACACTGCCCGAGAGAGCGGCGGAGACAGGTGCTCTCTTCATTTGACGAGCACTTGACTTGCCAATGCATAGAGATCTCCAAATCAAGTACCAGTAAATGATTAGCATAGATGGGTACTTGATACTAGTCAGCATGGACTGGTGGGTTAAAGGAAATTATTCTGTGATCTGTGTATTTCTATGACTGTATAACTAAAAGGCAGGAAGGATGTTTATATGCACATTATATAGTCACATGAAGTTCAGATTCACCCCATCAAAGAAATTCCAGTGTTAATTTTTGACCAGCAGCTTAGTCAGAGATAATTTGAACGTGGTGAATTAAACATTTAGATGGACAGGTGACGGGAAATCACATATCCAAGTTTGCTAATGACACAATGATAAGTGGCATTGGAAACACTCAGACAAAAGCTTTAATTTACAGAGATAACAAGCAAATGGGTTTATATGTTAGGCTATGTACTTTGGATCTAAAAAGGAATAGAATAGAATAGAATAGAATAGAAAATAAAAGAAGATTAGGGGCTAGTGGAGTCAAGGGATATGGGGAGAAGGCAGGCACGGGTTATTGATGGGGGATGATCAGCCATGATCACAATGAATGGCGGTGCTGGCTTGAAGGGCTGAATGGCCTCCTCCTGCACCTATTTTCTATGTTTCTAACACTTAACCTTTGGCTATAAATAATGGAGGTCAAAAGAGATTTTGTCATCTACATACAGAGAATATTACAGTACAATGAACAGATGCAGATAATAATCAACAAAGCAATGGAATAATGAATTAATATCCAAAGGAACAGTGTACAGAGGGGCAGAGTCGTGGCTCATTGCATATGACCACTGCATATATTTCAGGGCAGCACATCATACGAAGGGTAAATTGCCTTTAAAGGCACTTAGATTTATGCTTGGTATTTCCTTGGATTAAGTTGCTAGAACAAGTTATAAAACAAGATTGTTTGCACCAAATGTTAGCAGATTAGACATTTTCAAGATATTAAGAGGAACTGGTTGCGTAGGAAAAGAAAAACTACTGAATGCTTGGACAGTCAGAACTGGAAAATATTAGGGTTTCAGAAGGGCACAAAAATCTGGAGACAGGTTTTTCAGATGTCTTTTACTTTCACGTATAAAGAGCGGTAAATGTTTGGAACTCTTTTCTAAAAAAAGGCAATAAATGCTGGGACAAAGATTTATAAATGGAGTGGAGCCACAAATCATTCTGGATCTCACTGAATTTGGAACAGACTTGAGGGGAGAAATATAATTTCCCTATTCCTGGGCTCTGAGAGAGAGTTGGCAGAGGAGTAGTTCCAGAGTTTAGTGCCGGGGCAGCTGAAGGCACAGCCAGCTGTGATGGGGCCAAAGCAATCATGGCCAGAATGGAAGAAATGTCAACATCTTGGCATGGCTGTGGGACTGATGGAAGTCTCTGATAGAGGAAGGGGCAAGTTCTTGAGAGATTGAATACAATGTCTGCTGGAGGCACTTGGGCACAGCAGAAAGGATGTAGCAACAGGGATTGAAAGATGACTAAGATAACAAGATAAGAATAGGCCCTCACTCTGTCTCCCTGCAACTCTCAAGGGCCTCACTCATCCCGGCCTCTGCTGGACCACAACTTTACCTTATTCTCTGCTGGATCCATGCTTCTACCCTGTCCTCAGATTCACTTAGAATGTCTCTGACACCTCTTTCCTCTTTCTTGATCTCTCTGTCTCCATCACATGTGACAGACTATTGACTGACATCTACTACAAACCCACCGACTCCCACCGTTATCTGGATTACTCCTCTTCCCACCATGACACAAAGATGCTATCCCCCACTCTTAATTTCCTACGTCTCCGCCACATCTGTCCCAAGGTGAGACCCTTTCCATTCTCAGACATCCCAGATGTCCTCTTTCTTCAGTAAATGTGGTTTCCCCCCTGCTGTCATAGATGGATACCTCACCTGTATCTCCTATGTGCCCCATAGTTCTGCTCTCACTCCTCCTCCCCCCAGACGGAACAAGGATAGACTTCCCCTGGTCCTCACTTTTCACCCCACCAGCCTCCACATCCAATGCATCATACTCCAACATTTCCGCCACCTCCAACATGATCTCACGACCAGTTATGATCTTCCCATCCCCATCCCTTTTTGCCAGGCCAAGAGAGACCACTCCCTCCACCACTCCTTGGTTCACTCATCCCTTCCCATCCAAACAACTGTCTCCACAGGTACTTTCCCCTGCAACCGCAAGAGATACAACATCTGCCCATGTAACTCCTCCCTTACTCCCATCCAGGAACCCCAGTGGTCCTTCTAAGTGAGACAGAGGTCCATGTGCACCTCCTCTAACCTCATCTGATGTTCCCGATGTGGCCTCTTGCACGTTGGCGAGACCAAGCAAAGACTCGGCGACTATTTTGCCGAACACTTACGCTCGGCACGTCAAGGCCTACTGGATCTCCCGGTTGCTAACCATTTTAACTCCTCTTCCAATTCCCACACTGACCTATGTGCCCTTGGCTTCCTCCATTGCCAGAGTAAGACCACATGCAAAATGGAAGAACAGCACCTCATATTCTTCTTCGGTAGCCTACAATCCGATACTGTGAACATTGACTTCTCCAACTTCACAGAACTGCCGAACTCCTTTCTCTTCTTCTCCCACCCTCCCCCCACTCTTGCCACTGCGCCCCACCTTAATGTGTACCTATTCCCTCCCCTTTTAACTAACTTCCTCTACACAACTCACAACTCTTCAAACCTTTTGTCCTTCTGTCTTTTCATCTCTGGCCTTTGTCCATCCATCTGCCTATCAAAATGAAACCCTTCATCTGTATCCACCTATTACCAACCTGATTCTCCTCTCTTCCATCTTTCTTCCCTCCCCCACCCTCCACCACCATCATTCCGAAGAGGGGTCCTGACCCAAAATATCTCTTATCCATGTCCTCCATAGATGCTGCCTGACCCGTTGAGTTACTCCAGCACTTTGTATGTTTTTGGTAAACCAGTATCTGCAGTGCCTTGTTTCTACTCTGAAGATGAATTGGGATTGCTTGGATGTTAGGAGTGGAAGCCAGTGATTTGGATTTGGACATGGAAGCATAATTTCAAAATTGGCTGGCAACATAAATGTAGGAGTGTCCACTAACAGGCTGCCTGCCCAAGACAATCCGTTATAGTTCTCGCTCTCTGTGACTCTCGCACACTTCCCACTTGTTGATTGTTTCACTATTGGCAAAGCTAGTCTACAAGACATAATGAAAGGCAAGGGGATAAAAATGAGAGGAACTATGATATTTTAAATTGAAACAGCAGAACAATTGTACTGAAAGAGCCATTGGTCGAACTGGGTGAATTATATTCTGTAGAATCTGAAATAAGCTTAAATTTTAGAAGTTTGTTTTTATTGCAAAGGTATGGTTTATCTAGCTTTTTGGAACTCGGTAATAATCAACAGTTGAATTGTATACAATTTAAATTCTTCAATTGGTTAAATTCCATAATCTTAATGCAATGATTGAGTCGATTTCCCTCTTTTCATTGTGAACGCTGTTCTCCATTCTTTGGCAGTGCCACTGAGTCTGGATCCTGAGACTGCACACCGGGACCTTCTCATCTTCAACAACATGACCAATGTCATCTTCAGCCAAAGTTCGACGAAGCCTCCCGACACCAGCTCGCGATTCGTCATCCACCCCTTTGTCCTGGCCCAGCAAGGCTTGTCATCGGGAGTACACTACTGGGAGGTCTATGTGGGATGCAAGACTGGCTGGATCATAGGGGTGACTAAAGAGTCTGTGGAACGCAAGTCACCAATCTCGCTGACACCTCAAGATGGCTTGTGGACTTTGGAGAGAAGAAACAGGCACTACCTGGCAAATGATGAGCCCCGGGTGGTCATCTTTTCAGGGTTTCGGGCGCAAATAATTGGAGTTTATCTTGATTACGACAGAGGGCATGTGGCCTTTTACAATGCTGACTACATGAACCGAATATACACCTTCAGAGGCACGTTCACAGAGACAATGTACCCCTTGTTTAGCCCAGGTTTTAATTTCACGCCACTGAGAATAATCCATATAAATCCTTTAAAAGGTAGTGTTGTGAAGTAAATGCAATAACATTTGAAGCTGCCGGTGAACCTATTGCAGATATAACTTGTGCCTACCTAAAAACAGCTGGCTCATAGCAGCATCCAACTCAACTGCAAATACATTCAAATTTCTCTTAAATCTGTTAGAAACTATTTAGTTTTATCTCTCCCTTTCTATCTTTGCATCCGACACATCACATTATACCTCTAACCCAGACAGCAAGAAGGTGTTCTACTTCCAGGCTGTTGCCAATTGCTCTCTGTGACTCGCCCCTGCTTGGAATGGCTCCAGCAGGTTTCTTTCCACACCGTAAGGAGGTGCCCATCCTTCGTGTTGTCCTTCCTGACATCTTCACTGAGATCAAGAAATCACTGAATAAAGAATCATATACTAATTCTGAGCAGCTCCCACTTATTCTGTGCCTGGATAGATCTGCTCCTCATAACACCATTTCTCTTAATGTCCCAGGGACTCCCACAGCTCCTGCCAGGAAGGCCGCTATGTGCCCTTCAGCGAATGATGTAGAACAAATTACAATGAACTTATCGACAAGAAGTTCATTACTATTGTGTAATGAACAAACCTTTGATGGATTGTTACTCAGGGGATTGTGTTAATTGAACAAGCAGTACCTCAGTGTGACACTGATGAGGAAATAACACTTTAACCTGCCTTTACTCAATAAACCATCCATGCATATGCATGTTTTGTGTGTGTATGTGCACCTGTGTTAGTGTGTGTGTGTGTGTGTGTGTGTGTGTGTGTGTGTGTGTGTGTGTGTGTGTGTGTGTGTATGTGTGCCTGTTTGAATGCTTGTGCCTGTGTGTATGTGTGCCTGCTCCTGTGCATGCGGCTATGTGTTTCTATGTTTGAGCCTGACCATTTATTCTGCATTTAACATAGACATAGAAATTAGGTGCAGGAGTAGGCCATTCGGCCCTTCGAGCCTGCACCGCCATTCAATATGATCATGGCTGATCATCCAACTCAGTATCCCGTACCTGCCTTCTCTCCATAACCTCTGATCCCCTTAGCCACAAGGGCCACATCTAACTCCCTCTTAAATATAGCCAATGAACTGGCCTCGACTACCCTCTGTGGCAGAGAGTTCCAGAGATTCACCACTCTCTGTGTGAAAAAAGTTCTTCTCATCTCGGTTTTAAAGGATTTCCCCCTTATCCTTAAGCTGTGACCCCTTGTCCTGGACTTCCCCAACATTGGGAGCAATCTTCCTGCATCTAGCCTGTCCAACCCCTTAAGAATTTTGTAAGTTTCTATAAGATCCCCTCTCAATCTCCTAAATTCTAGAGAGTATAAACCAAGTCTATCCAGTCTTTCTTCATAAGACAGTCCTGAAATCCCAGGAATCAGTCTGGTGAACCTTCTCTGCACTCCCTCTATGGCAATAATGTCCTTCCTCAGATTTGGAGACCAAAACTGTACGCAATACTCCAGGTGTGGTCTCACCAAGACCCTGTACAACTGCAGTAGAACCTCCCTGCTCCTATACTCAAATCCTTTTGCTATGAAAGCTAACATACCATTCGCTTTCTTCACTGCCTGCTGCACCTGCATGCCTACTTTCAATGACTGGTGTACCATGACACCCAGGTCTCGCTGCATCTCCCCTTTTCCTAGTCGACCACCATTTAGATAATAGTCTGCTTTCCTGTTTTTGCCACCAAAATGGATAACCTCACATTTATCCACATTATACTGCATCAGCCAAACATTTGCCCACTCACCCAGCCTATCCAAGTCACCTTGCAGTCTCCTAGCATCCTCCTCACAGCTAACCCTGCCCCCCAGCTTAGTGTCATCCGCAAACTTGGAGATATTGCCTTCAATTCCCTCATCCAGATCATTAATATATATTGTAAATAGCTAGGGTCCCAGCACTGAGCCTTGCGGTACCCCACTAGTCACTGCCTGCCATTGTGAAAAGGACCCGTTTACTCCTACTCTTTGCTTCCTGTTTGCCAGCCAGTTCTCTATCCACATCAATACTGAACCCCCAATGCCGTGTGCTTTAAGTTTGTATACTAATCTCTTATGTGGGACCTTGTCGAAAGCCTTCTGGAAGTCCAGATACACCACATCCACTGGTTCTCCCCTATCCACGCTACTAGTTACATCCTCGAAGAATTCTATAAGATTCGTCAGACATGATTTACCTTTTGTAAATCCATGCTGACTTTGTCCAATGATTTCACCACTTTCCAAATGTGCTGCTATCCCATCTTTAATAACTGACTCTAGCAGTTTCCCCACTACCGATGTTAGACTAACTGGTCTGTAATTCCCCGTTTTCTCTCTCCCTCCCTTCTTAAAAAGTGGGGTTACGTTTGCTACCCGCCAATCCTCAGGAACTACTCCAGAATCTAAAGAGTTTTGAAAGATTATTACTAATGCATCCACTATTTCTGGAGCTACTTCCTTAAGTACTCTGGGATGCAGCCTATCTGGCCCTGGGGATTTCTCGGCCTTTAATCCATTCAATTTACCCAACACCACTTCCCGGCTAACCTGGATTTCACTCAATTCCTCCAACTCCTTTGACCCACGGTCCCCTGCTATTTCCGGCAGATTATTTATGTCTTCCTTAGTGAAGACGGAACCAAAGTAGTTATTCAATTGGTCCGCCATATCCTTGTTCCCCATGATCAACTCACCTGTTTCTGACTGCAAGGGACCTACATTTGTTTTAACTAATCTCTTTCTTTTCACATATCTATAAAAAGTTTTGCAGTCAGTTTTTATGTTCCCTGCCAGTTTTCTTTCATAATCTATTTTTCCTTTCCTAATTAAGCCCTTTGTCCTCCTCTGCTGGTCTCTGAATTTCTCCCAGTCCTCCGGTATGCTGCTTTTTCTGGCTAATTTGTACGCATCATCCTTCGCTTTGATACTATCCCTGATTTCCCTTGTTATCCACGGATGCACTACCTTCCCTGATTTATTCTTTTGCCAAACTTGGATGAACAATTTTTGTAGTTCATCCATGCAGTCTTTAAATGTCTTCCATTGCATATCCACCGTCAACCCTTTTAGAATTAATTGCCAGTCAATCTTGGCCAATTCACGTCTCATACCCTCAAAGTTACCTTTCTTTAAGTTCAGAACCATTGTTTCTGAATTAACAATGTCACTCTCCATCCTAATGAAGAACTCAACCATATTATGGTCACTCTTGCCCAAGGGGGCACGTACAACAAGACTGCTAACTAACCCTTCCTCATTACTCAATACCCAGTCTAAAATAGCGTGCTCTCTCGTTGGTTCCTCTACATGTTGATTTAGATAACTATCCCGCATACATTCCAAGAAATCCTCTTCCTCAGCACCCCTGCCAATTTGATTCACCCAATCTATATGTAGATTGAAGTCACCCATTATAACTGTTTTGCCTTTGTCGCACGCATTTCTAATTTCCTGTTTGATACCATCTCCAACTTCACTACTACTGTTAGCAGGCCTGTACACAACACCCACCAGCGTTTTCTGCCCCTTAGTGTTTCGCAGCTCTACCCATACCGATTCCACATCCTCCAAACTAATGTCCTTCCTTTCCATTGCGTTAATCTCCTCTCTAATCAGCAACGCTACCCCACCTCCTTTTCCTTTCTCTCTATCCTTCCTGAATATTGAATATCCCTGGATGTTCAGCTCCCAGCCTTGGTCACCCTGGAGCCATGTCTCCGTGATCCCAACTATATCATAGTCATTAATAGCTATCTGCACATTCAACTCATCCACCTTATTACGAATGCTCCTTGCATTGAGACACAAAGCCTTCAGGCTTGTTTTTACAACACTCTTACCCCTTATACAATTATGTTGAAAAGTGGCCCTTTCTGATTTTTGCCCTGGTTTTGTCTGCCTGCCACTTTTACTTTTCACCTTGCTACCTATTGCTTCTACCCTCATTTTACACCCCTCTGTCTCTACGCTCACACATTTAAGAAACCCTTTCCCTTTAACTCCATCCTCCACTATCCCATTCGACACCCCACCCCCCTTATTCAGTTTAAAACCACCCGTGTAGCAGTGGCAAACCTGCCTGCCAGAATGCTGGTCCCCCACCTGTTAAGATGCAATCCGTCCCTTTTGTACAGTTCCCCCTTATCCCAAAACAGATACCAGTGATCTAAGAATCTAAATCCAGTGATCTAAGAATCAAACCTAAGAATTTGAACCTGTTGCTCTCTCATTCTGCACTGGTCCCCTCGCTTCTTGAATGTCATAGGTTTCAAAGGTCTTATATTGTCACATGTACCAATTAAGGCCCAGTGATATTCGAATTACCATACAGCCATACTAAAAAAAAAGCAACAAGACACACAACCACATAAAAGATAACATAAACATCCACCACAGCGGATTCCCCACATTCCTCACTGTGATGGAAGGCAATAAAGTCTAATCTTCTTCCCTCATTTTTCTCCCGCCCGCGATCGGGGCAGTCAAACCAGCCATCGGGGCGATCGAAGCTCCCGCAGCCGGTGAGCTCCACGATGTTAAATCCCGCAGGCTCCCGAAGTCGGTCTCCTGCATAGGCCGCCAACTCCACGATGTTAAGCCTCAGTGCGGACGGAGACACGATATGGAAAATAATCGCATCTCCGTCGATGTAAGAGAATTTTACAAAGTTCCCTCCCTCCCCACATAAAACCAGCTAAAGAACACTGAAACATACATTTATCACATACTCTAAAACAACAAAGAAGGAAGGGACAGTCCAGCAATCCAGAACTAAATCAGGATTATTAATCTCTTCCTGTTTCTCCCGTTAAAGGCAAAATATCAGCTGCTGTCAGAAACAGACCCATTCAAAATCCAAGTGCTGGATCCAAGTGCTCATAATGCAGTGTCTTGTTAAATCAAGTGCTTTCCAAAACAAAATGGAAATGAATAAGTGCTGGCACATTATCTTAGTTATACAGACACTGCAGGTGATGAACATGTCATACAACTCTCAGTCCTCTCCATTCTGAAATAAGTGAGTCCTCAAAGCAAAGAAGCATAATGAAACAACCATAATAAAATATTTCCACTCTTCTAATGATAGAAATGGCCATTCAGCCCTTTGGCTCCATGCTGGCCCTCAGGGGACTAATCACATTCATCCCACTCCCCCTCTCCTCATTTCTTGTACCCCTGATTAAGAGATAATTAACAGATGTGGGTGTGTGTGTGTGTTTTGCTTACAACCAGCATTTTTGGAGACGTTCCCTTATTTGAGGACATGGGAGGATTAGGCTATGGGCCGAGCATCAAATATGTGTCTAGAAATCAACTTTCGTGGCCCATGTCTCGGAACTACATGAAATTTTGCACAGATTTAGACGAAATATAATTGAGAAGGAAGTCATAATTCGTCAGTGCCAAAAGTTGCGCATTAATTAATTAAACTAATTAGAAAATGGGATAAAAAAAAGTGACCAGCATCTGGTGTCCAATGCCCATATTACACCATGGGCAGTCTATTTCCATGTTGCAGTCTATTTAAACTATATATTATTATACCATCTATATATATATATTCACATCACATATATATATATATATCTTGTGAATATGACTGTAATCATATATAATTATGTATAATTATATTATATAAAAATAATATAATTAATATAATAGTGTGTGTTTTTTGAATGAGACTGCTGCAGAGGTCCGGCTCCTGAACCAGCCTAATTAATGGTAGACAAAAATGCTGGAGAAACTCAGCAGGTGAGGCAGCATCTATGGAGCGAAGGAAATAGGCAACGTTTCGGGTCGAAACCCTTCTGAAGCATTTTCTCCAGCATTTTTGTCTACCTACAATTTTTCAGCATCTGCAGTTCCTTCTTAAACAACAGCCTAATTAATGGGTGAGGACAGTTCTTCTGGGTTCCCCCGTTTACTGAACCCCACTGACTGCCAATGTGTAGAACCCCACTGAGAGGAAAATGCCTAACTCTATACTAACCCTAACTCACCCCCTTCCAGAGATGCCCATGGCTGAAGCCGCTTTGGGACCGGCTGTGGGCTCCACACGTGTGGCCGCTCAGCGAGTCCACCTCGGCCAGCATGTCCTTCTGGATCGTCATGGTGATGATGGTGTGGAGCAGCACTGCCTTGAACGCCGCCCGGGCCGCCTTCAGCACCCCCATAGCGCCAGCTCCGTCAGTCTGCCCGCTCGCTCGCTCGCAACACCAACAGCTCGACCGACCCCTCGCAGCACTCACTAGCCAGCCGACCACTCGCAGCACCCACCGGCCTACCAACTGCCCAACCGACCCATAGCAGCACTCATCAGCCGTCCGACCACTCTCACCATCCACCGGTGGACCGACGGCCCGACCGATCCTCCACAGCATCCATCGGCCTACTGACAAGCCCGACCGACTGACACTGACCCTGACCCTAACCCTAGCTGTACATTTGTTATTTATCATTTTTATTTAACAGTTCACATCATAACTTTATAAAGATAAATCAATTGAAAAACAAAATGATCAGCAAGGTTAGCATTACCTCTATCCTTGGAAATCTTGTTATTGCTATTGATGTAATGAGGAGGCAGCCATGATCCCACAGTCCACGCTGCCTAGCGACCATAAAACAAAGCGCGGGATTGGTCAATTTATGTCCGACCTCGATGTCAAACGTGCATTGATTGGACAAATACTACTCGGAAAATTGGAAGTTTTTGTCATATTTAAACAAAATGTGCAGGTTTTGTTCTTGACGAGTTTCAGGTATGATTTATATAATATTTTTACACAATATGTTAAAAATTCAGGTAGTTCCATGAGTTGGGTCACGAACCTGAATGAAAAAGCTCCTCGGCCCACAGCCTAGAAGCCAGAGCACCCAGAGGAACATCACATGGACATGGGGAGAATGAGCAAATGCCACAGAATAGCATTTGAGATCAATGTTGGTCCTTGGAGCTATCAGACAACAACACTAACTGCTACATCAAGGTTATGGGGAGAAGGCAGAAGAATTAAGTTGAGAAGGAAATGAAGATCAGGCGTGATTGAATGGCAGAGTAGATTTGATGGACCAAATGAACTTATGAACCAAGACGCTGCCCTGTTTGTTCAACACATTGTGTATATGCCTACGGTGCTGACAACTCTCACCAAGCCAAGGTAACTCTGGGCTTGGGGGGCACTGTGAGTGGAAGGGGTGTGGAAGGGCATAGATTACCTGAGCTTGCATTTTGTGGCCTTGAGTTAGTGGGCGGGTGGGAGTAGATTGAGCTGTGATGCCTGTTATGGTTGAGGTTTGTTGTTTGAGATCTACTCTTGCAGAGTAAATAATAGAAGAAATAGGTGGGGGGGGGGGGGGGGGGAAGGAAAGGCAATGAGACAGATTGAGGGTGGGGGAAAGTGAGGAAGAGAGGGGAGAGCAAGGGATCAGACTAGGAAAGAATAAATGGTAGACAAAAGTGCTGGAGAAACTCAGCGGGTGCAGCAGCTGAGCTTCGGGTCTACATCAGTCTGAAGAGGGGTTTCGGCCCGAAACGTTGCCTATTTCCTTCGCTCCATAGATGCTGCTGCACCAGCTGAGTTCCTCCAGCACTTTTGTCTACCTTCGATTTTCCAGCATCTGCAGTTCCTTCTTAAACACATAGGAAAGAATAAACCAGTGGGACAAGGTGGGTGAGAAAAGTGAGTGGGGGTGTTGTGGTTAAGGTGAGAGGAGTGACCATTCTCCACATGCCGGGCATCATTGATTCGTATCTCCTGGCAGAGGGTCTGTGCACTTCTACACCACCATTGAACCTCCAGCTTAATCCTTCCACTTTCTTCAGCAGAGTCTGACTTCCACTGCTCACGCACAGCTAATGCTGACACCCAGTGGCCAGTGCTGCACATTGCAGGCTAGAGGAGGCCAGGCAGCTAAACAGGATGAAAACAAACAAAAATAAACACTTGGAACTTTACCAAGATTATTTATTGTTAATAAATATCTTTCCCAGTTGGGAGGAAGGCCAGAAACATTGACTCTTTCTCTTTCCACACATACTGCCTGCCGGGTTATGGGGAGAAGGCAGGAAAATGGGGTTGAGAGGGAAAGATAGATCAGCCGTGATTGAATGGTGGAGTAAACTTGATGGGCCGAATGATCTAATTCTGCTCCTGTACCTTATGAACGTTTGTATGCCTGACCTGCTTAAAGCTTCCAGCATTTTCTGCTTAGGAAACTGAGCTGCACTAAACTGAATGAGTTGGTTCTGGCCCAGTTTAAAGGCCCCAGCTCAGCCATGTGCTGCCTCATTTGTAGAATCTTGCACTGCAAAGGTCAATGAGTGCACCTCCCACATATTTTGTACAATAATCAGTTATTATTCATTCTCATTCATTCAACTGTAATATTAAATCTGTTTATTAATTTTAATTGGTGTGATTGGGTGGCAGAATGATGCACCCTTCATGCACCCATAAAATAGTTAACTGGCTCCTACTCTCTACCAGTGCTGCTCATGGCCTGGCTGCTGGGCTATGGATACGGTAGACTGTCTACTCCAAGTTATAAGACAAAGCCTACAGCCTATACTTCCCTCAAAGCCACAAAACCTCGGCAGAATGGACGAGCAATATTTTAGCAAGATTTGTAATCAACTCCCTGACTAAACTTAAGGCAAAGCAAGAACTAAAAATATTAAAGTCATATACAATCATACAGTATGTCCATGTTGCCGAGATATTGGCCTATAGATGTTGGCCTATATGCCCACATTTTGGCCATACCCCTCTAAACCATTTCAATCTATCTACTGGTTCAAATGACTTTAACATATTAGTTATTGTACCTGCCTCAACTACTTCCCCTGGCACCTTGTTCCA
Source organism: Amblyraja radiata (assembly GCF_010909765.2). Lineage (NCBI taxonomy): Eukaryota > Metazoa > Chordata > Chondrichthyes > Rajiformes > Rajidae > Amblyraja > Amblyraja radiata. The sequence goes on along the minus strand of NC_045971.1, from coordinate 13,957,915 downwards.
CATACCCACTCTTCCCTGTGTGAAAAATGTTCCCCTCAGGTTCCTATTAAATCTTTCCTCTCTCAACTTAAACCAATGCTCTTTAGTTCTTGGTGTTCTTGGATGTACATGATCAGCTCAGGAGATATATTTACCTTCATACATGTTTGGGCATCCAGCACCTCCATGGCTGGAATACAGAGTGTTCTCAAGTCATCAACATTAACTTTCCCCATTTCCTTGACCTTCATTGCTTTCCCTGTGATTAAAAAGTAGAAGAAATGTTCATTGAGGACATTGCTCATTGCCTATCTCTTGGGGTTTCATACATAGATGACGGCTTTGGATCCTAACGGGCACTATTCTCTCTCGTTACCCTTTTCCCCATAATATACTTAGATTTAGCTTAGAGATTAAAAATAAAGCATCAAATCAAGCCCTTCGGCACGCCGAGTCAACGCCGACCTTCGATCACCCATTCACTTGTAAAATCTCTTTGGATTCTCCTTAAACGTATCTGCCAGAGCTACCTCAAGTTCCTTTTTTGACTTCCTAATTTCCTTCTTAAGTATGCTGCTCAATCCCCTCTACTGCTCTAGGGATACCAGCTGCCTATATCTGACTCATGCCTCTCTTTATCCTGACCATAGCCTCAATTTGTCTCCTCATCCAGGTTTCCTTACTCCTACCTGCCTTGCCTTTCACTCTAACAGGAACATGCATACCTTTCACTATCCACTATTAAAATCATCCCATTTTCTGGAAGTCCCTTTGCCTGCAAACAACTTACTCCAAACAACTTTTGCAAGCTCCTGACCAACCCACTAAAGTTGGCTTTGCCCCAATTTAGAAGTTGTTCGGAGGTTGCCATGGCACTCAATAATATTGCCTCAACTTCGTAAGAAGATTTTAGTAGAGGTTCTAGTAGAGTTTACAGTAATTCCCTCTCAGGTCTCTAGCATTGAAATAAATGTTATTTATTCCAACTATCTTTCCTCACTCCCTGCCATGCTCCTGCCTATCCTGTCCATTGACCTTGCTGTCATTGCCTCCTGTACTGACTTCCAGTCTCCCACTTGCCTCAATTGGATCCCGACACCCTGACAATCTAGTTTAAACCCTGGATACAAGAAACTGCAGGTACTGGTTTACAAAACAAGACACAAAGTGCTGGAGCAACCCAGCGGGTCAGGCAGCATCTCTGAAGAGCATGGATAGGTGACGTTTTGGGTCAGGACCCTTCTTCAACCCCTCTTTAAACCCTCCTGAGTTAAATACTCCCAGTAGCAAACCTGTACCTCTCGTACAGATCACCTCTATTCCATAGAGAATGGTCTGTTTCCATTCTGTATGACACAAGGAAGCTGCCATGTCCAAATCACAGAGGCTATCAGGATGGATGAGGCTGCAGCATAGTGCTGTAAATTCTTGAGCCATGTGTTGGCCAGTGTACACCAGCAACACCATATTAATATAAGGTGACCTATTAAACAAAAGAGATGGCTGTGCTTCTGAACAATTCTCTTTAGGATCAACTCTGTTCACTATCAGAAAGGATTTTTCAACACTAATGATACTCTCGGGACAATTTACATAGGACAATTAAACAACAAATCTGTGGGATGCGGGAGGAAACTCAAGCATTCAGAACACAAAATAAGGTTTTCAAGGTCAGTTTATTGTCACATGTACCAGTTAAGGTACAGTGAAATTTGACTTACCAGACAGCCATACTAATGGGCCTGTCCAACTTAGGCGACTGGACCGCCCTACGGCAATATCTACGACAATGTCTACAACAACCTACAACCTAGTCAACGTCGAGCTACGGCAAGCTACCGACAACCGGCGACCCATTAGGACGTCCACCTACGACCAGGCCTACGACAACCTAAGTCCACCTGTGACAAGCTACGACCCTGTCGGCGACAACTGAAGCCAACTTAAGACATCACCAAAGTGGATTCCACATTCCTCACTGTGATGGAAAGTTCATAAAGAAGGCAATAAAGTTCAAACTTCTTCCTGTTGTTCTACCGCAGTCGGGGCAGTTAAACCGTCCGCAGTCGGGACGATCAAAGCCCCCGCAGCCGACGATCGAAACCCCCATCAGGGTGATCAAACTCCCCCATCGGAGCGGTTGAAATCCTCTCCGATTTGGTAAGAAGAGCTCCGAGCATGGAGCTCTTCTTACCAGAGACCGTGGGTTTCACAATGTTAAAGTCCACAGGCCCCACAGTTGCAGCTTTGATCCCCGGCAAAGGGATCGCAAGCTCCGTGATGTTAAAGTCCCGCAGACTCCCGTGGCTTTGAGCGCCAGGTCGGCCTCCAGGAAAGGCCACCAACTCCACGATGTTAGGCCGCAGTGGGGATAGAGTTATGATCCTGAAAAAAATCGCATCTTCGTCGCCGCCCCCCCCCCACATAAAACAAACCAAGGAACGCCAAAACATACTTTGATCACATACTAAAAATAACCAAAAACAGAAGAAAGGACAGACTGAGGGAAATTTTGAAATACCTCCAAAATGTATTTCATCTCATTTCACTTGTTAAATTCTACAATACAACGAGAATGCAATTTGAAACAAGGACAAGGACAGTCCTCATTAAAAAGTAGTAGTAGTTAGTAGAGGCTTTCAAGATGGTACCTAATCCAGGTGACTACATGCTAGCCACAGAAGCAGATGTACAATCACATAAAGCAGATGTACAATCACACAAGCGCCTTGAGTATTAGAAAGGCGCTATATAAATCCCATCCATTATTATTATTATTATAAAATATAACAAATGAATAGATTCCCTCAATTCCCAGTCCCTTTCAGCACTGTATATTAAGTACCTGCTGCACTGCACTGTGGTGCCTATATTGGCAGCTTAGTCCTAACTGACTCTGGCAGCTTCTGTTCGGAGAGCAGTTGCCAATGTTACACAGTTCCCTTAGGCAGCGGTCATCTTAAAATGGGGGAGAATATTTCCAGATACCAACGTGAAGGATGGAAAACTCAAGCTGCTACTTGTGCTAAGATCATCAGTGCCCACAGGAGTCCCTCTTTCCTTCTTTGTGGAAAAGGAGTTTAATTTCCAACCGAGGAATCAATATAGAAATCGATTGTAAGCTAATAATTATTTTTTTTGAAAATTATTATGTTGAAAACGGAATTGCCACTGTAGCTTTGAAGAGCTGTGTGTTTTTATTATTAACATAAATATCAAACTGGTACTCACTAGCGGCATCTGGAGGACCAAGTGAGGCACCCAGAGAATCTATAGAGGCACAGGAGGTCCCCAGTTTACATAATGAGATCTGATAATTGGTCAGTTTTAAGCGATGCTGATATCAAAAACCAAGCAGAAATTCCAAACTGGTCTCTTTGAGACTAAAACTCCCATGGTTTTTTCCGTTTGCTTCCATAGTTTGTGGCAGTCAGACACTTGAGATGAGAGAATAAGCTCTGATGTCAGGACCATGGACACAAACAAAATGTACAAAAAAAAGTACAAAAGTTAATCCTGGACATTAATGGTCTTACTAGGCTAACCACTGCCAGACCTGTGAAGTTTACGGTGTGAGCTGAGACCTTAAAGCCTGTAAATGTAAAACAAATTACACGGTGAGTATTAGAATGTGTAAACAAAATAGATAATTGGCAGGAAAGGAGCTATAAATAAAGCGGAGAATTGATTAGTGTTTGTTTCTCCCACGGAGAGCTTGTGTCAGACAATAACACTAAGTAGGCATTGGACCAAGTGCTGATAGATGGGATTAGTAAATCAATATGATTAATTGTCATATGCATGGGGAATGGAACAATGAAATTCTTACTTTCTGCAGCTTTACAGGCACATTAGTGCAAGTATAGATGGGTACTTGATGGTCAGCATAGAGACGATGGGCAGAAGGGACTCTTTCTTTGTTGTGTGACTGGGATCCAAACCCATCCTTGCACACGGTGCCCACAGAGCAATCTGAATGAGTTACAATAACTTGTTTTTAAGTTAAAAAAAAAAGATATACGGCATGGAAATAGGTCCCTCGGTCCACCGAATCCACGCTCACCTGCTTTCACCCATACACTATCCTACAGACTAGGGACAATTTATAGAAGCCAATTAACCTACAAACCTGCATGTCTTTGGAATGTGTGTGGAAACTGGAGCACCTTGAGAAAACCCACGCAATCACAAGGAGAACGTACAAACTCCACACAAACAGCGCCGATAGTCAGGATTGAACCCGGGTCTCTGGTGCTGTCAGGCAGCAACTCTATCGTTGCGCCACAGTGCTGCCCTTTATTTTTAAATCTGGAGGCGATCGTAGATGTGATCGTCCTGTCAAACAAATTGACTAAACCACAGGCAGCCTTTTACTCAAAACAACCGTATCCATAGCATTCTGCTAAGCTTCTTCTGTCTGAAATTTGCTGTTACTGTAAATTCAGTTGTGTTATTTGTAGCTTCAAATACCCTAGTGTGGCTTGCAAACGTCTGCGCCCAATGGCATTTGTGTTGATTTACTGGAGTGCAAATTCCACAGGAGGCCTGGATGCTTTGTAACCCACTCACAAGATAGCACAAGAAAGAATGGGTGTCACTCTGCCAGGGTCAGTTAATGTGCGTACCATTGTCCAAGTTAGTTTGTGAAGACTGCACTTGGAAAGTGTACCCGAGCCAGCTGAAGGGGAAGGGGAGAGAGAAAGGGGTCAGGGGGAGAGAAACAACTGGCCAAAGGAATAAGAAAACCAGAATGGAATCTGTTGAGAAACAGAAAGTAGATTGTCAGAACACCAAGCTTGTGTCAAACAAAGGTCTCCGTGCAATTCACAATCAAAATCTGGAGTTTGTTGCAATTCTAAAATAAAATAAGAAAATGCTTGAAACAGCCAGGTTAGGCAGCTTCTGTGGAATGAGAAACAGTTAACTTTTAAGGTTGTTGACTATTCATTAATTCTGAGCAGATTCCTATCCTGAATTTCCCCCTATGGAATTGACCCTCAACCATGACTGTAAGTAGAAAGAGAACCTGGCCTTCAGCTCCACGGGCCTGCTCTGCCATTCCATCGGATCTTTGGTGATCCAACGTTCCTCAAATCCACTTTCTTGCCCTTTCCCCATAACCCATGATTCCCTTGCTGATCAGCAATCTATCTCAGCCTTAAATATATCCAAGGACTTTGCTCCCTCTGTGGCAAGGAGTTCCAAATACTCTCAGCACTCAAAGGGAAGAAATTCCATCTCATCCCTGTCTTAGTAACACATTCACTTATTCTGAGTCCATGGCCTGTGGTTCTGGACTCTGTCACGAGAGGAAACATCATCTCAGCATTTACTTTCAGGTTTAACTCTGTAAGAATCTTGCGTTCCAATAAGATTGTCTCTCAATGTTTTCAACTCTAATTAGCCCCAAATTGTAGGACAATCCCTCCCAGTCCAAAATTATCCAAGTGAATCTTTTCAGAATAGCCTCCAATGGAATAGTATTTTCTTTTAAATGGGGAAACCAAAATGTATGCCAGAACGCCAGACGTCTCACAAATGCCCCTCATTGCTGAATCTGCCATTTCATTGATATAAGATGATGTGCTGAACTCTGCTGATTACAGTGAAAGATCTCCGTGTGAGATCATCTTTCACTATGTGACAAATCTCAATGTTCATTTCTTTCCGGGGGAGTGACTTCCTGCGAGGAACAATGAACCCTCACAGACTTCCTGCCCAAGCAACCTCTTTCCATGCTGCAACATGATTCAATGACTGCCTCAGGAAAGCAGCCAACATAACTAAGGATCACCCACGCTCCAGTTATTTCCTCTTCTCTTCTCTCCCATTGGGCAGAAGGTACAGAAACCTGAAAGCATGCCACCATATTCAAGGACAGCTTCTTCCCTGTTGCCCTTGAACAGGCTTCCCACATGCTAAGAATGTATTCCTGATCTCCCAACCTACCTTGCACCTTTTGTGAATTGGCACTTTCTTAATAGCTGGGAAACTATATTCTGCACTGTGTTCATTTTTTTCTCTTTAAGGGTGTTGTGCTTATGTTTGGTAAAGCCCCTGTCCCACTTAGGAAACCTGAAGGGAAACCTCTGGAGATTTTGCGCCCCACCCAAGGTTTCCGTGCGGTTCCCGGAGGTTTTTGTCAGTCTCCCTACCTGCAACCTCCGGCAACCACAAGGAAACCTTGGGTAGGGTGCAAAGTCTCCAGAGGTTTCCAACATTGAAGATAGCACACTGTCTAAGATAGTGTGGTGTGATTGTACGATTCTCCCTGGATAGTATGCAAAACAGTTTTTTACCATATCTCATTACATGGCAATGATAAACCTATGAGCAATCGTTCTCATTCAAGATTCCATTGGAGAAGATGTAGAGATCTGCATCTTTTCAGAAGCTTAAAGAACATCCGAGAGTTTTACAGCCAATGAAATGCTTTTAGGAGGAGGAGCCATCTTGGTGAACGGCTGCTAGCCAGCAGCCGTCCGTTTTAAATTCGTTTTTTTAATAGTTTTGTGAGTCCTGTTTTTTGTTTGTTGGGGATATGGTCTTTTTAATGTGGGGGGTAGGTGTAAACTTTATTTCTAGGTCCCTACCTGATCGGTGTGGCAGCCTTTTCTCCGGGCTGCCCGTCGACCCGTCCTCGTGGCCTACCAGCGGGCTTGGAGTGCCGTTTCCTGGCGGGGACCGCCCAGCACCTCGGCCTCGGCGGCGGCACAGCGTTGGAGCGCTGGAGCGGAGCGGAGTGGAGCGGGCGACGCCTTGCCTGGGTCGCCGCGCTGGAGCTCTGGCGAGCTGGACCGCCGAGAGCAACATCTCCGGGCTGCGGGTCTACGGGCCGTTCCAGGTGGCCCAGCCGCCGAAAGGACTCTCCCGACGCCGGGGCAAGACCACCCGGTGAGAACGGCCAGGGACATCGGGCCTCCGTAGAGGCAATTGCGGTGGCCTCAATAGGCCTGACTTTGGGGTGAACATGGGGTGGGGACTGGACATTGTGCCTTCCTCCACAGTGCGCTATCCACTGTGGGGGGATGATTTTTTTGTCTAATTGTAGTCCTGTAGGTCTGTGTCCAAGATGGCTGCCGTGAAGAGAGAGTGGACGCTGGCGCGCTTTGGCTGCCGCTGCTCTCTCTTCACACTGTGTTTTTGATTTTCTGTTTTTGGATTGAATTCTGTTTTTAATTTGTGTCTCTGTGATGTCTTTATTACTTGTTATATTCCGATTATATGTTATTCCGATTACTATGTAAGGTGTCCTTGAGATGTCTGAAAGGCGGCCATTAAATAAAATTTATTATTATTATTATTTAGGAGTGCATTCCTGGCAAGAAACACAGCTGGGAATTTGTGTGTAACTGCAGTGGGCAGACGATCTGTTCTGGTGATGCTGGTTGAAGGATCAGTATTGGCTGGGGATAAATCACCAGATCTTCATAAATATTTTTCCAATTTACCTGACATGGCAAATCCCATTTCACCTGCAGCATGGAACCTGTGATGATCTTGCGTTCTTTCAGCTATACTCTAGGACAACCAACCTAGACTACAATTCTCATGAAATTAGGGTAAAATTGTATTTTAGAATCTTCTGCCTCAGAGGTGAAGGTGTATGGAGGGAAATTAAAATAAAATCAGAAAATGCTGGAAAAACTTAGAACAGGGAGCATCTGTGGAAAAGAAGTGTTAAAGATTCAGGCCCAGGATCATTGATTGGACAGAGGCTGCTTCACCTGAATTATTAACCTTTCCTCTTTACATAAATGTGTAGGAGGAACTGCAGATGCTGGTTTACTCCGAAGATAGACACGAAATGCTGGAGTAACTCAGCAAGATAGACAGCAGGAATGGGGGAGGTTTTGGGTTGAGACCCTTCTTCAGTCTGAAGATCCTGAAACATCATCCATTCCTTCTATCCAGAGATGCTGTCTGACAGGCTGAGTTACTCCTGTATTTTGTGTTGATGCTCTTTACACAGATGCTGCCTGACCTCTGGAGAGATTCCAGTGTTTTCTGATTATATTTGAGGTACCTTGGAAGTGGGGCCAGGAACTCGGCACAAATCATGGTGCACGGTCATCAGGCTGAAGACATCATCAACAGGGGAGTGAGACTTTTCTACTTCACTTCCCAGCCATGAGGTCCAAGGAGTTGGGTTAATGGCTTGGAGTACAGATGGAGTAGGTGTTCCAGGGCTGAGTAAATATCACTCAGCGACCAGACCAAGAACATTGCCTCTATTACAAGAGTGTTCATGCCCAGAGCTCAACATAAGAACTGAACAATTTTACATACAAACAGTCTGGGGAAGGAATGCATTTTGGTCAGTGATATCATATCTACCAGCAGTCCAAATTCAGTGGAAGTGAATATGGAGGAAGCCTAACAACAGGCAGGAAGTGCAAGTCAAATATCTACCTCACTTCACTTTTTGCAAATGTAAAATTTGATTCATATATTTTGTGATTCAATTATAAAATAATTTACTGATGGTTGTTCTCAATATTATTTATCTTTGCATTCATCTGTGGAAAAATTCAAACCTCCAACTGAGAAGAAATAGGTCATTTGTTGTTGCATTTGTAGATTACACTATATTTTACTGTAGTAGAGTTCAACTGTGTTAGTGCACATGAAGGAATACCGAGTCTGGCTAGCAATTAAAAAGTGATACGTACCTTCACTAAAGTCATCGGGTATAAAATCCAAGAAAGCTGTAAAAAGGTTACCATTCACCAACAGAAGTGTGACCCTGCTGAGCATGACAGCTTTCATTCCTATGCAAAAAATACAAAGTTCTGGAGTAACTCTGCGAGTCAGGCAGCACCTCTGGAGAACATGAACAGGTGACATTTCGGGTCGGGGCCCTTCTTCAGAGTGAAGGGTCCTGACCCAAAGCGTCGCTTACCCGTTCTCTAAAGATGCTGCTTATCCCGATGATTACTCCAGCATTTTGTGTTTTTGCTCAAGATTCCAGCATCTGCCACTCCTTGTGTCCAGCCTCATTCATACTTTGTAACTTGGTAAACTGGGTAGGCTAAATTGTCATTCAGGCCAGTTTATGAATACAAATGTGAAATGAGCTGTTTATGGTCTGTGAGTTTGAGAAGTACGGAAGAAACCGTGTAGACGATGCTAGTAGATAGATGTTTAAGATGGTAGATTGTGCTATTCAATCAAACTGCATCTTTCTGGATGTTGAGCTTCAGTGTCCTTTGATCTGCACCCATTTAGCAAAATCGCCAATGTTATATCTTACTCGTATTTTGCTCCTTACAGGCAATGCACCATTTTGGGGGTGTCAGGAAGTAAGTCTTTTACACAAGATTACAGTGTCAACCCTGTTTGTTTCGCCAGAGTGCTTATTGGGCGGCTCCATATAATGAAATGGTGAAATGCAGTCATCAGAACATTGATAATGCCTAAGGTAAACACAGAATTCTGGATTAACTCAGCGGGACAGGCAGCATCTCTGGAGAGAAGGAATGGGTGACGTTTCGGGTTGAGACCCTTCTTCAGACTGATGTCAGGGGAGTGGGCGGTACAGAGATAGAATGTAGTCAGAGACAGTAAGACTGGTGGGAGAACTGGGAAGGGGGATGGGATGGAGAGAGAGGGAAAGCAAGGGCTACTTTAAGTTAGAGAAGTTAATATTCATACCTCTGGGGTGTAAGCTTCCCAAGAGAAATATGAGGTGCTGTTCCTCCAATTTGCGCTGGGCCTCTCTGACAATGTCAGATTGGGAATGGGAGTTGAAGTGTTGAGCAACTGGGACATCAGGTAGGTTAAGGCGGACTGAGCGGAGGTGTTCAGCGAAACGATCGCTGAGCCTGCGCTTGGTCTCGCCGATATACAGGAGTTGACACCTGGAACAGCGGATACAGTAGATGAGGCTGGAAGAGGTGCAAGCCTCACCTGAAAAGACTGTCGGAGTTCTTGGATGGAGTCGAGGGAGGTAAAGGGACAGGTGTTGCATCTCCTGTGGTTGCAGAAGAAAGTACTTGGGGAGGGGGTGGTTTGGGTGGGAAGGGCCGAGTTGACCAGGGAATTGCGGAGGGAACAGTCTGCAAAAAGCAGAAGGGGTGAAGATGGTAAGATGTGGCCAGTAGTGAGATCCCGTTGGAGATGGAAAAAATGTCGTAAGATTATATGCTGTATTCGATGGCTGATTGGGTGGAAGGCGAGGACAAGGGGGACTCTGTCTTTGTTACGAATGGGGGGGGGGGGGGGGGGGGGGAGGGGGAGCAAGAGCGGAGCTGCAGGATATCGAGATCTTAGTGAGAGCCTCATCTATAATGGAAGAGCGGAACCCCCGTTTGCTGAAGAATAAGGATGACCTGGTATGGAAAACCCTCATCCTGGGCACAGATGCAGCGTAGACGGAGGAATTGGAAGCAGAGGATAGTCTTTACTGGAAGCAGGGTGGGAGGAAGTGTAGTCTAGATAGCTATGGGAGTCAGTGAGTTTGTAATAGATATTATTAATGATAATGCTGACTTATTGATGGTGCCTCATAACAGGACCCAAGGATGTGGTTTGACTGTCAGTGGAGTTGGGCATTGCCTGATACTTGTATGCCATAAAAATAACAAACAAAAACATAGATGCTGGAAATCTGAAATCAAAAAGCCTGAAAATATTGGAAATACTCAATCATCTTTGGCAGGAGAAAACTAATTAATGTTTCAGGTTAATGATCTGAGTGTGTGCTACTTTTTATCAACAGCTTAAATCTGTATGATAAGACTTGCAGCTTCACAATCTGTGCATTGGTCATTGGTCATTGATCAGTCACTACTTCTGGCTCACAGCATGCTCCATCCCACTATATTTTCTCCTATGACAATTCCACGGCCTTTTAATTTGTGTTGCCACTTGCAATGATTTGTGTCCACTGCTCCAGATTTCTGTTGTTTACTATTTTTCAAGCATTTTGATACTCTATTCTTCCCACCAAAATATACCATTCATGGAGGTCAAATTAAAGTTCATTTATCTACTACCCAATCTGACAGTTAATGACTATGCTTCTGTACTTGAAATAATATAATATGCTGGAAACAGTCAAAAGGTCAAGCAGCATCTGTTGAAAAAGAGAATTAATGTTCTTGGTCTAAAACTCTATGTGCATTTATTTTACTTCAAAAGTCTTTTTTATTTACTTTTATTTTCCTGGATTTTATCAGCTTTCAATAGATTAAACTCCCCAGTTCAAGTTTTAACGCTGGTCCTCATCTTGGTCATCACGAAACACGTCTGTGAACCTCCTGACGAGCGGATTAACTTTCACACCCTATTGCCAATTTTCTAACTAGCGCTTAAAGTTGAAAGCCATTGTATTTCGGTGAGAACGGCCAGGGACATCGGGCCTCCGTAGAGGCAATTGCGGTGGCCTCAATAGGCCTGACTTTGGGGTGAACATGAGGTGGGGACTGGACATTGTGCCTTCCCCCACAGTGCTATCCACTGTGGGGGGATGATTTTTTTGTCTAATTGTAGTCTTGTAGGTCTGTGTCCAAGATGGCTGCCGTGAAGAGAGAGTGGACGCTGGCACGATTTGGTTGCCGCTGCTCTCTCTTCACACTGTGTTTTTGATTTTCTGTTTTTGGATTGAATCCTGTTTTTAATTTGTGTCTCTGTGATGTCTTTATTACTTGTTATATTCCGATTATATGTTATTCCGATATACTATGTAAGGTGTCCTTGAGATGTTTGAAAGGCGCCCATTAAATAAAATTTATTATTATTATTTCTGAAAAATATAAACATGCTAGTTTCTCACTAATAGTTTATAAGAGCTGCAACTGAAAAATGGTTTCACCCATGCCACAATTTCCCGGCGTTTAGAGGCACTTTGTTGGCAGCCAACAATATAGCCAATATAGCCACCTCCACATGTTTATAGTTTTGTTATTTTTTTTAGTTTGGAGATATGGTGTGGAAACAGACCCTTCGGTCCACTATGTCCGTGCAGACCAACAATCACGCATACGCTAGCTTTATCCTACCCATACGGATCATTTATAGAAGCCAACTAACCTACAAACCTGCACATCTTTGGAATGTGGAAAGAAACAATGCATTTCGTTGTCTCTGTACTGTACACTGACAATGACAATTAAAATTGAATCTGAATCTGAATCTGAATCTGAAACCGGAGCACCCGGAGAAAATCTACATGGTCACAAGGAAAATGTACAAACTCCTTGCAGACAGAACCCGGTTCTCTGGCGCTGTAAAGCAGCAACGCTACTGCTACGGCACTGTGCCGCGTATTTACTAATCCTTACGCCGATCACATTTTCTTCTGAAAAATAATAAAACCTGCAGGTGCTGCAAATCTGAAATAAAAGCACAAAATATTGGAAACATTCACCTGGTCCTAGTGTTGCCAGGCTTTTCTGCTTTTATTTTATTGTTTCATGCCCATTTTTGTTGCACTCCTCATCAAATTTCAGAACTATTGGTGCCCAAAAGCCTCAAGTGAAGTTAAATAAGTATCAGACATGTCCCGCTTGCAACACCTAAGCAAGGCCTTCCTCTAGCGCCATCTACTTGGCAGTGTTGGCAGTGCTGTCGACCAGCTGGTAGAGTCATACCATGATAGTGTGGAGATAGTGTCCCACTTGCCTGCGCTTGGTCCATATCCCTCCAAACCTGTCCTATCCATGTACCTGTTTAACTGTTTCTTAAACAATGAGATACTCAGCTTCAACTAACTCCTCTGGCAGCTTGTTCACACACCTTTTGTGTGAAAAAGTTACCCCTCAGATTCCTTTTAAATCTTTTCCCCCCTCACCTTGAGCCTATGTCCTCTGGTACTTGATTCCACTACTCTGGGCAAAAGACTCTGTGCATCTACCAGTTCTATTCCTCTCATGGTTTTGTACACCTCTATAAGATCACCCCTCACCCTCCTGCACTCCATGGAATAGAGACCCAGCCAACTCAACCTCTCCCTATAGCTCACACCCTCTAGTCCTGGCAACATCCTCGTAAATCTTTTCTGAACCCTTTCAAGCTTGACAATATCTTTCCTATAACATAGTGCCCAGAACTGAACACAATATTCTAGATGCGGTCTCACCAATGTCTAATACAACTGCAACATGACCTCCCAACTTCTTTACTCAATATTCTGACTGATGAAGGCCAAGTACTCAAAACTCTGGAATTTACTCTGCATTTGTATCTCTTGTCACTCTGCAAAATCTACCTCTGTCTTTGCCACCATCATATACAGCTTAACAAAACATTATTTGTCTTGACTTAATACTTCCAACAATATTTGATATTTAATATCTTAATATTTGAGGCTGAGATTTTCATAATGGAGCAAAGTGCAATGGGATTTCTTTGGAATTGCAAGGATTCTGTGATAGTAAGGGGGAAATGTTTTCTGTGATGTGTCAACGTTATTACTTCAGAATTAACCGTGTTTATTTTGTTTTTGTCTGGTAGGTACATTGTGTAGGTCCTTGGCTTTTGAGATTGCAGGAAAGAGCTGAGGATTGGTGTGAGCAGCACTTAAAAGGTAAGATCTCATGAAAGGACAGAAAGTGCTGAATAACTCAGCAGGTCAGGCAGCATCACTGGTGAACATCGATATGTGATGTTTCAGTCAAGAACCTTCTTCAGACTGATTGGTCTGAAGAAGGGTCTTCATCCGAAATGTCACCTATCCATGTTCTCAGGAGACGCTGCCTGATCTGCTGAGTTACTTAAGCAATTTGTGTCCTTTTGTGTATTAACCAGCATCGGTAGTTTTTTGTCTCTACTCTACGATCCCATGAATGAAGATCATTCCAAAGTAGAAAATTCTTAATAAGATGAATCAGTAGATAATGAGCCTGCAAGGAAGGATGACTCTGTAGCAGTTTGGTACCACTTGATTAAATAATCATCACGCACATGTTCTGTGTTTCAATACTTCTTTGACGGAACAGCAGATATTTCATATACAGGAATTTCAAAAATAACATTAATGAAAGTTGGGCTGTGGTGTTTCATTTAATTTGAAGTGTTAACCATTTATAAATATGTACAGTATTTCCATACAGTAAATTGCACAGATCATAATCTGTAAATGAAAAATAAAAACAGAAGCATTCGTTTATTTTTTTTGTTTTGTTTTTGCACTAACTCACAGCCCACATGTACAGACAATATTACTCTGCTCAGCAAGCAACACAGCAAAGAGAAATCTCCATCCAAAATATGGAAAGGGCCGCAGCCCAGGACGACCTGGATACAATATCACAACCTTTTGTAATTATTAATCAGTAACTGGAACAAAACATGCAGTTGATAATATACAGAGAAAACTTCTTTACATTGAAAGAGAGAGGGAGAGAGAATGAGGGTGGCATGGACAGAGAGGAAGGGACGAGAGAGAAATCCAATTGTTTGTTTTTTACACAGCTCCTCAGATGGTGCCTCACTGTGTAAAAATGCCTTCCTGGCATATTATTAAAAGTACAGCAAAAATAAAGGAACCCATGAATTAACGCAGAAATAACACATGGTGCAATATAATTTTCTGCAATTACATTCAAATGGTTAGTATTTTGTCCAAAAAAAATTAAAGGAAGAAAAGTACCTACATGCATCCCTGCCGCAGCTGATTCTGCATCTTATTTATTCAACATTAATAAAAAATAACATTGCTCTCCTCATTAGGAAGGAACATTACTTCCAGTTACACTTTGCACTGTTTTGAGCTAATTATATAAAGATCAGACAGTTCTCAGTCATAAGTGTGTTTATCTTCTGGAGTGTCAATACCATTAAGGTCGATAATATTAACTGCAAATATACACGTTCTCTTAAAGTCAGAATATAAGCTTAAATGTACATTATGATAAACAATGTTCTGAAAATGCTCAGGGCTATTTTCAACGTGATATTTCTGGTGAAGGCCTGACAATTGATGTTCATGAACTATATATTGCACCTTGCCCCAATATTTTAATTTCCTCCCATAACACTATGATACATTTGGGAAACTAAGCCAGTTTAGACACTGTACTTTGGAATCACTAGAGACAGAAGCAACAGATCAGTAAGATATATGTAGATATGTAATCACTAAATTACATTTTTAAATCATGGCACTTTTAAAATAGTAGATTCCTGAATGTTTTATGCAGTTTTAATGCTGCACAATACATGATTTAACCATGGTGGTTCACCAACATATTTAAGACAATTTTTGTTGGTTTACACAGCGTTGATTTTATGACCCTCACTTATCCATGCACCAAGCTACTAAATGGCCAATAAATATACAGCATGTGTGCTTAATTTAATTTGGGTATACTTGCATCTTTGAAATCGAAGATGATAAAGCATTAATGTTTCATAATTTGCCACATTTAAAGAGTGCTTCAAAACATCACTAGAATAAGATGCTCTTTATATTGTAAGGTTGTTGAGGGTTGGTGTTACTGTTTACATCAGGAGCAATCAATAACTTTAATATCAAACATCATAAATTGAAAAGTAAATGATAAAATCACACAGTATTGAACATTCTGTAAATAGGCCAGAGAGTATAATTGGATCAAATTTTAGTCCTATAAAGTTGTTTCAGTTTCCTGTTGAAAGGTTATTCCCATAGTTCTGTTGGCAGTGGCATTGCATTGATCATTGTGTCAGCAAGTTATGCAATTGGATAATAATAGAAACCCAGTCAACGTGGTCCAGCCAAAAACAACAACTATCTGTTCAGCATAAACCACAAGACCTAGCAAGATGATCTGCGCTTCAGTCACAGGATTCACATTGATATCTTAACTTTAAGCTAGTTAGAGATATGGGCAACAAGAATATAGAGTTGCCGTGACAATGAAAGTTAGCAAGTTTCTGTGATCTTAAAAGTTGCAGGCTAAAGGAAACATTCAGCCAACACAACTTAACTCCAAATTACATTACCGCCGCTTGATCTATCATTAACAAAAGGCTTCAAAGAGATTTTGAGAACCAGATTGATATAAATAGGCATGCTCAAGATTTCTTCAGAATATAACCCAACGAGTGGCCCTGATTGTGCATTTTACTTAGGCCAGAATTAAGAAATGGTATTTTTCCACTTTAAGCCTTCCAGTAATTCCATAGTGATCTTTCTAGCTGGTGATACTAGCCCCACACACTTTATGAAAATGACCCATCCAATGCATCCATTTTCCTAGCAGTTTTAGGTAGTTTCTCTTCTCACTAACTCTTGCAAATAAATTGTTTTTGCCTAGAGTACAGTCCAATATAATTTACAAGCAGAAAATCCATGTACTCATTCTTAGTTGTGCTGTTCCAATCTAGATTTATAAGCAAATGTGAGGTGAAGCCATCATACATCGCAGGCCCTCTCTCATCAATGTAATGGTGAGTTTCTACAACTGAATTCTGTACTACAAAAATATTATAGGCACATGAGAAAATGATTTTATGTGCATTTCCAGGCAATATGTACCTTCTCTATGTTCATTATATACACGGTGAAAGTGAGAGTTAAGTTATGCGCTGTTGGAGTTTCCAAGGAAGTGCATTTGTGGAATGCTGGATTAGTGCCAAATGTGGCATTTATTTACAGCAACCCTTTTGTGCTACAAATTTAGAATTTTGTTTTTTTTCCTGTGAAATACATCAAGGATCACAACTGTTCATCTCCTAATGAGAACACTAATCACAATTATCTATCCAGTATATAAAGATCAACAATAAAGTGCACTCATATACAGGAAATATGGATGGCAAACTTTCAGTACAATTTCTTGAAATATGTGATGGTGTAATTAAGGAGCTGCACACTATGATTGATGTGTTTTTTTTGCCTATCCTTTTGTATTTTAATGCTAAATGACTTAATATATCTTCATATAACTTCATTTATCTGAAGTGCATCTGGGGGACATTTCCAAATATTACTAGAATTAAATGGCAGTGAAGTAGAGATGACTCCAAAAGCAAAAGCAAGCTATCTTGTAAACAAAATTGAGCAACATGCTAATTCATACAGTTGGAAATTATAACAGAGGAAGGAGTAAAAAGAATGATAAAGGTAGGAACAAAAGATTCTTATTAGTAATACAGAGAAATGAAGCAGTACGACAGCAGTGACTTCTAGATTTGAGGAGCTGGAGATGAGATAATGCTTAGCAGAAGACAAACACTTCCCACAGGGAATATTAGGAGAAACAAGGAAACCAAGTTATGAACTTGATAGCAGTTCATTTCATGACAATTGTGGTTCTAATTTCAACTCAGGATATGTACAACTCGATCTCTCTTTAAAGCGAAGGATTGAAAAACCAACAGGTGGAGCGTTATTGGAAAACAAAATAGGAATAAGGCTGGGAAAAAAAAATCAGGAATGTTAATTGGGACAAATAATCCAACTTAAATATATGTACAATGTGTTTTAGATACCCCTAATGTTAAACTTTTATCATCTTAAATAACAAGAGCGACGGACCACATCAGGACTGCATGGTTCTGCATGAAACATTTTTCCAACCCAAAACGGCAGTGCAGTGGGAATTTATAAAGGAACTTTAAATATAAAATCTAAAGTACACAATTGAAACTAACATAGAGCAGGAAACGAGTAGTGTGCAAGTGGGCAGCCTTCATACAATTGAATCTAATTGCGGATTACTGCTGAATATGTGTAATGGCATTTTAAAACCATACAGTTGGATATCTGAGTAATTCTGCTTAGACTTTTGTGCATTTTCGAATTACTCCTTTGAGGATGGTGCATTTTAGCACCATCGGAACTTACAACAGAATTCTATCTTTTATTGGGAATATCTACTTTAAATTCACTTTAGCAATTTAGTGTAGAATATAAAGAAATCTTGGTAAACCAGCATCTGCAGTTCCTTATTTCTACATAAAGGAACTTTTTCCAGTTGTTGGTGGACAGGGAACAAGCGTCCGTTCTGAAAGTGTTCCATTGCTGGCAACCTAACAGATTTATTTGTAGGTGAGATGGGGCAGCACAATGAAAGAGGTGGAGAGGTTGGCCAATAGACCATGAAAAGCATCAATGCAGGTGTAGTTGCTCAAGAGTAGAAGCGAATAGCCCTGGGAACACCAGAGAAATGGTGTCTATTCCCTTTATCTGGGTTCCCACAGCCTTTCTGCCCAAGAAATAGTGAAGGAGCAGGAGAATGCCAGGGATAATCAGCTCTACAGTTTGGGAATGTCCCCTTGTATTCACATCAATTCAGCAATTGTTGCACCTGGTTTAAAATAAAGTTTAGAAAAATGTTACCCTATACAAGTTGACTTAACTTAAAATATTCTTAAATATTAATAACTACAGGTCTGTAGAGAGCAAAACTTCATACAACATTTACAGTATTAAACAGAATAACCTTGCAGCTGAAACAAACACTGTTTATCTCTGAAGGTAGAATATTTCTAATCCCATGCTGGTGCTGAGAATTGATTTTTATGCAGATTAGTGCTTGAGGTTTTGGAAACAGACCGACAGTTCTGTGTAATGCGCCCATTATGTATAAATTATAGTAAATTGATTACAAGTTGTACAAATCACAGCATTGTCTTTGAAAATAAATGTCATTATCTGCACCGTATTGTAATTTGTGTGTCAGACTTCCTTAAAAAGTCCAATTAAAATTGCTCATTGTACATTTTAACTATACCTATGTAAAGTAAAAAGGTGAGCTGACCTGATAATGGATTAGTCTAGCATTCGTCACTTAACCATTCACACTTTGAGTTTGATTTCATGTCTCTTTCCCCAACATTTAAACTTCTGTACATTTGGTAGAAAAGTTAGAAACAACAAAGAATTCAGTAACGAAATAAAACTAAACCCACTACAGTTTCTTTTCCTCTGGCGTATTTCGAATGCAAGTGGAAGCAGCTTCATTGCACAGTGCACCGTGTGGCTCCATGTGCAGGAGATACAATAGCAGATCTGCTATTATACTTCTGCAGTGGCTCACAACATGGGATTTAGAATCTAGAGGATTGCCTTTATACATTTGACTCTACGAATGGTCTCTTTGGTTTTAAAGGTGATGTTGGCCCTTGTCGTGAGTCTCTGGAAAGCTGCCGATATATGCTGTCCTGATATGCCTGTGCAACAGGCAGCGTTCTGGCCACTTTTACATCTGGATACGAGGGAGTTTGACTAACTCTCTCCAAAATCTCTCCCCGGGATCCATTGGTCAGCTTCCCATGGGGGATACACATGTCCTCCTCAAGCAGGTGACCATTTTGGGCATTGTTAGTCTTATTGAAAAAAGCAATATTACTAACTGGGGGTGGGCTGTAGGAGGCGGATTGAGGGGACATTCCTCCAGAGGAGGTGGGGCTGGTGATGACAGTGTCAACAGAGGACACAGCCCACGTTCGGCTCTGCTGGTGCATGTGGGTGTATTGCTGTGTCCGAGCTGTTTTATCTATGATCCCCATGAAAGGTGTGGTCCTTGAACGACCAGAGTCTCCAGGGTAACCCTGTGTTGGAGAGATGGGAGACTGTTCTTCATTGGATCGGCTTTCATAGGAGGGTTTTATTGGAATCTCCATCTGTTGGATGGAAGCAGAAGGTCGAAATGATGACACAACATTAGAGCTCGAAGAAAGGCTATTGTTAGAGGGGGAGAAACGAAGGCCAGTGCTTTGGGAATGGAGCAGTGGTCGGGGAGTTGGTGGGTGAGGTTTGATCTCTGGAGGATTCACGGTGAGTGCCCTCCTGATCATGTGAGATACATCTGGAGATGAAATCTGGCTAGATGGAACAGAAGATCTTTCCAATTCATGCTTGGAATGAGATACAGGATAATATGACGCAGACTGACTGCGACCAATCTGAGGGGTCTGGCCATACCTCACTCCTCCTCGAAAGGCTGAAGAAGGTCGTTGACTGTGATCCTCTTTGGTCATCACTGATCCAGGATGTTGACAAACATTGCTGATTGCACCTGCACTCAGACTGGCCTGCACATGCTGGACGGGTCTGCTGTCAGCTACCACTCCACCCATTATAGGCTGATATACCAGGCGACTTTGAGTAGGAGCCATATCAACTGAAGACTGATGTTTGGTACTCATGGAGTGAGGTCCCTGGTTATAGGATCCACCAAGTATAACAATACTAGAGTGGACCGCAGAGCTGGGCTGATTGGTGCGAACAATTTGAGCTTTGGCTGGTTGTAACCTAAGCCCTTGTTGGGGTAGACCGGATGGAGGTTGAGATAATTGATAGGGTCTTTGGGCCATTTTAGACAAAGGAGACTTTGGCCTACCAGGAAGCTGGCCTATTGAGGTTTCTTGCTGATATCGGACTGGGGAGCCAGACTGAGACCTATATACACTCATACTATCTGCAGGAGGACTAGCTCTGTACTGCGGGGCCCTACGTAGTGGAGAAGGAGGGGGACTTGACTGGTAATCTTTGTTTGGGCCACTTACAGGAGGCGGGCTAAAGCGGTACGAAGAGCCCTGATGAGCAGGGGAGGTGGGCGGAGGGCTAGGCCGATAATGAGAATTCTGGTGGGTAGGAGAAATTGATGGCGATGTGGATTGGTACCCCTGCCGAGTGGGGGAGGAGATGGAAGGGTTTGGTCTGTAGTCAAAAACCTGGTGGGAGTTGAGAGGCGAGCTGGATCTGTAGGTGGGTTCATGGTGGGCCGGGGAAGGTGGTGGACTCTGGATAACAGGCAGCCCTTGGCTAGGTCTTGTTTCATTCTGTAAGCCAACGGAGACATTGTCCAACTCCTGCTCCAAATATTCCTCATCATAAATTTCATGCATTGAGTCTAAGTCTTCTTGCTGAGTCTGTTGCTGTTGTTGCTGTGACTGCTGCTGCTGCTGTTGTTGTTGTTGTTGTTGTTGCTGTTGTTGTGGTTGTCCATATTGTAATGGCTGGCTGTATTGCAACTGCCTGAATTCCTCTTCTACCCGTATCAACAAGCGTTGTATCTCACGGTTATTCGGGCAAAGCTTCACAGCCTCATGCAAATCTTCCAGGGCTGCTGGAAACTGCCTGCATGGAAGAATATTGTGTGTAAGATAAATATGGTCTTACTTGAGATACATCATCCATCACTTACTAAATGTTATCTTCAATAAATTTTGGGACGTTGCCCACGATGAAAAATGAACTCACATTCCCTAGTCTCCAAATTATTTGCTTATCCACATTCTGGAGAAGATACTATTATCATAGACTTCAAAGTTTTCTCATCCCTGTTTATTTGAGGCTAGTTTTATTCTGCTCTGCATTCAAGTCTTTTCAAATTTTCATGATTACATCTGTGATCACAAATTAAATCAGTTAAATTTTGTTGGGGCTTGTCATATTTCCATGATTTCCTGAAGGGCTTCATGGCCAATGAATTATATAATATGTGTAGCTGGAAGTATAATTTGGGGAAATGCGATAGTCAATTTGCATTCAACAAAGTCCCATAAACAGCAATTAGATAACCTAATTGAGCATGTTGATTGATGAACTGAGCTCGGAGACAGGGAGAGGCTGTGTTCTTTTTCAAACAGTGCCAGTTTTGTGGTTCATCTGAAAGTGCACAATGCAGCTGGTCAATGTTATGTGTACAAGTATCTGAACAGAGATTTTAACTCATTTTAAAAACACAATCGAAGGGACGAATGGCCTCCTCCTGCACCTATTTTCTATGTTTCTAATTAGATAGGTACGTGGATAGGACAGGTTTGGAGGAATATGGACTAAGGGAAGGCAAGTGGGACTAGAGTAGCTGAGACATTGTTGGTCGGTGTAGGCAAGTTGGGCCAAAAGGCCTGTGTCCAAATTGTATCACTCTACGACTCTAGTCTGTGTAGGGTAGTGTTAGTGGGCTGGAATCGTTGGTCGGTGCAGACTCGATGGGCCGAAGCGCCTGTTTCTGTGCTGTGTCTTTAAACTAAACTAAACTGAACTCAGGCTTTTTAATTCGGATGCGAGTGTGCACCAACTAAATCCAGTTGATTATAGATATAAACCAGTACTCAACACATACACTATGCCTTTCAGCACATGCACAGAGTTGAAATAGTTTAAAGTATTATTCTCAACTACATTCACAAGCTAATTGCCACCAACAGGTTCCTGCAGGTATGCTTTCATTCTTGGTCAACTAAGCAAACTAACATCAAATACAAAACATGGAATGAACAATACATTATATTGCAAAATTAACACATCATTCATAATAACCTTTCATAAGGGTAGAATGCATCCGGCATCCTATCAGTGTTGTCCTACTTACAGGACTAACATTCAAAGATCAGTTCCAGTGTGATAAATATATAAAAGGTGAATTCATTATAGGGTTTTGACAGGTTTCTTAGGCAAATAAATGAGTAAGGATGTTTTAATATGAAATTAGAACCTTACTGAAACAAGTCGCAAACAGGCACATCCATTATTAATTCAGCAGAAAAATAGTCAATAACATCTTAAAAGAAGATGCTTCTGAGGTGAAATAATCAATATCTCAAGCTACTGGGTCAAAATAATAATGCCTGCTTTAAGTGTTCTGTCCTATGAACAAATTTGTGAAAAATCCAGTCTTCTATATGCTGTGCTAACTCCAGTTTATCCAGGCAGGGTATTCAAGTAAGGAAGTTACACTCCTTCATCCAAACAGTAACGCGTGACTTATTAATGGATTTTATTCCTAAAGAAAACAAATAATTTCATGCAATAAAAAGAGCATTTATTCCAATAATGCAAGGGGTATTGATCCTTGCAAGAAAAGCAATGAAGGTGACGGATGACACTCTGATACCCTGACATATTTGATTCCATAACATAGCTTGGCAGAAAAATGAACGTCTGCACTAACCTACAACCAGAAGGATCCAGCATTTTTCATTTATATTGCGAGTGAGATAGAATTAATAATACACACACACACATCCATACATCCAGCAAACTTTGCAGAGATCTTGTTTAAAGAGGAATTACATGGATGGTATCCAGGAGAACAGGTTTGTTGCCATTTCTCACATATGGAATGCCAATTAAGTAGGTCAGCACTTGTAAAATCCATGCCATTAAATGGGATCCTCAATATTGGATGAAAATGCTTCAGAAAATTAGAATTTTAGTTTCATTTTTATGAGGAGATAGCCATCATTGAAAAGGGGAGTATTTATACCACATCCATGACTATCCCCAAGTACCCTTGAGGTGACTGCAAGTGTAGTTTGTTTTATGAAGATGTTCCAATTAGACTTTTTTTGTGGAGAATTTCATGGTTTTTACACAACTTTGATGAAAGAATGTTGTGATTTAATGCCAGGATAGGATCGTGCGAAAAGTAATTTGTAGGCAATGACGCACACACATTTCTGCTCCCTTATGCTTTTGATGGGCTTATAGGGGTGATCAAAAAAGCATTGGTCAATTGCAGAACAAATTCTTGTACATGATACATACTGAAGCCATGGGTGCCAGTGATTATGTGAACTCTTACTCTCTGTATAGGGCAAGGTTTCCTGCGTGTTCCTGAATCTGCACTCAGCCAGTAAATTAATAGTATTCCATTCCACTCCTGCTGTGTGGTGGGAACACTTTAGTAAGTGAAGTCACACCCCGTGGGATATCCAACCTTTAACCTACTCTGGTTTAGTTAAATGTCTGGTCAAAGGTTACCTTCATCATGGTGAAATATCTAGTTGGTAATGATATTATAAAGTCATAGTAATACAGCACAGAGGCCTTTCAGCCTTACCCATCCATGGCGACCAAGGTACTCCTTCTAAGATAGTCACATTTACCCCCGTTTGGCTCATATCCCCCTAAACCTTTTCCATCCATATAGCTGTCCATATATTTTTTAAATGTTGTTATTGTAACTGCCTCAATTATTCCATCTGACAGTTCATTCTATACACCCACTTCCCTCTGAGTGGAAAAGTTGCCCCTTAATTTTCTATTAAATCTTTCCCCTCTCAGCTTAAACACATGCCTCTAGTTCTTGATTTGAATACCATGGGTAAAAGATTATGTGCATTCACCTTATCTATTGCCCTCATGATGTTATATATCTCTCTATTAGGTCACCCCTCAACCTCCTTCACTCCAAGAAATAAACTCCTAGCCTGCCCAAACGTTTCCCTATAGCATCTATACCTCTAATCATATCCAAATGCATAAATCTTATCCCATTTGAGTAACTTTCCTGCCACCGATGTAAGGCTTACTGATCTATAATTTCCAGGTTTCTCTTTGTAGCCCTTCTTAAATAGAAGCACAATGTTAGCTATTCTCCAGTCTTCCGCCACCTCGCCTGTGTCTAAATAATATGTCTCAGTTTGTGCTCTTCCAAATTCTTCTCGCTTCCCACAGGTACCTTGGATATATCTGATCAGCCCAATAGACTTATCTACCTTCATATGTCTTAGAACATCCAGCACCTTTTCAACTTTCTAATACGGACTGTCATCAAGACATCTCCATTAACTGTCCCAAGTTCCCTCGTCTTCCAGTCTTTCTCCGTATTAAACACAGATGTGAAATCTTCATTGGGAATCTTGCCTATCTCCTGCTGCTCCACACGTAAATGACCATTAATTTCTGAGGGGCCCTATACTCTCTCTGCTTACCTATGTACTTATAAAATCTATTTGGACTTTCCTTAATCTTACCTGCCAGAATTATCACATGCCCCCTTTTTGCCCTCCTAATTTCCTTCTTAAGTATGTTATTTTCTATTCTCAATTATATAAGGGTCCAATACTTCTTTGGAAGGTACTTAAATGAATCTCCTGCAGGCTGAGGTAATAGTCCGTTTCTGATCAACAACACTGGTCAGGCCCAAAATTTGCTTAAAATTCAACATTGTATTCAACTATAATACACTATCTTATCAAAGCCTTTTGAAGCACAGACCATTGATTGAAAGTAGCTTTAGCTGTGCTTTATCTAATTATTCCAACCTTGATGAGGGCGACTGACAGTTATGCTCTCAAAATACTTTAATCTTCACTATGATTCAATAATTTGTAATATCCTTTCTCTCAATCGTAAACTCTGAATCAAATGTTGATGCCAAATGTCCTTTGAAATGTAACTATAAATTTGATGGGACTAATCTTGCTGACAAAATAATGTCAATGTTGTCAAGTGTAAATTGGCCAACAAATGCAGAGAATTGAGACATTGCAAAGTATGAATCAGTAGAATTTGCTGGCAGATTTACACTGGCTAGACATTTTCTTTACATGAACAGCATCTGAACCCTATCGTTCCTTATCAGGGGGCGGAAATCCTGGGGGTACAGGGGGGACACGTCCCCCCCATGCTTTGAGAGGTGGGGGACAATCCCCCCCCCATGTTTTGTCATCCGGACTTTATCAGCCGCTTTCTAAGGGTTGAATCGGCCCATTCGCGGTGCCTTTCAGCACCCGTCGCAGCTTAAAATCAAACGATCAAGGCTCCCAATGTTGAAGCCTCCGCCGGCCGATGAAAGACCCCGTGAACGGGCTGATTCAAGCCCACAGCCGAAGCATCGCATGCATGTCGCTCTCTCCTCCAGCCCAGCGCGCCGCTTGACTCAGGGGTGATTCGGTACAGCGTGGAGTCAGCGCCCGATGAGCAGAGGGAACCGGGACCGGGTCACCGCCAGGGATGCGGTTCTCTATCTGGAAGGCGGGGGGTCTGCTGCGGCTGCTGGCAGGTACAGAGAGAGAGAGAGAGAGAGAGAGAGGCCACTCGGCCCGCGTGTTGCTGCTGCCTGACAGCGCCAGGGACACAGGTTTAGATCCCGACTCCGGGCGCTGTCTGTACAGAGTCTTTTTCTCCCCACTAGCGCCTTGTCTGATGTTGATCTCACCCTTGCTGCCAAACAGACCAAGCACCAGCACCGAGTGCTCGCTCCGCCACCTCTCTCGCTTAAACTTATTTTGACAGTGGGTCTCCACAGGGCCCACGGCTGAAGCCTGCGAAGCTTCGCGTATGCGTGTGAGTGTGCGCATGCCCGTGCGGTCGCCAGGAAATTGTGTCCCCCCCCAATGTTTTGGTAGCGATTTCCGTGCCTGGTTCCTTTTACTTTAACTTATCTGCACATGAATGCTGAGTCTGGTAAACTTTCAATGTCACAATAATTATTGATGATTACCAATCTACTGCCCTAATCCAAAAGGGAACAATTGAAATTATGGAGTCCGAATCCTATCGAAAATGAGTTGCTTGAGTTCACAAAAAATAGTCAACTTTGATTTTTTTCTCTTTTTTTTAGCTATCTCTTAAACCAAACATTTCTTTGCCTTTCTTTATCTGATTTGATTTTAATGTTTCCAGCTTATTGCTCTAGTTGCTCTCTAAAACCTTTCATTTCAGTAAGGTTCAAGATAGCTTGATCCAACATATTAAAGGGAAAGCAAAAGCAATTATAGTTTAAGGAGGCTGGAAAAGTCCATTAGCAAATGCTATTAAATGCCCATTTCAACAAGATCCAGCCCAATTTCTATCATCTTGCTAGGTAAATGGGCACACCAAGACACAGTCAGCAGAAATAAATAGTATACACAATTATTTCCAATAACTAATGTCACATGGCCCACCCTGAATGCAAAACATTTCTTTCTCCACTTTTTACCTGCTGCTTCGCTTTGCTCTAGCTCTGGCATAATATGCTTCATATGCCTTGGGTTTCAGCTCCAGTGCTTTGGTTGCAAACTCCTCTGCCATTCCAAAATCCTGCCAAGCACAACACATTGATATTAGCAATTCGGAATACTATGTCAGAGGAGGGAAAATTCTGTAATTGTAACTGTACCTGAAACAGTTTTCAACTAAAATGTTTTTCACTCTCATTTTTTCAGGTTACAATGCCACACAAGCAACAATTGACTCTATTATATCAGAAATTGATGGTATTCTATTGAATATGAACGCTAAGACTGCAAGTCTTCCAACCAATCTACAAAATTGAACTCCTTGAACAAATGAGACAGAACTTGTTATTACCATTCAATCACAGTCACCTCCAAAATATTGCCATTGTTTTCTGGCCCTTTACATTTTTGCACATTGAGTGATCTTAAATATAAAAGGGTACATTTTGCTATCACTGTATCACATGCTGTTATATTTCACAAGTCCAGCTCAAACCAGGTCTGATTGCATGGTTTAAACATGGAGTTGACTAGATTCAAGTGTAAAGAGATAGTGCTGTCAACACATACAACCACTGCTGTGAGAAGAAGGATCACAAACACTTCAATAATCTGTTTTTAAATATTGCAAGCTGCTAAGTCAGCTCCAGTCTGGTCCATTAGTCTAACCGTTCATATAAATAAATCTAAAATGTAAAACAAAAATTATAACACATTCCGCAAAGAATAAAGAAAGAACCAATTTTATAGTTTAAAAGTCCATTCAATAAAGAGAGCAACTTCAACAAGAGTAACAAATTTCTCCCTACATTGAGTATGAATTTAATTTCACTCATCTTAGGTATGCACAAATATCACACTCACCACTTTTAACCAACTCTCTCCTCCTGCAATCACCATCTCAACTACTTTAGTTTAACTTTCTGAACTTTTTATGCACACCTCAGAAAACTGAATCCTGATAATTATATTAAGTCAACATCATAGAATCATGGCATGGAAACAGGTCCTTCAAGTCTACTGAATCTGTGCTGACTACCAAGCACCCATTTATACCAATCTCTTTTTTTTTTAAACCCTATAAACGCCCTCAAGGTTTTCCCACTCATCTACAAACTAGGGGCAATTTACAGTGGCCAATTAACCTAACAACTTGCATATCCCTGGGATGCAGGAGGGAAACAGAGCACCTAGAGGAAGTCCACATTGTCGGAGGAGCTTGTGCACACTCCACATGGACAGCACCAGACATCAGGATTAAATCTAGGTTGCTAAAATTGCACCACTGTGCAAGTCTTCTGAGCTTTCTGGTTAGGTTGTTAATGGATATATGGTCTAAGGTATATATAAAATAAAACTAGATGCGAATTGCTCCTATGTTGCAGTCAGTAGCAAGGCAAGGGATTGAGCTAAAACTATGAATTGAGACACAAGGAATGACAGATGCTGGCTGACCTGCTGAGTTACTCCAGCACTTTGTGTTTTGCTCGAAACGATGAATTATTTACCTGGAGATGGGCCAAAGATGCTTAAATCGGACAGCATGTGAAGATAATGCACTATAGAAAGGTTTGGCCTCCTTTCTCTCAGAATTTATTCCGCACCAAGCAGGGAATCCCCTGATCTAATCTTTGTGTGCCTTGCTATGCGAAGTGAGAGAAAAGAAAAGGTGTGTTCAAGAGGAACGTAAATTACCATACATCACCATTTCTCCCTATAATTTGCAGATTCAATGTGGCAATAAGTATAAAGTGGCAAATGGGAGCTCTATAACTTACGGTGTAAAGATTCACGACTAGATTCATTGGTCTGCAACATAGTAGAATGGTGCAACTTTGCACAGCTCCAGTGACCCAGGTTCAGCCCTGGCCTACGTGCCATCTGCATATTTCCATGACTGCACTCCTCTGGGTTAGTTTCCCCCTCACATCCCAAAGATGGGAACTTAGAAAAGAAATTGCAAGGGCTTGGTTGAATTCTTTGCATTATCGTTAGACACAGCTGAGGTGCCAGAGCACTGCAGTGATGCAGCTGATAGTGCCGCTGCCTCATAGCACCAAGACAATAACACATAGACTAAGGTTCGATCCTGACCTCGGGTGCTGTTTATGTGAGGTTTGCAAGTTCTCCCTGTGACTGGATGGTTTTCCTCCGCCTGCTCTGGTTTCCTGCCACATCCCTAAGATGTGCGGGTTTGGACGTTAATTGGCCTCTATAAATTGCCCCGAGTATGTTCGGAATGAACGAGAAAGTGGAATAACGTAGAACTAAGTGACGGATGATCAATAGTCGGAGATGGACACAAAAGCTGGTGTGACTCAGCGGGACAGGCAGCATCTCTGGAGAGAAGGAATGGGCGACGTTTCGGATCGAGACACTTCTTCAGACTGATATCAGGGGAGGGGGTGGGACAAAGATAGAATGTAGTCGGAGACATTAAGACACGAGGGAGAATTGGGAAGCGGAAAGGGGATAGAGAGAGAAAGCAAGGGCTATCTGAAGTTAGAGAAGTCAATGTTCCTACCACTGGGGTGCAAACTACCCAAGCGAAATATGAGGTGCTGTTCCTCCAATTTGCGCTGGGCCTCACTCTGGCAATGGAGGAGGCCCAGGACAGAAAGGTCAGATTGGGAATGGGAGCACGAGTTGAAGTGCTGAGCCACTGGGAGATCAGATAGATTAGGACGGACTAAGCGGAGGTGTTCAGTGAAACATTTCAGACCGTTCCGTATCAGAAAGGGGGAGATCAGGGGGGATGGTGAACACACGGCAAGGGTGGGGGTTGGGATCGGAGGAAGGCAACTGAGTAGATGGAGGCCGAGGCGATGTCTGGTGGGTGTTCAGAGAGGAGGGGGGCATGAGAACTATTGGATGGGTGGGGAGTAGCTGGGGTCACCTGGCTAAAAGGGGAAGGGGTCAATAGTCGGCTTAGACTCGATGGGCCAAAAGGCCTGTTTCCGTGCTGTATCTAAAACAAAACTGATGGCTAATACTCTGTCAATACTTAAGAAGGGCTGAAAGAAAAACCTGGGAACTGGAGATCAGTAAACCCAACATCTATGGTAGATAACATATTGGAGGAGATTAAGATATACGTGCATTTGTAAAGACAGGGGTTAATTAAGGATGTGTAGGAAGACACTGCAGATGCAGGTTTAAACCGAAGATAGACACCAAAAGCTGGAGTAACAGGCAGGGTCTCTGGAGAGAAGGAAGAGTGATGTTTCGGGTCAACATCCTTCTTCAGACTATTAAGGATAGTTAGTCAGTACTGATTTGTGTGTGGGAGATTGTCTCTCACAATTTTTTTTAAAGAGGAAACCAAGAAAGTCAATGAGGGCACGGCCATAGACATAGTTTATATGGACTTCAGCAAAGTCTTTAAAAAGATTCCACATGGTAGAGGTTTAGGTCAAACCGAGGCAAATAGGACTAGCCTAGATAGGCATCTGATAAGCTCAGATGAGTTGGGCTAATCAGCCTATTTCTGTGATGTATATCAGAATAGGTTGTAGGAAATAGGTGGGGAAATGGGATTGATGAGACTGGTCGAGAGATTCAATGGGTTTGAATGGTTTCATTCTATGTCATAAGGAAGTATGATTAGGTGAAATGTGGCAACAGAAACTGTTCCCAAGAAGTTTCCAATACTTAAACAAGAACATAATTATTTTTAAATGTGACCCATTATCATTATTTTAAGTGTTTTGGTTTATTAATCACTCGTAAACATGCATAGCATTTAAGCATCTGTACATATGAGCTTGATTGCTCTGTATGCCTTTATTTGTATTAAAAAATGTCAAAATATTGAAAAGGAATTTTGGGGGCATATCAGCTTTAAACAAAGCTCCTTGCATCTTCTATTTACCAAAGAGGCCATTGGACATACATTCATTTTTCTCCGACATCGTGAGAGGTTCAGGAATAGGGACACTTTCAACTCCCGAAACGTTTTTAAATCTTCTCCAAATCCTTCTCGTGGGAATTTCTTCAACGCGTATTGGTATCGTTGTGCTGCTTCCTTCACTTTTCCTTTCTGATCAAACAGGAGAAAAAACAAAAAATTACAAACATACTTTGAAATGTTTCCAGAAGATTAGCTAACATGCAGAATTCTGTAAATCACATCTTTTGGCTTGCTTGGAACTATCAGCTAAGCAACATGTTAAAAGGGATTAACTATTGCTGACTTTAAAACTCATCTGAGGGCAGAATCTTGGAATTAACAAGCAACCACACGCTTGTTGGACCTCATACAGAGATATTTCAAAATTTAGCAATCTTAAGAAATAAATCTATATTATCCTAAAATGACTGCAAATCAATCCTGATGTTTCTGATATTTCCATGTTAGAAGAAAGCCAAAATAATTGTCCTGAATAGAGAAAATCATTTAGCTCATATTATGCAATAAAGTAATACTTCTTGGGATGTCACTCACAAATTCCAACTGTACAACTGCTTTCAGTCATTTATTTTATATCTGCAGTGATTCCAAATAATGAACTAGATTTGGGATATCTTTTAGAATTTGGTGCTGTCTGTAATATTTCCTCTGGACAATTCACCATACATTGTATGATATGCTGCTGCTCAATTCCAAGAATTCTCTTCAAAAATCTATAAACATCCTGAACATAATTAGTAACTTACCTTTACAGTGAAATCAATTGTCATAAAAAATAAGTATATTATTACAACACTAATATGTAACAGGGATAAAATTCAAATAGAATGTTTTAACGTGGTAATGGACTCAAGTAGCACAGAAATAGGCCCTTCATCCCAACTCAACCATGCTATATTTAACCATATCTAAACACTTCCTCTCAATATAAATATCCATACGTGATTTCAAATGCAGACAAGCTAACAAGTTTTCCAAACATCCCCATTCTGACTTACATAATTTTGCTACTGTCCTGTGGCTTGTTATCTAGCACCTCCTGCTACTGCTATGGTTAAGTTATTGGACTAACATTTAGAATTCTGGACCTGGAGTTTGAATTCAAGCATTGCATTTGCAGAACTAAAATCCACACAATTAATTAAACCTATAATTTAAAACAAGTCAGCAACTGTGAATGTGAAACTACTGAATTGTAAAATAATGCTTTTGCAATTCACAAAAGGAAACCTGCCATATTAATGCAGTCTTGGCAATTTGTGACTTCCAATTTTACTTCCTCAGTTCAGGGGCAATTAAGGATGGACAATAAATGCTGCCACTGCCAGCGACATCCACATCCAATAAATGATTGTGAAAAATATCTATGCTTTGATTTTTAATACTATTTCAGTCTAGTTCAACTCAAACTTCAGAAATAGTTTTCAAACTTAAGTGTTAAAAATATCTACTCCATTGCACATTCCTTGTTTGGTGAATAATTACAGAATCAACTGTGGTATCTCACCAGAACGCTGGATACTCAGCATCCTACTAATTTTAGAATTTCATCATCACATTCCTTCTCTTTTCATCCATTCATGGTCCATTTTCTACCTTCCACTTTGGATTTGTTTTGGCCATCTATCCTCTTCTAAAACTTATGATTTTTTTGTATCAACCATTATCCTTAAAATTTTTTAAATCTTTTAAATAATTGTTTACATGCCACTAATGAGAAATATGTTAGTTTGAACTTTTCCCGTAATTCCTTCTTACTGCATTTGTTAGTCCATTTAAGGGATCTTTTTTCTCTAATTCTGATAAAGGTTATCAACACAAAACCTTAACCTATTTTTTGCTTCTGTGAGATGCAGATATAGCTATGCATTAAAGCCTTCACTGTTTTAAGAACGCATTCGCTATGCAGCCAGAGGCAAAAACTAGACATGACTCAATACAGAGAGCTACTTATCCTGAATGAAATTCATCACAGCCCTTTGAATGGATATTTGGTGAAATTTTAAATCCATTTCCACAAGGCATCATTTAGAAGTCAATTCAGCCAGCTTGATCAATTCCCAAGGATCCAGATTAGGGCTGAAGGAACAAAGTATCAGGCCAACATGAGATGTTTCAACTATTAATCACTTGTCAAAGGCAATGAATTTATTTAGCATTGTTAATGCCACAGAATGTTGGAGAGGCTTTAATTAAGTTTATTGACCAAATAATTGGATAAAGATTTTTAAGTCAAGGAACTTCTTCAGGAATAGATAGATTGAGGAAGCAGAGTAGCAATAGATCTCCAAAGCTTGGGATTGAGATAGCTGCCATTTGTGGTGGGCATGAGGGTTGAATTAGCAGAGTGTTTAGAAGTGATGGGGCAATAGATAAGAAATTAGAGAGGGGGAGGCATTCTCTTGGGAAGGTGAATACTGAAGCATCATAGCGATCTAGAAAGTCAGGACAGTTCCACCATACCTACAGATAATTTCCTTCCCCAACTCATTATTGGTATTCTTTGAACACTAAAGTTGCATCGAAGAAGACAGAAATGCTCACCAAATGATAAATGGAATGAGCTACAATGAGTTTAGATGGTTCAGTGGATTAACTCAAAAATCAATATAGGAAAAGGAAAGAAAATCTGTTTTCACCACTACTAAAAAGATGTGCAACAAACTCCAGTTCTAAAGAATTCTATAAGAATAATTTCCAAGAATGCTACGACATTGGACCCATCGCCCCACCTTTTTTTCCACTATACGTAAGATGTGCTTCACAAATCTAACCACAAGCTCAGTTGCCAAAATATGATGACATTATAGTTGTACTTTGTGAAAGAACTTAAGATTATTCCAATTGGACAGTTAATCAATGCTGTAATCAAGTAACCTAGAGAACTTAGTCCTGGCAATATGCCAAGATTGTACAGTTATTAAAGGCAAGGCAGCCCAGATCCTTTCTATTGTGTGGGGACACGAAAATTAAAGCTGAGCCACTAGGTGTCAGGGTTACCGTGCGAGATGAAAGATTGACTCTACAAATGTTGTGAAACCAGGTGCCAAGATATGTGCAACTCCAGAAATTCTCCAGAGGCCTTTATTTCGAAACTCCCACAATGCAAAGCATTGTAACGTTTGCACGCAATACGTCCATGATCCCGTCTGCGCTCACAATACGATCATGGCTGATCATCCAAATATTGAAATACATTATTCCCACATTCTATTCACATTGCCTGGATCTTCCAAAGTTGGGATTTAGGTGCAGGAAGCCAACCAGAGGAAATCCCCAGAGATTTTCCTCACTTCTCTATTTTCAGCATTTCTCCGGGTTAGAATTCCGAGGCTGGGAATCCGAGTTGTACAGATATTTAACTACATTATGGAACAACACTGATGCATTCACAGCTACATCAGCCAGTCAGCTTCTTGTTTATTTACATAGATCAGCTCGAATATTTCAAATTTGGAATCATGACAAATAGTTTTTGATGTTTCCCAAATCGTGCTTCCAACCATTCAGCTTTCTTTTCTCCCTATGATATCATTTTGCATATTTCTTAAGGTGTGTAAGAAGATCGTGATCCATTCTCTACCTTTTATTCTTTACCAATTTACTTATATAATACTTCGTGGTCATTATAAAAAAAAGCAAAACATGAGAGTTCATTTCCAGAGGAATAGTATTGAAGGGCAGTAATGTTACGCATCGGATCTTGGATGAACCTTACATTAGCCTTATAATAAAAACATGTGGTCGCCATTTGACCCATTGGATCCATGCAGCTTGCCGTGAGCAATTCCATTAATCCCGTTTTCCCCATTACCTTACTTTGATGTATCACTGCAATGTGTTCACTCTCACATCTTCCCATCAACTGCCCTTTGATTCTTTTTGCTATTAACCTGCACTAAGGAGTAATATATAATGAATGAACCTACCAGCACACTTTGGGGTTTCAAAGGAAATTGAAGCACTCCGAGGAAACTTACAGTCATGGAAATAATGTGCAAAATGGCCCAAAAGCACCTAAGATTTTTGTATCTATTGAACCTCCAAGGTCAAAGGAGTTGTGATGTAACAGTTAGTGCTGTTACCTCACCACACATCTCCAACTTGTGCACAGTGAATCAATTTTTTATTTTATAAAAAATACAATGGAAACGAGGTTTACCAGAATGAGTGCAGAATTGAAAAGTTACATCCATCTGGAAAGACTTAGTAGACTGAAGTTTTTTTAATTCTAATAAGGATATGACGAAGTGGTGATCGTGGTTTGATAAAGTTTGTCAGGGAAGTCATTATGAGGTTTTCCATTGCAAGGTAGACCAGGGACAAAGGTAATAAATAAGTGCATGTTAAATGGCAAGAGGACTAACCATACGATTCCTTCTCTGTCATTTAGTAAGATCCTGGCTGATCATTTACTTCAACTGTACTTTTCTGCTATACCTGTTCATTTCTTTGAATACAAGTGGCCACTAATGAATCCAATATATGATTCAGGAGTAATGTTATCAGCTCAAATCAGGTAAGAGCTTGAAATAGTTCATGGAAAATGCATAATGCATTTAAAGAGGTCAGATGATGGATCAAAAGACTGGAAGGATATATTGCTGGATATATGGATGGGAGATGTGGCCCAGCTGGCTGAATGGACTGTAAATATTAGTTATACTTCCCATGTAAGAGTTACGATGTAGGTCCCTCAAGCCAGCTCCGCTATGCAATGCTATAATTGATACTGCTTCAAGTCTACATTCCTACCTGCTCACCACATTCCTTTATTCCCGAGTGAATAAAATCCACTCTCAGCCATATTCTGAGCATCCACAACCTTTTAAGATGGGGAACGCAAAGATGCGCAGTCTCTTTTGTGAAGAACTTTCTCACCTATAAATTGCTGCCGTTTATCTCGGGAAATGGACACAGCTCTGCAACTAGGGGAACCAATTTATCTGTACCTACCTATCGTTCCATTTCAGATTTTAATAAATCCCAATGTTATTACTTCTTCTCAACTCTTGAGAGCCCATGAAGTGAATGTAGTCCAGTTCTATCTGATCTTTCATGAGAAAATCCTTACCCTCACATTCTAGGTATTGTTCCAGTGAACCAATATTCCATTACTCCGAAGGCATTTTTCTTTTCACATGGACATTAACATCCAAAACAACTCCAGACTTGGTTTTACTAAATCCTATGTAGTGGTGTTGCAAGGCTTCTTTATTCTTGTATTAAAACTGTCTCCATCTCACCTCTCAATAAAGGGCAACCTGGCATTTGTCTTCCTAACTTCTCTCCATCACTGCAGGCTAACTTTGTTAATTTACATCTCCCACCTTATACAGATTATACTTAAGAACCTGACTGAAATTGTTAAATCATCACCGTTCAGAGTTTGTTTTTTTCCTTTTGCTTATCTCTTGCAGAAGCATCAGTAACATAAGGAAAGGGAGAAACATAGAAAATAGGTGCAGGAGTAGGCCATTCGGCCCTTCGAGCCAGCACCGCCTTTCAATATGATCATGGCTGATCATCCAAAATCAGTACCCCGTTCCTGCTTTTTCCCCATATCCCTTGATTCCATTTCAGGTGCCTTGATTTGGATTAGTGAAACTAACTCTGCTATTTTGTGAAGCTTTTTGTGGAATTTGAATAGTTACTGCAGTAGGGAAACAAGCATACCTTCTGAGAGAGGTGGGAAATGGATATTCAGTGTCAAACACATTGCTTTTGCATATTCTGGCAATTTAGGGAGATTTATATAAAACAACACATTTTTTTTGGAAATGCAATATCCTCCACAAACCCACTCCCTCAATTTTACTATATTTTGGGGAGCTGTAACAGTGTAAAGCAGACAATTGTGTTACAATATATTTAATTGACCCAAATGATTAGTAGAGACATATACGTATTCTTAGAAATTGCAGCTGGAAAAATCCATGAAAAAATTCCTATATTCGTAAATTCTGAATTTATTGCTATACTTTGAATATTAATCTATTTATTGGTTTAAAAAAGACATAATCATCTCTCTTTAATTCTTTGAAGCGGCATCTTAAAAACTGGAAACGCGGATATTGCTGATTGTGTAAATTACGTCTGCATTTATGTGCGTGAATTTGGAAAGGATAGAACACAGTATAACGTTCGTTCCTTAATGCTGAGGTCCATCCCAACAATCTAGCTGCCATGTCCAGAACTACATCAGATCAGAATAGATTGGGAGGAATAATCTAAAGGGAGTCTAATTTTTTCTGAAGCATTGTTGAATTATACTGCATACGGTATATTGCTGATGGGAAGATTTCAAATTTAGGTAAAACTAAGGCAAGTAAATAAAAGCATTCTAGGTAATTTTATCCAGGTATTAAAAGTAGTATCAGAATTAACTTGGTGCCCAAGAGGAAAAGGGAAGTGCCTCAGCCAGTTGCAGTTTGGTCCTGGCACCAGCTAATCTCTGGTTCATCCCACCTTGTAAAACATGTCTCCTTCTTCCATCAGCTTGCTCAAGAGGATGATCATGATGTCCGGTTTTGAAGTGGCCATTGCCCACGTCGCTGGACCTGCAGTGCACAGGATGCATGAGGGGTAAAACACACGCAATGCCAGGGTAGGAAACCATATGAAAAACACCTATAGGCGAATGAAGGTAGAGAACAACTTTCCATGTTTAGATATTGTGCCATATGACTATCAGTTAAAATAGCATCAATCTCAATTGTTAGGGTATCCAGCTAATTATATATAGTAGCTTATTAAGAGTAAACTTCCTAAAATTTATTTAAAATTGAATGGGAGCAATTATTGGTGGTGAATTTGATTTTGATGCTTCTATGTGCCTCAGTGTTAGTAAATCACTTATTTCATAATATG
Source organism: Amblyraja radiata (assembly GCF_010909765.2). Taxonomy (NCBI): domain Eukaryota; kingdom Metazoa; phylum Chordata; class Chondrichthyes; order Rajiformes; family Rajidae; genus Amblyraja; species Amblyraja radiata. The sequence continues at coordinate 13,920,546 of NC_045971.1, read as the reverse complement.
TCAGAATTATTATACGTAATAATTGTAATTTTATGAATTAAGTGATTATGGAGATGTGGGGATGGTATATTAAACTAAAAAATATGCAATTTAGTCACAATCACAGCTAAGCCTCATCCTGTCATATACAGCTCGGGTATGAAGGTTCAGACAATATACAAGATCATTCTTTAGAGTGGCATCTTAACGATGTTTGTATCACCTCAGCCTTCTGTGCAACCTAGAATGGTGCAAGTGTTTTAAAGCCTGAAAGCTTTAGGTTAATTTAATATGAACTCCATTTGGTTTAGTACTGTGAAACTATGTTAATTAAAAATGGAAATAGATATTTTGGGTATAAGTTTAACTGAAAGCAATTTGATATTCAGCACAAAGAGATCACCTGTTGCCTGTTCGGCAGTTCAGAGAAATAAGAAGGCAGAGCTCTAACTCAATTTGGCATTCACCTGAGTTTAAGTGGCTTATTTGTTGACACTCTTTCCGAAAATTCTTTATGTACATTGTGTTACTTACATCAATGGATTAAAAGCTTGTCAAAATGACAGGCATACAAATTATCAACAAGAACTACTCAACTAAAAGTCTTACCCAGTGAGACTTGAATCTTAACTGGGAACATTTGAATTACTCATGGCAAGTTTATTCCAAAGAAGACAACTGCGGGAATATTTGATGTGACCGAACAATAATTTATGTCCAGCAGTAAAATAAAAAGAGGCAGTAATATAATTTAAAATAATTAAATGGGTGATTGCTCGGTGCTGAAGAGGAAAATTGAGCGTAAATACATGGCAGTAGGACGAGGATGACTGTGGCATTTGTTAGGCCAGATTGATTTTTCAATCACAATTTAGGTGCAGAATGAGATATGATCATAATTCCATTAATTAATATAGGACCAGGAAGCAGCCAGATGTAAGCATGGCAATAGATTCAATTGAAGGGCAGGGCGCAAGGGAGGTAAGCAGGAGCAAAGCGCCCCACCCAATGAAATGTAAAACAATTCTATGGACATTTGTCCTATAATGTTAAGGTGTACCATCTAAAAGCCAGTAAATTAAAAATGCACACCCTCTTGAGGCACTGATATAGATAGGCGCTGACCATAGAATTTGCTGCAATTTCCATGACAACTGTGTATGTGAACATACTCCAAGGATGTTACTTGTAAGGTTTGCTAGAAAGTGTAAGGGGGAACCTTGCTGCAAGTTCAAAACATTCACCATCTCTATAGCAAAAGAGAAACGATTGACACATTGAAAGCAGCTCTTGCAAAATGCTGCACTATAGTGAGGGGGAGAAATGGCAGCACTGCAAAGTAGAACTCTCCAATTTCAGCAATGCTGTATTAATATGTAGCTTTAATATTTGTTTTGGTAACAATGCTGTGTTAATGTAGTTGAATGGGATTTTTAATTCTTTATATGAAACACCATCGGGTGTAAGAAAAACTGCATGAGTGACTTCTTACTATTGTTTTTACATTTATAAATCATGTCCACATTATTAAATTTATTTAAAATGGACATGTTCGCAAACACATTGCTGATTTGGGTTTAAAGACAGTTAAAAAAAAACTACTTAGTGAGAGGTGATGGAGAAAATGATGGTGATTTTTTTCTCCCCAGAAACAATGACATCCATTTTGAATTTGATAAACACATCATCATGGTAATTTATTTCACGGACGTTTTAAATGTTGGAAACAACAGCCTCACTACTCTTCTTACAAGGACTCTCAATGAATCAGTCACACGCAAATGCCTCTGTAAAGGTTTGCGTTTGAGATCCTTGTTCTTTTATGTGACAAATTTGAAAGGGATTGTGTTAGTTCACTTGAGGAGGTTCTTGAAACAGAAACAAATCTCAAGGATTTGAATCAGTGGCTCTTCAGCCACACGACAGCTTCTGACATGGTCATCAGCAATACTGCATACATTAAGTCAGAAACTGAGTACTTCAGGCATCTAGCTCTCTGCCTCTAATCTCTGGAGGCAGACTGACAGGGAAATGTTTTGACGTCATAGCTCTCAAAATTCCATGTTGATATTCTGAGATTTGAATTAATTTAGAAATGTTACATGGCAGATATTTCATATTCAAAAACCTTCTTCAAAATTGTGCAGAAACAGTCTGACAGGGTTGAGAAATTCTGGTATGAAACCATCAAATAGAATTGGAAGAAGTGAGAAACAGGAAAAGGAAGGGGTTACTGGATTTTCAGTGGTTTTATTTGCAGGGAGGCAGCTACTGCAATTTATTAAAAATAAAAGCAAAGAACATATCCTTAACACCGACCAATGAACTTCACATCCAATAGATTATTCCTGGAGCACTGCTATAAATGTAATATCATTAATTTGGTGACCGATTGCAGATAATTAACATTTGATCCAATTAATTGGGGCAGAAAATAACATGATAATCATGGCATCAATAGTGGTTAAAAGGGACTAGGTATATCCATATTGTCCCCTTTCCATCTGATCCAAAAGATATATCACTGATTCACAATTTAGTGTTACTGTTTACCAAATAAGTTGTCCTCTACAACAATCCTATTGGTTGCTTTCATCAGGGGTAAAGAAAGAAAAGCACATGAATCTTTCATGCTGTCCAGAATGAACTGGATGGGGGCAAACAAAAACAAATCAAATCGTGTACCTCGAGGACGACTTGGGAGTGTTTGGCAACCTTGTCAGTGATGAAGGAAAGAGAAAGAGGGAAGGGAAGGGATTTTCAAAAGACATGAGGATGAAGAACAGAAAAGAAAAAAAATTGCAGTGAGCAAGCAGCAAAGCCAGTGCATCAGCAAATCATTGCACAAAAACACAGCACACAAGAGGAACTGTGTGAAGCCAAGCATACACATAATTGTCTGAAGCACACGCACAGAAAGCTGCCTATAGCATACGGTAACATCAGAAGCATTAGTTCCAAAGCTGGAAGATTTATTTGATTTGGGGACCCGACTCTCAAAATATTCAAAGATAAATACGGGTCCTAGCTTTTTCTAATGTTTCTGCACAAAATATATGTACAGATGTAAAAGGCAACATAAATCATTGCACTAATTGGCTACATCAAAGAATGCGGTGTTATCATCTGCATGATTGAGATCTGAGGTCCCCACTCAAACTTAAAACCAGCAGCAATGCTGTTGACTTTCTCTGACCCCACATCCACTTCTATTTTTGGGTTGTACATCAGAACCACTTCATAATAAATATCTATCATGACTTTTAAATGGTTTTGAAAATGTTACATAATGACAGTGAGATCAGACTTATCTCTTCTGAATATCATATTCAAGGCAGTAGCATTGAAGTATACAAGAACACGTAGAAATTAAAGAGAAGTGTATATTAACAGAAGAAACCCTGATATAGATTAAAAACTTGATGGTTAGATACACAACCAATCCAAAAGTATTGCATTCAATGGTAATATTCCATTGGTTAACATCAATAACAAAAACAACCAAAAATACATATTTTCCCCATGTATGACTGGAACAAAGTATTGCTCATTTCTACACCACTCCTACCAAATAACAAACAGCAGACAAGTAACCAAATTGATTAAGTCAAAAGTGTTCATTTCCAGATATATTTTCCAAGTGATAATGCCTTTTTAGGCTTAAGTGCGAAACAAAAGGATTCTCTGTAATTTTCAGTGTGGAGGGCTCTTTATAACTTCCCTGTTGTAGAAAAAAAGATTGGAATAACACAAGCTCTTGTTAGCTTCAAGAAATATATCCATGTTCTCCTTTTGCCCTTCTGGTGGCCAAAGTAAGTTTAATTAAAAATATATCCCAGGATGAAAATGTTGGTCATCAGCCAATTTACCAAGTTTCTGAACATCTTTGAGCAATTAATAAAGAAAACAACAAATTGTGTCTCAATTTTCAAGAGATTTTTTACGAAATTCCAACATCAATGAAACACTGTTAATATAAAGTTTCACTGAGGAACAAATGTATTACACTAGCTACAAGAGAAAAAAAAATAATGTGACATGAAAGCTTTCATGACAATTACATTTAATCATATCGTTAACTGGTTATTTAACAGATTTGGATGAAATACCAAGGTTCTGATGCTTTCTACTATAAAGGCATTATGGTGGTCATTAAAGTCTTTCAGAGACTACATCATCACAATTAATACTAAAGATATCCGGGGCCTGCTTTGTTGGTGATCCTACAAAATATTGAGCTGTAAAAAGAGCAAAAACCTACATTCATTAACCTGGAGACTTTCTGATATTATAATAGCCGAACAAAAAAAACATCCAGCTAAGAAGAAATTTACATTAATTAACATTTGATACGAAACATCTGTTCATATAACCAAAAATGTTTGCAAACCAGAAAACACTTAAAAAATAATCTTTTATAACAACACTGTTTAAATGTGCACTGAATTTGCTGCATCTTATAAATATATAAATCTGGTATATCATTTGAAATGCTGGATTGATACAATTCAATAACAAAGACTTAGTGGGGTTTTTTTGCCACTAATCATACACAAAGCTTGAACCCATACATACGTATGGCCAAGAACTGTACATCATTTTGATCCATAACAGTAACCAATCAGGTAAAAGAATATGGGAACATATATTCAAAGACATATCCCACATGATGACCATTCTATTATGTACACTGAATGTGTTTGTCTGCTATCATTGCAGCCCCTTTTGGAACAGAACAGCAGTATGCAGAATCAAAGCTCCATCAATTCATCTATAACATTGTATTTTCATTTCTGTAGTCACTATGTGATTGTGAAGCATTCAATTATGTGTCAGTGCCATGTCTAAAATCTGTAGACCACTTTTTGTATCATTTGGTTCATTTACGTTAATGAATCAAAGACCTGATGAGGAAGGGTGTCTTATTATTTATACGTCTAACATCCGGCCACTGAAGAGGCAACATATACATTGAAATGTTTCATTAACAGACAGGTAATGAACATTAATGTATTCTAAAATATGATCTCATAAGAGCTGCTAATGGCTTTAACTTCCATATATGCCAATGGTTTGGGCAGAGGATCTGCTTCCTAATGATGTAATATTTACATTAGCAAATAAAAAGGGGAAAAAAAATCAAAGGTTTACTTTCCATTTTTAATACTATATTTAATATTAATCTAACCAACAATGTTGGTACACTGTTTGATTTTCAAGAACATTTATTAACCAAATACTGTAACTGTATTGTGTTGTTAAGTATTATAGTTGGGCTGAATATAATAAGTGGAAAACTTCATGAATTAGCAACAGGTAATTCATCAAACAAGATATTGCAGCATAAGAAATGTGATTAAACATAATCAGAAATGAAGGACAAAAGATTTCCAAAGCTGTATTTGGCAGTACGTGATTTAAATGTCTTTGATTTGAAGCAAATTTTTAAACTTTCTTTACATACATGAACTTTTAGGCAAGATCAATTCATGATAAACCACAACCTGTCTAATTCTCATCCAACACGCCAAAGCATTTTATTATTTCCAATGCATTCTCAATATCTTCCATTTCCTGTTAAGGAAAGTAACTGCACTGTTAAGTTCTATTTTGTAATTATTTTTCCTAGAGAATATATATATTGTTTTGTTTTAGAATTGATGTATCTAATACTATGTTATTCCCTCTAATCCATCATGTGTTTCCATCATGATCCAAACATCTGCCTGCAATCAGTTTTTGTAAGAAAATAAGGTAGACTTCCCATGCTGGCATGCTGTCCATGAGGCATCAGAGTAAAGTTAGTAAGAAAAACACCAAATGTATCTCACCTAATTGATTAAAAGCTTATTAGCTTGTTATTACTTCCTTCTTAGCATGGAGACTCAATGTGGTAGAACTTTATCACAGAAGGCAATTAAGATTAAATTTAAAAATAACTCCAGAAGAATAATAATGTTTCTTCAGTTTAGTAACTTATTTGAAGTGCAAGTTTCAATAATTGCAAATAGTATATTTGCTTAGTTTCCTCTCTATCCCTAATTATTAACAATGTTTAGAAGTCAACTATTTTGTAGCTGGCTTAAATGCAAATTAGAAAGGTTAACAGGAATCTGCATGGCAGCATCTACCGTAAATGAAGTTTGAAAGGTTATTATGTTATTTATAGGAAATTCCAATGAATAACACAGTCAAGGAAAATGAAATAACAAACAAGATTCTAGTGTTTCTATAAAGGCATCTATTATAAAAGCAAGGAAATCACAGTGTATATATACAAGCTTAGAACACAGATTCCATTTCATATGGCTGTTTTAGCTGTTAAGAGGCAGAATATCAGAAGCTATTCAGTGATAGAAAGGATATTCTGAAATTATACCAACAAGGAGAGATTCCAGTTAAAAAGGGAACAGTTTAAGAAAATGCTTGCCTTTTTAATTCTAATACTTTTACAAATTTGAATCCACTGGTTAGAAAATTATTACCATAGTACGAAAATTGAAGAATTAAGTTTAAAGGTATTTTTATTTGATTAAAAAAATACTTTATCACAAGTGACTGTTGTGAGAGACTAGCATAATTTAAAAGGGAAATGGAAAAACATTTAAAGTGGGAAGGAAAGGGAGAACAGAATGAGAGAAGGTAGGTCTGGTTGAATATCTAATGGTGTTTATCCGTGCTTTAGGTTTCTACTGCAATCTTTTAAAATAAAATGTCAGAATAATAAGAGAAACTACGTTTTTTGAGAAGACAAAATTACTTTAAGACAAAAATTGAACAGTGGATTGTCCAATTGGTAAGTGAACATAACATAATTTGCAGCAGTGGACTAGCCAGTGCTAAATTTATTGTAGATCCGAGAAGGCTATTAGATGTAGCTGTGCATGAATTTATGCCAGAAAAGTAGTTAAGGAAAGGATTAAGAAATTGGCTGCAATTGGCCCACCATTCAATGTACTCACATTATTATTTTTTTTGATACAAAAGGTACAGGAGAATGCTACACCTGAGCAACTGCACCATTATACCCAGGAAAACTTGGAACTTGCAGATTAACAGAGGGCAAAGTCAGTCTTTGATATAACATCACATTTTAATTGGTTGCAAAAGCAAAGTAATTAATAAAACAAAAAAAAACGAATTGCAAATCAGGTTCAATGAAGTATCGTAAATGATTCTCAAACAATAACTCTGGGCATCAGTGATAATTGCTCAGAAGTTACTTTATCTGACCTTCCTTAGCACTAAATCCACTGCGAATTTTTGTGAGATTTCTATACAGTAATCTGGAATAAAATTCACGGAGAAAAAAGCTTCAAGAAATGTCTCCCTGTTAAAGGAAATGCATGATATGGTTTAAGTGTGCAAAACTTCTTGCACGCAGCTTCAAGCAAGGTATGGAGGAAGAACTGATGAGACTATAATTTTCCAGCTGCATTAAATAGATTGGTTGACTTTAATGTGGAACACTTGTGGATCTTTATCAGCAATCAGAAAGTATAAGGATGCAACATCAATATTAAGACTAAACACTAATAGCTATAATTTAACTGTGTTTCTGAAAAAAAGCTGTAGAAGCATTAATATATCACTCCAGACTTTTTACATTTCTAACAGAGTTTAAGTTCTTTCATAAACCATTAAGAACGAAGACTGTCGGCCACTCAATTGGCCCTGCCCAAACAGGGTCCAAATTCTGTTTGAGTGACTGAGAACCAAAATATAAAGAGTAATTAAGAAAACATGATACCGTCACCTGCAGACACAAGTGACAAAGTGGTGACTTTGTACAGCTAAGCAAGACATAAAGGGAAATAGAAAAATGTAACTGTAAGCACAGTTCCAAACTAAACCTCATTTGCAAGATAAGGTAGTATTTTGGAGAACAGACATCCAGGAGCTCTTCTTCAGACAGAAAATAATTCTTATCTGGAATGTACTTTTGGAAGAGTGGCTGAAAGCAAACTTTCCAAAATTATTCCAAAAGACAGATTCGGCTGTGAAGACACTATAGAAAGGTGGACTGTATAGCCTCCTTTTCCTGAAATTGTACTTATGTCTTTTGTGTCCTTTTTCAGTCTTATTAAAGTCTGAATCAGGCACTGGAAATACATAATTTTCTTTTTAATCATCTGTAGAGTTTAAATCATCAATTCATATCAACCTTGGTAATAAGGAAAGTTCAGAAATAGGAAAACTCAATACAACAGAAAAATTACAAGTATTAGCTCAGATGGACGTATTAGCTTAGATGAATGTGTGTGAAATAATGTTTTATATCTTGAGACATCAAAAAGACAAAACTTTGCGTATTCTTTTGAGGATCAATTCTGCATTCTCTTGCAAACATTGTTAAAGATGATTGAGGAGTGTTCCATCAGCAAGATTTAATTACAATAGCATTCCCTGCCCATGACAAAATGGTAGAAAGATCAAGCTTTTATTATTTGGATCCTTATCATGAACTCATTATCCAAAGTGCTGCACATCCATTGAACTACTCTCTGAAGTATCGTGATAGTTGTTTTGAAGATGTTTGAGACGAAGCCTTCCGTAGCAAGTGTTGTTGCAGGATTTTTTTTGCAATAGTGGTTTTCTGCAAATACTGACATATTCCTGGCAATCACTACCCTATCTTGCAAAACATCATGTCAGGTACTTAAAGGAAAACAGTGCCATCATTGCAGAAAATGTTTTTATTAGTATACAGCAACAGAGAAATTGTGTTAGTGAGTCAACAAATACAGAAACATACAGAAAGCCGATGACAGAGGAATAGCAATCTGACGACCTTGAGGATTATGCATTCTGTGGGAGTGTCACCTGATTTTCATCCACATTTACAGCATAGCGTAAAGTATCAGATGAGACTATATCAAAGGAGATCATCATAAGATCAGAAAGAGGTGTCCAGGCCACATGCAGCAAACCCTACATTTGGATAATCAGTATTCAAGACCATAGGATTCCACTTCTACTTCTGATTGTGTTACTTTGTTATTTATATTTTTCAATTTTATGCACCCTGGGGTTGGAAAAGTGTATTGTCATGCACTGTTGTCACGGTGCCAATTAAACCTCGAATCCCAATGAAAATCTAATGGTACCAACAAGTTAATGGGAAAATGGAAATTGTTGACAAATTTGCTATTGGATTTAAAGTTCATGCTTGTCCCTTGAGGCTGCAAACAAGCATGTTAGTGAGTGCATGAAGCTTGGACTCTCTTGCTCTGGAATAGCAGCACGGTGTTGTGAAAAGACCAAAGCACAGATCAATGTCACTACGATATAAGTTCAGGCTAATAAACAAAGATGAAACAAATTGGGATGTGTTATCATTTCCAGAATCGTGTTTCCTTAGATTTTCTTCCTTCTAATAACAGAATTAATTCACAATGAAGTAAAACATTGTTGGGGTTTCAAGATACTACAGTCAGCCAAAATTAATAATTTTTGTCACATTTCTTTTTAAGTTTCACTTATTGTAGTTGAGTTGTAATAAATATCACTAAATGTTTAAAGTTAAATATATTTTCTTCCGATTGAAAATCGAACAACATGAAAAATAATCTGCATCCTTATTAACTTTCATCTGTTTGGACAATACCAAATATAGTGCTTAAAAGAACTAAAGTTTTAGTTGTGTGATATCTGCTAAATTCATGCAATTCTAAAACTGCCATGATTTGGTTTTACTTCCTGATTCCACCATTTTCTCTAGCTTTTAGAGGTAGGCAATACATTTATACTGTTTCCACCAAAATGTAACTGAAAGAACAATGAGAAAAGTCTTCTTTGGAAATGGAACATTTGTGACACAAATCCAAAATTTTCACCCAGACCAAACATGAGCTGGCACGCTGCATTTGGATGTTCTTTCTCTTATCCTCTCTTGGTAACTTCCAACTGCTCAATCAAATTTTTTTCAAATTACTATTTACATGGAATTGCATTATGATTTCTCATTGAGATGCCTTTATGCATCTCGTAGAAAGATTTTCATCCATTGGTGGTGAATAGATGGGAAAAAATATTATATATCTCAAAGGAATTACTTAAAAATTAGAATGTTGGATATGTATATATGCTGTATTGTTTTCCAGCAGAGATTTCCAATGTTTCCAAACAGCAGAGGTTCATTGGACTCCACTGTGATAAATTAATGAATGTCTTTTGTAGCCACATGCTTTCTAAATAGATATTGATCCAGTAATCCCAGTTATATTAATCTATACATTAGATTATCTGATGTTCCTATTTCGGACGTAATCCATTTTCCTAGTTTTAACCTCACAAATGTAATTCCCTTTCGAACCATCTGGAATATCAGAATCCAACTACCTTCATGTTTAGCAGTATTGAATACAGTGACTTCAAGGTCAATGCATTGCACACTGTAGTAAGCTGTGTGAAATCAAAGTTTAATTTAGTGCTGAAGATATTAGGTTCACAGGTTACTGCAAATCTGACAACAAAGGCTAGACACATCATTTCCATATTAATGTTCCCAACATAGAAACGTAATCCATGAATAGTAAAGTGATGGTGTTTGAATGTATGGTTTTCTTTTAAATACAAGCAGTCACTCTCATACAAAAGTGAACATAAATTCACTTTGTACTTCAAAAGAGAATGTCAAATCTAGCCCCCTGCTTCAATGAAAAGCATATCTACTCCAAACAGTCTAATGACACTCACTGCAAGGAGGAGGGACTGTCTCTAAAAGGCCTACCTATCTTGGCTCCTTTCTTCAGAAGGGTGACCACCACTGCTGTATTGCGGCACCCCACTGCTCTGTCCAGAGGTCTCATTCCGCTGTAGTCCACGTGTTCAATCATTGCTCCATGATCCACAAGGTATTGCACCTGTCAACAAGTTTAACAAATACAAATATCAAAGGATTAAATATTTTAGTGATCATAACTTATCAGTATGATTGAGAATAGCAGAAATATTGTTTGACAGACAATTCAGTATAGGGAAAAATATATTATTGCCTAGAAATGGAATTGGATAATATTTTATTTACTATTGCCTTGTTGGAAATTGACTTTACCTGGAGTGAAATGAGATTATGACCATCTCCAGGTCATTTTCCATCAGTCTGGAAATTCTGCCAGCATCCCCAGATAAATTTCATACGAGGATCGAATGTGATCTCCTTGTCAGAAATCAATGCATGATGGCATTTTCTGTTGAAAGTTCCTTGGAGCATCCGTGGGGAAAATTAGACCAAAGTGTCCAGGCTACAACCAGTGAGAAACACTCCCTGATAGGTAGGTTTTAATCGAGCAACACCAGATTAGGACTGCCTGACAAATCTTATACTTATCTTTCATCCTTCATATGCTCCCCTTTCTTACATAAAAACATAGAAAAATGGGTGCAGGAGTAGGCCATTCGGCCCTTCGAGCCAGCACCGCCATTCAACATGATCATGGCTGATCATCCAAAATCAGTGCCCCGTTCCTGAGTTTTCCCCATATCCCTTGACTCCTTTAACCCTAAGAGCTAAATCTAACTCTCTTTTGAAAATATCCAGTGAGTTGGCCACCACTATCTTCTGTGGCAGAGAATTCCACAGATTCACAACTCTCTGAGTGAAGACGTTTTTCCTCGTCTCAGTCCTAAATGGCCTACCCCTTATTCTTAAACTGTGACCCTTGGTTCTGGACTTCCCCAACATCAGGAACATTTTTCCTGCATCTAGCCTGTCCAATCCTTTAAGAATTTTATGTTTCTATGAGATCCCTTCTCATCCTTCTAAATTCCAGTGAATACAAGCCCAGTCGACCCATTCTTTCATCATATATCAGTCCCGCCATCCCGGGAATTAATCTGGTGAACCTAAAATGCACACCCTCAATAGCAATAATGGCCTTCTTCAAATTAGGAGACCAAAATTGCACACAATACTCCAGGTGTGGGCTCACCGGGGCCTTGTGCAGCTGCAGTAGGACCTCCATGTTCCTAAACTCAAATCCTCTCGCAATGAAGGCCAATATGCCATTAGTGTTCTTCACTGCCTGCAGTACCTGCATGCTTAGTTTCAGTGACTGATGTACAAGCACACCCAGGTCTCGTTGCACCTCCCCTTTTCCAAATCTGACACCATTCAGATAATAATCTGCCTTTCTGTTCTTGCCATCAAAGTGGATAACCTCATATTTATTCACATTATACTGCATCTGCCATGCATCTGCCCACTCACCCAACCTATTCAAGTCACCCTGCAGCCTCATAGCATTGTTTCTGGATCTAGATTTTGTCTAAATCGTTAATATATATTGTAAATAACTGGGGTCCCAGCACCGAGCCTTGTGACACCCCACTAGTCACTGCCTGCCATTCTGAAAAGGACCCGTTAATTCCTACTCTTTGCTTCCTTTCTGCCAACCAGTTCTCTATCCATGTCAATACCCTACCCCCAATACCATGTGCTCTAATTTTGCACACTAATCTCTTGTGTGGGACCTTGTCAAAGGCTTTTTGAAAGCTCAGATACACCATATCCACTGGCCCTCCGTTACATCCTCAAAATATTTCAGAAAATTAGTCAAGCATGATTTCCCCTTCATAAATCCATGCTGACTTTGACTGATCCTGTCACTGCTTTCCAAATGCGGTGTTATAACATCTTTAACAATCGACTCAAGCATCTTCCCCACTATCGATGTCAGGTTAACTGGTCTATAATTCCACGTTTTCTCTCTCCCTCCTTTCTTAAAAAGTGGGGTTACATTGGCTACCCTCCAGTCCACAGCAACTGATCCAGAGTCGAGAGAACATTGGAAAATGATCACCAATGCATCCCACAATTTCTAGGGCCACTGTTTTCTCCACTCACCGAGATTGAGACAATGATCCTTTGAAGTTCACAACCTCCTGCACAACTGACTCTCCCGGAAACCAGATGCCCTCATCATCTGATAGACTTCATCCCCCAACAACTTTGATCATCAAGAGCCAATGCTCAACTCACCAACACTCCAAACCTACATCTCCACATTAAGGTGAGAGGGGAAAGATTTAAGAGGAACTTGAGGGATAACCTTATTCACACAAAGCAGGGTGGGTATCAGAATCGAGCTGGCAGCGGAAGTGGTAAAAGCAGGTACACTAACAACATTTAAAAGAGAGAGAGAGAGAGAGAGAGAGAGAGAGAGAGAGAGAGAGAGAGAGAGAGACAAGGAACTACAGATACCGGAATCTTGACCAAAACACAAAGTGCTGGAGTAGCTCAGCAGGTCAGGCAGCATTTGTGGAGGGAATAAACAAGGTGACGTTTTGGGTGATGATCCTTCTTAAGACTCTTTGGTCAGGACCTTCTTTGGACCCATCCTCAGGAGTCCAAAGAAAGGTCCCGACCCAAAACAGTGCCTACCCATTCCCTCCACAGTTACTGCCTGACCTGCTCAGCTACTCCAGCACTCTGCTTTTGCTCAACATTTAAAAGACATTTGGATAGGCACATGTATGGAAAATATTTAGAGGGACATGGGTCAAATGGGACCAACGTAGATCTTGGCATCTTGGTTGACATGGACGAGTTGGGCTGAAGGCCTATTTCTACATTGTATGATTATGTGACTTCATGACCTATCTAATCAATGCATGCTAACAACTAAATGAAGGTGACATTGCCATTCCCACTGGATTTGCCCTGACCTTCTCTACTGATTCCATCTGCCAGGTCCCAACCTTTTAGTCTTTTTGCAGACTCTTTCTCCTGGTTGACGTGCATTGTGCAGACGTCCTCCCTGCCTCTAACACTCCACGCAGACCCTTCCTTTCCTATTCCTAATGCCTTGTTTATCAGACCATAGCCCTCTCCCTTATTTCTTTCTTAGAATTCATTGTGGGGATAGTCTATTGGACATTATTGTCAGCACTGCACTGTAATGATGATCAAGGTATATAACACTAAAACTAAAGACCATAGGTTTCAGATAAGGGGCAAGCGATTATAAGGGATCTGCGAATGAACCTATTCGCACAGAGGATGTTTGTAATCTGGAAAGCACTACTCGAGTGGATGGTGGAGTTACATTCTCTCACAACATTTAAGAAATACTTAGATGGACACTTGAATTGGCAAGATATAGAGGGCTACAGACCCAAATCGCAGCACGGTGGCACAGCGGTAGATTTTCTGCTTTACAGCGCTAGAGACCCGGGTTCCATCCTGACTGTGTGTGCTGTCTGTATGGAGTTTCTACGTTCTCTCCATGGCCGTATGGGTTTTCTCCGGGTGCTCCAGTTTCCTCCCACACTCCAAAGACGTACAAGATTATAGGTTACTATGGCTTTGGTAAAAATGATAAAATGTCCCTTGTGTGCAGGATAGTGTTAGTGTATGGGTATTACTGGTCGGCGCGGACGGTGGGCTGAAGGGCCGGTTTCTGCGCTGTATCTCTAAACTAAACTAAAGTGCTGCTTAACAGGATTAGAATCGACGGTTACTTGATAGACAGCATGGGTATAATGGCACAGAGATCCTGTTTCTGTGTTGTATTGCACTGTGATTCGACATCTTTCATCATCTTGCAGTCTCAATGATTTTTTTCCAGTAACGCACAGGAATGAAAAAAGGAATAACGAAACAATGACAATGTGACAACAGTAAAAATGAAGGAACAAGAAGTGAAAAAAAATCAACAAAACAAGTATATACAGGAGATGGAGTGAGAGGCATTACTCAACCACATTTGAAATGTCTGCAAGATCAAAAGGTTGTCAGGATTACAGTATCCAACTCAGTGACTAAATAATTAAATGTTAGTTTTCTGAGCATTTTGATTCTCTACCAGAAATTCTGGAAAAAAATCTAAATATCCTTCAAGTAAACATTGTATTTTGAATAAATCACCATTAAGAGTAGAATTATCTCATCATTCTTTTGACATGAAGCTTTTTAATCTCCATATTAAATATTGCTTAAATTAATGTTAAACCTAAAGTATATAAGGTCACAAGCCTGCACTGTGCAAGCATAACACTGTCCATTCAACTGAATGGATGAAATTGGCTGCCAGGAGCAAGATAGGCAGTATATTTTGTATTCAGTTAAATTAGTTTCATGTTTTAAAACAGTCTTTATGTGACATAAATATAATTTTTATAACATGTCGTGCCAAAAACAACAAAAGAGATTTGATGGGCCCACTAACAGTGATGATAGTCTTTCTGAAAACGGGTCCTGACCCGAAACGTCACCTATCCATTTTCTCCAGAGATACTGCCCGACCCGCAGGCTTATGTGTGTTTGTGTGTGTGCGTGTGTGTGCGTGCGCGTGTGGGTGTGTGCGTGCGCTTATGCGTGCGTGTGTGTGTGCGTGTGTGGGTGTGTATGCGTGTGTGTGGGTGTGTATGCGTGTGTGTGTGCGCGCGCGTGTGTGTGTGTGTGTGTGTGTGTGTGTGTGTGTGTGTGTGTGTGTGTGTGTGAGTGTGTGTGTGGTGGGGGCGGGGGGGGGGGCACTCCATTTTCATATCAGTCAAGGAGCTGGTGAAAAGTATTTACCTTTCATGACCCAGTTCACAGCTAATCCATGTCAGGGTGCACAAATACATTGCCCCACCTACATGTCTAACTATAGGTGTTTTTATATGGTCAAACAATGTATCGGCTTTTACGAAAGATACACAAAATGCTGGAGTAACTCAGCGGGTCAGGCAGCATCTCTGGAGAAAATGGATAGGTGATGTTCGGGTCGGGACCCTTCTTCAGACATTATCAGTTTTTACAGTTTTGACCCATCTGTTAATTTAAAGCAGATTATTTGGTTTTCAAATCTGAGAGAAACAAACCAAAAATGAATCTAATGAAAAAATCTGACCAGATTTAGGTTTTCAATATCCCTTCCTTTGATTCAAGCACAGCTGTTTAAATAGGGAATGTGAAGTGATATTCCAGGACGCCAAACATAAACAATAGTGAGCAACTGTTGATATTTTCAAGTCAACAGTGTTAAAATACTTTTGTATACAAGATACTTACAACATCTGCATCACCATAAAATGCAGCAAGATCAAGAGGTGTCCGTCCATTTTTATCTGCATGATCTGTTGCAGCACCTCTTTCTACTAAGGACTGAACTACAGGCAAGTGTCCCTTCAGACATGCCCAGCTGAGGGCAGTCAATCCCTCCTTATCCATTAGTGAAAGTGCTGCTCCTATAGAACACAGAACATACAATGTGAAATGAATGAGACAAGTGAGTCTTCATTATCACATATTTTTAAATACATTCCAGAACCTTTGTATAACCTCAGATTGAGAAATGACCAATGTTATCTGGAATCTAATCCCGTATTCCACCAAACAATTAACTAAATTTTTTTTCTGAAATGTCTAAACTCCGTTGATGAGGTTTTGATTTTCAGCTCATTTTTAAAACAATTTGATGACAGCATCCATTTACCTGTCTTGTCTCTTTGAACAAAGGAATGTCTATAACTAATGCCCCTCTAATGCAACAAGCCATGACATTTCTTGTGATGACAAATATTAATATATTTTATGATCTGTTATGGGTTTCAGAAAGTTCATAGAAAGTTGTTCTTGCTCCTATACTTTGCACAATAATAGTATTTCAATGTTTGCCTTCTCTCCATTTACATTGTCCAGTTGATGAGGTGAATGCAATTTGGGTTGCAGGGTTATCTAATTTCCTGTCATACCTATAATATAGGGCTTATCTGGAACACTTCCAGCAGTATTTGCATTTAAATATGTCAGGACATTCATTTTTAAATTGCCTCATACATAATTATGGCACATCTATTAATTTCTTCATTTCAGCCGTGCATAAAAATAGGCAGAGGAATGTAATTCAAATATTTTGATCCATTAACCACATATGCTTTTCTCAAAGTTGTCTGTTGAGGCAAAGGAAGAACAATATATTCCAGATGAGGAACAGGACACAGATGAAAAATTGGAGGAGCCCAGGACAGATCCTTTAGGGGCATTTGGCTACGTAGATTTTATCCAATAATAAATTCAGTGATGTTTACTGCAACAGGAAATCAAAAGCATTTACTTAATTTCATGAACATCTTCGTCTTACTTGATTTGATAGAATCATTACACGTGACATTAACAGAGCAAACAGCTCTACAGTAAAGGCATAAACTGCCTCCTGATGTGAGTAGGCAATTCAGAGTCTTGGGGCAATGGCTTTCTCAATGTCATACTCTGAAATACATATTGAACACAGATGATGTGTAATGAGTTACATGGCAGTGGTTGGATCAAGTGCGTCTAGTGATGTCATCTACTGGAAGGGAATTGATACCCCCAATTATTACCTCATAACCTCAATTCTTACATTTATAACAAAATGTACATTAATTGGTAATATTTATTACTGTGGTTCTTTTAAAATTACTGTGTTGATTTAAAAGTATTGTTTCCATGGGTTGTTGGAGAAAGGAGATCATAAAGCATAAAGAGTCATGGCTAAATGTGACATGCTGAAGCAATTTAATGCTGAGATCACGGATATTCTCAAGTATATCACAGATATGGAAAAAAGGCATATGGATCGGAGTAGTGGCATATATCAGCCATGATCTCAGAAACACCACTACGTATTTTTATGTCTGGCCTTACAAGGACAGAATAACCTTGTAGGCAAGACTGTGCTTAGTGTTAGAAAGTACACATTCAGGAGAGAAAATATTGGTGGGACAGGAAGTGGTGATGTGCACATTCCATTATTTTTGCTCATTTAATCCCATTTAAATTGGAGCAAAAACTTTATATTTTGCCCATTTTGCCGCAGCTGGGCAAGATGATCTTAAATATACCTGTTGTTTGTAAAGCTGCAGTAAGTAAAACATTCATTGTTCTAGTTGATATCTAGTACATATGACAAATTAATACTTTTGAGTCTCTATCTACAACTTGACATTTATGATTAATAGACTTTCATATCAATGCTATTTTAAACATTTGAATAATTATGAAATGAATGATATTTTCAATGATTTCTCTATAAAACTAACCTTGAGCAAGCAAGAATTCCACTGTGTCCAGATGCCCTTCAGATGCTGCCATCATTAGTGGGGTCCTACCCTGCTTATCGGCCATGTTTGAATCCGCACCGTGAGTTAATAGCAAATCCACTATCTGAAAACACAAATAACATTGAACTATTACAAAGCAGTTTGTAATGTAGTATATTTTTGTGATAGAAATTCTCGTAAATCAGCAAGAGTAGAGAAAGATAACCTGCAGCAGCAACATCTGCTAATATAGCACCTTATGTAGAAAAAATCATCTTAAGGGGCTTCATGGCAATGTTATCACACAAAATATTTGGACAACAGGTGTAGATTTGAAGGAATGTGTTATAGGATGAAAAAGAAGTAGAAAGGTGGAGAAGAATAGGAAGGGAATTTTAGATCTTGGCAGCTGTAGGTAAAATATAAAAGGTAGACACTGAGCACTGGAGATGCCTTAGAGGGTTATAACGCTACAGAAGATCATTGAGCTAGGGAGGTTGATGCTTTCAAAAGAAAAAAAAAAATCAGCGTTTTCAATTAATTTGGGCCTGGATTGGTTGGTATTACTACAGGGAGAGGTTGGACTGTCTTGGATTGTTTTCTCTGGAACTCCAGAGATTGCAGGGAGACATGATAGAAGTATATAAAATTACAAGAGGCACAGAAAGGGTGGATAGTCAGAACCTCTTTCCCAGGATGAAAAAAGTCATATACGACAGGGCATAGCCTTAAGGTGAGAGGGGTGAAGTTTAAAGGGGATGCATGGGGCATGTTTTTCTTACACAGAGGCTGACAAGAGCCTGGAACGCCCCTGCCAAGGATGATGGTTGAGTCATATATGGTCGTGGCATTTAAGAGACTTTTGGATAGGCTTATCTATACGCGGGGAATGGAGGGATATGGATTATGTGTAAGCGGATAAGAGTTAATCTTGGCATCATGTTCGGCATAGACATTGTGGGGCAAAGGCTTGATCTTGTGCTCCATTGTTCTAAGTACAATAATTCATTTTCCAGCATCTGGGCAAGGCTGGTAAGGCCATCATTTATTGACCATCACGCTTGAGAAGGTTGTATGGAAGAAATTTCTTGACCTGCTCCAGTCATTTTAGTGTCAGGTAAAGGCGCTGTTGGGTAGTGAACTTCAGAATCCACCCAGTGAAGGAACAACAATATACTTCCATCTGTGTAACATGGATAAGAACCAGCAGGTGTTCTCATGCATCTGTGAACCTTGTCCTTCTTGGTAGAGATCACAGTTTTGGTAAGTTCTGTCAGGGCCGAATGGTGCATTTTCCAGATGGTACATGCCACAACCATTCTGCATGAATGCTGGAGGGAATGAAAGTTCGGTAGCTGATGAAGTGTTCATTAAGCAGGCCTGTTCACAGCATTGTAGTTTCACTCATCCAGAGTATTCTATCACACCTTTGATTTGTCGATGGTGGAACCATTCTGAAATATCAGGACATGAGTCACTGTCACAGAACACCCTACTTCTGATCTCCCCTTGTAGCCATGGTGTCATGTGGCCAGTCCGGTGGAATGTGCGGTCAATGGTGGCCATCAGGATGTTGATGGTGAGGGATTGAGAAATAATAATTCCACTGAAGATCAAAGATATGAGGCTAGAGTTTCCCTTTTAGGAGATTGTCACCGTATAACTACATAATTATGGTGTTATACTTATCAGCACATGACTGAACATTGTTTAGACCTTGCTGTATGTAAAGGGGCTGTCCCACTTGGGCAACCTAATCCGCGAGTTAAGAAGAGTGTCTTCAACCTTCAAGCTTGAGGGCACTCGCCTGGAAAGCCTTGAGCTGGATCGACCGTCCGCGTTGAAACCGCGAGCTGGATCGACCGACCGTACACACACACACACATTGCAAAGGCGGGGGCCAGGGAAAGCGGGGGAGCCGCCGTCTGCGCAATAAAAAGGAAGGTAAACGACTGCTACAGTGTATGGTAAGTCATTTAGAGAGTGCGGAGGGGGAGGGGGGAGAGAAGGGGAGAGAGGGGGAGAGAGAAGGAGTGGAGACACTTTTAAGAAGTATAATAAAGTTTAGCGGGCATTTTACCTACTGGTAAGTAAGTAAGTAAGTTTTATTTATATAGCACGTTTTAAGTCAACTCGCATTGACACCAAAGTGCTTTACATAAATTAAATAATAAGTTCCATTACAAACCATAGAAAAAGGTTAAAAAAAAATGAATAAAATGGACACAACACATTATAGAGTTCAACACAACCGTCCCCCCACAGCAGAATCAAAACATTTCCACTGTGGGGAAAGGCTCCAGAAAGTTAAGTCCTCTTCCTCTGTGAAACACCCGAGGTCGGGGCCCATTTGTGGCCGTGCAGCCAGTCCGATGATTTTCAGGGCCCTCTTGCCGTGAAGATGGAACTTCGGCGTCGGGTGAAACATTCCTCAGCGGCTTGGAAAAGTCTGGAGCGACTGCCTCCTTCCTGGAGACCGGGGCACTCGTAGTCCTCAGGCCGCGCCGGTTGGAGCTCCGACCCTGGTGAACTCGATCCCTGGCTCTGCGGCGCTCCAAATCCAGCGCTGCCCGCGGCCGGACACCCGCAGCCCCAGCTCCGCGATGTTGGAATCGACGGCCACAACGCTCCGGAGCCCACCGCACGGCGACCCGGCAAGGCATCGCCCGCTCCATGTTGGTATCCCAGCGCTGCGCCACCGCCGCCGAAGCTGTAGTCCCGGCCGGTCCCGACAGGAAACGCCGCTCCATTCTCGATTGTAGGCCGCGAGGACGGGGCGAAGAAGCAGCTTGGAGGGATGCTGCCTCTCCGACCAGGTAGGTGACTAAGAAATAAAGTTTCCCCCTTCCCCACCCCCACCCCCCACATAGAAGACCTCCACTAACATTTTTTAACAGGACTTAGAATAAAATAAAATTTAAAAAAAGGTGTAGAGACGGACTGCGGGCAGGCTGCCATACACAGACGGCGCCACTCCCGCACATCCGCCATCTTTATTGGTAACATTGGTAGGTCTTCTTTGGTCCTGAGAACTCCAATGAGCCAATCAAAATGCCCGGTCAGTGAAGGAGATTGCCTATGGCTGCCCTCGACTGCCTGTAACTAAATAGCGACCCCACTCCACTGCACTACGAGTTAAAAAGAACCATGCCGACCAAACTTTACTCGCGGAAAATTTTTCAACATGCTGAAAATTTTTCCGTCACCTAGATGAGGCCACGAGTATTCGGGAACTTCCCTCGAGCATGAAGGAGAGTTCCAGTGACCTCATATGACCTCCTAGGACCACGTGTTGACCATGCTGCGAGTTTGAAGGTCGAAGACACTCTTCTAAACTCGCAGATTAGGTCGTCCAAGTGGGACAGCCTCTTTAGAGTTCTGGCCTGAGGAACACCTGTAGTGATGCCCTGGACTAGAATAATTCACATCCAATGGCCACAGTCATCTTCTTTTATGAAATAATTCATACTGCTGGAGTGTTTTCCCATTGTTGCCAACTGGTCATAGCTTCCTGATGCACACTTGATCAAATGTTACCTTGATAACATGGATAGTAACTCTCAATTTTCCTTGGGAATTCTGCTCTTTGGGCCTTATTTGGGCCTGGAGACACATGCTCCTGGTGAAACAAGTGCCATTTGATAGCACTGTGCATGATTATTTCCATCATTTTGTTGTTGATTGAGTCATCACTGCTGGGCATTAATCCAGGTATTTCTCACCCAAATGCACTATGGCAGTACCTTCACCAGAGGATCTCTGGCAGTTCCAAACAGTGTCTCATTACCACCTATTCAAAGGCAATTTAAGGATGCTTGCATTGACTGGATCTCAAAATATGTTTTTAAAAAATCACTGAAATGCAGCATGCAGATTAGAGTTGGACAGGACCTGAATAAATGCATCACGTTTGGATTGGATACCAGAAAAAATTCCAAGTGCTACCTTGTGATCAGGTCTGCGCAGACCACTAATGACAATGTAAAATTGAAAGTGACCCAGCTAATACTCATGGTACCGCAAAAGAAAATGGTGAAATGTAAGGCGAACCAATACTGGTGATATTCTGGTTAAGAGGTGGGAAGACTGGAGCAGTTGGATGACACAGAAATATTGAAATACATGGAGGTATGTAATACCTTTGTAGCAGCACGGCAATTCAGCTCACCTGCCAGTGTCCTTGTCTCACTGCACTGAACAACGGGACAATCCCTCGCCTGTTAGACTGCGACACTGCTGCTCCTTGTTCCAAAAGCAGTCTGCACACTTCAAGCTTTCCACGTCCAGCTGCAGCAGTCAGTGCTGAGAATGTACAAACACATCAGTTCAGAAGGGCATGAGTATTTTGAAAAGAAAGTCCATTGATTTCAACAAGTCCACCCCATCTATTTTATATTATTCAAATCAGATATGCTTCAGTGAGCTTTCAGAACCCACTCGTTTTTCCGGTTTCAAAGCACTGCTCTCTAACGGATTCCTAATTTTGGTGACTAGGCAACTGCTTTGCCGAACACTTGCCCTCTGTCCACCAGGACCAGTTGGACTTTTCGTTTGTTGGGCTCTTCAATTTCCCTTCACATTCCCATGACATCCTGCCTATCCTCAGCTTTCTCCTCTGTAAAAATAGCACCTTACATTCTGTTTGGATAGACTATAATCCTACGGCATGTACAATGAATTCTCCAGTTTAAGGTAAACTCATGCCCCCCCCCCCCCCCTCCTCTGAGCTACCCAGTTTTCCCTATCTCCCAACTGCACAGAGCCCTCCTCTTCCTTTTCCATCTGCTCAGCACCCACACCTCCATACTCCGAGTCCCCCAGTTTTCATCCCCCCCATTCCCTATACCATCCCTCCCTCTGGTTCTATTTTTCACCCCCACTTTCTTTTCCTCTCAGATTCCACCCATTAGATCCCTTTGTCTTCTCTACTTATCACCTCCAGCCTTGGTTACTATCTTCACTCTTCTCTCCCCCACCTGACATCTACTAAGTAACCCCTCTTCCTATTACAGCCAATCTATCACTTACTCCTATTCCATCCCTTCACCACACTTCTTTCTACCAGCTAACTCCATTTTACTCTATCAGTCTTTGGAACAGTTGTGATCTGAAATGCTGCCTGTCCATTTCCCTTCACATATGCAGCCTGACCCGCTGAGTTCCTCCCGCAGTCTATCTTTTGCTCCAGATTCCAGCATTGGCGGTCTCTTGTGTCTCCTATTTTTGGAAAATGTTTTATCTGGCATCCTGCCTCTTGAAACTTGAAACCATTATTGAAGTAAAACAAAGTCTGACTGCATTAAGTTTTAGAATTGCCTTCACAATCTGAGCCCAATTTACTTAACCTTCATTCCTGACACACCAAGCAAACTACATTGTGTAAATAAATACCTTTCAAGAAAAAAAATCTTACTCACAAGTGTAAGACCAGAACAATGCACATTATTCCACTGGCTAACAGCCGTTTGAAATCATTGAATTTATTAAATAGAAAGCATTGCAAAAGTGAAATTACAGAGCTAACCACAGAGCTAGGTTATTTTATGTTTCAGTTATCTTCAATATATTGCTTATAATTCTAAACATTTTTTTTCAAAATTACCAAGAAATTAAAGTGGTACCCCTAGTTGAGAGAATTGGAGAGGACAGTATATTGGGCTTGTCTTCTTCAGAGAAGAGGTTACTCTTCTGTATATAGTGGTAAAGAACACATTACCGATAATGGGCAGAATAAGATAACAATAAGAGCTACTTAAAAATGGGAAAGAAATGTTAATCAACCGTTCTCAGTTTTTCTATTGTTATTACAACGTTTAACCATAATTCCTAAAAGAGCTAGACTTATCATGAGGAAGTCAGGTCTGCCTAATCTGTTTCATAGATCTGGCATGTTCTGCAGTAGAGATGGACATGCAGGAAGGAAAGAAGGAGAATGAGACTGGGTAGGTAGTAGAACCTTTTGCGAACAATGACTACAATTCAAAAAGCTTGATGTAGGTATGTTGCAAAACGTACCTGAAGCGTCGCTGAAAATCTGTCCCAGCCCATGTGCGCGATTTTGGCACCGTTTAGAGGGGGGCGGGTTTAAAACGCGATTTTCCCTAGGCTGTTCAAATCGAGGTTTTTCAGCCTAGTTAATTATTAACGAAAAATCGTTGGAAGATTCCCTCGCTTGAGCTATTATTAGTTTTAAGGGCTTTATTTAATTGTTATAGTAGGTTAAAAATTAACCTCTAAACCCCCGACCGCCGACAACGGGCCAGATCTCATACAGGGGAAAACGGAAGGTAGGCTGTTTATTTTTACGTTAAAAAGGGCTTCTTAAGATCCCTTTATACAAAGTTTAATGTTGCGAGTAGCTACTTTTGGGCCCATTATATCCCGCAGTATTTTTCTGGGCATTTGAAGCACAAATCTACCGCAATGTGAACGTTCTAAACCAGCGCGTTCACAGGATCCCACTAGAAAGCTGATTTAAATGGACTTTAATTTACAGCAATTAAACACTAAATTCCTTCCATTTAGCCTATAAATTAATGTAAATGAGATTTAAAAATCATGTTTTATTGTGAATTGTTTGTGAATATTATTTGGACACTTAGGCTATTTAAAAATGTTAATCATTTATTAAGAAATGGATGGATGTTTAGATCTAGTAATTGAAGTTTGGAATTAGCTACAATTAGGTAACTAACTAATTATATGCTTTAATTTCAGGTCATCCAAGTAAGATTATTTTATATTTGTTTCAGAATGCTTCAATCTATGATAACTGAAAATTTCATTCAGTTCTCTTAATTTTTAAGAACTTTATGGGCTTTTGACTGTCCACGATCACAGCTTTTTTGTTATGTCCATAGAAAATCAATAGGGAACAAGATGCTAATTTCCGGGTATGAAAATGGTCATAACTTTTTAAATATTTGAGATATGAAAGTGAATTAGGTGTCAAATTAAACTTATTTTTATGCTTATGGGATAAATTGCAGACTTGATTTTTAAAATCTCAAAATTTTGTAACATTGCTACTTGATGGTAGACTACAGTAAGCTATGTAAAAGGACACAGTTGGGCCTAAATTTAAGGTCTTAAATTGGGGGACGATTGACTTAAAAAATAGAAGACATGACTTGACAAGGGTAGAAAGGGAGCAACTGTTAGAAATCAAACTAACATCCAATAAATGGGAGGCGTTAAAAAGTGAAATAGTAGATGTTGCGAGAGAGGGTGTCTAAAACTAGAGGATACAGGTTTAAGAAGTAAAGATGGTAAGATTAGGCAACCAAAGGAAGTTGAGGGTTTGTTCTGGAAAAAGGAAGCGGATGTCAGGTACAGGTAATCAGTTCAGAAGGGCATGAAAATTTTGAAAGATAAATTCCATTGAATTCAACAAGCCCACCCTATCCAGTGATGTCTATGAGGTTTTTACAGACAAAAAGGAGACAGGAAATGTCTCTTTTACAAATATATTTGAAGAGAATAGTGGTGAAAGAATGGATTTCATCAGCAACCAATAAGGTCTTTATGTGAAACCGGGGGACAAGATTGGTGCCCTGAATGAATAGTTCATGTTAGTATTCACCAGGGAGAAGGATAAAGAGGGGAGTCTAAAATTAGAGGGCACAGGTTTAAAGTGAGAAGGGAACATTTCAGGGAATTCTGAGGGGCAAATGTTTCACTTTGGGTGATGGGTATATGGATCAAGCTGCTTGGGGTGGTGGTAGAGCCTGGTGTAATTATAGCAATGAAAAAGCAGTTGGGCAGGTACATGTACAGGAATGAATAGAGGTACATTTGCCAAATGCAAAATGGGATTAGTATAGGCAGGCAAACACGGTTGGCATGTAGAAGATTGGCCAAAGAACCTGTTTCCATGCTGTCCGACACTTAAGTAAGCAAAGTATGTAGAAATGTAATCATTTTACTCGAGAGGAATACCAAAGAAGAAAAGAACATGAAACCATATGAATTTACCAATGTACAATTTAAATCAAATTAAATCAATTATGCAATAGA